>NW_026606075.1:23345000-23742500 GCF_029834395.1 Sorex fumeus | reverse complement strand
TCTGGGCAACTTACCAAAAGTTTTTAGGGTAATCATTGTTTCTACAGTTGATGTAATACACTTAGATATATACTATCAAATTATATGGTTTCTCAAGAAGCATTATATATTCATGTTTAGAGACCACAATTTAATCCGTTCATTAAAGGATCCTTTCTGGAAGTTGATTTTTTCTAATTTTTACTGTAATTGCATTGTTCTAATCTTGTATTATAAAGGCAGCTGCTTGCCTATCATTTGTACTTTCCTCGTTAATCCTGACTCAGTGAATTAACCTTTAATTACAGCCGTTAAAATTGAAATGAGCCTCTTGTCTGGCTGGGGCTGCCCCCTTTCAGTGCAGGATTCTGATGAAAATTTTTAGGGTCAATGAATATGTCCCATGTCATGTCTGATAGCTGCTAAAGATGTGAGGAGGTAAATGTTACCTTAGAAAGATGTGCTTTAAATTTTTAGGAGATCTGCTCTATTGACAGCAAAATAAAATTAGGAGCTTTTAAAAAATTTCACAGCTTATCATGCTGTGGTTTTAACCTAATTATGAGAGCATTTAAGAAATTTGAAGAATTAAATTTTGTCAAACAATTTAAAGCAGTAGCTTATTTTCCATTTTCTGGCTTAAATAGTAAAATTTAACAAACAGAACACAAAAAGCAGAACTGTATCTTAGATATGTGCTTAATAAAAATAATTCTATCTGTGATACAATAAACTGAAATTAACAACTCATCAGTAAAAATGGATTCTATAACAAAATTGGAAAACAGAGAAAGATTTCATTCATCCAACACACTTTTAAGTGTGGCACCTGTGGCACAGGATCAAGCACAGATGCTAAAGAGGCCAAGACAAAGGCCCCGTCTTATCTTTCAGGGACTCAGAATATATCTTCTTCCATCGAAAATGTCCCTAATACCAGAGGGAAGGCACCCACTGGCCCCCTCTACTGATGCTGGTGTTCATGCCAGTCTCCTGCTATCTCTCCTCCGCATGTGCCACTGACTCCTAGAAATTCAGAGTTTGAAGGATCCTAGGAAACTTCGTGCAGTCATCTCATTTTTCAGAGGACAGTCTGAACCAAACTCAGATTTTAACTAACTGAAATTTACACGATTACTTCGTCAGTTCACATTTTAGGAGGCATGCACGTCAAATCTTCAATGAAAATATGAAATAAAAAGTTTTCTAAGATTGTGTTGTGTAAAACTTATGAAAACTTTCAAATGGACACAAAAGCAGACAGAGCAGGATAAAGTACAGTTAGGTACTAGGAACTCAACACTAAATTTCAAACATCATCAACACCCACCCCTCTTGTTAACACCAATATTTTACTCTACTTCTGAATTATTTAAAAGCAATTTCTAGATATGCTCTACAGCAAAGAGTCTGGTTTATATACTTAACAAAAAATTTTTAAAGAAAATGCATAATACTATAATTAATCTTTAGAGAAAAAGATAATAATTCCCTTTCACGATCATGTAAAATATGGTTATGTTAGCATTTCCTTATCTTACATATCTTTTTAGAGTCTCTGTGAATCAGGAAACACACAAGACACCCAAATTACATCTGGCTGGTATTCTTCATAAAAGCATACATACAGCAGTTGTTTCTTGTTTTGAGAATTTTTATTTTGAGAAGTAAAAATGATCAGATTTTGCTTTTCAATTTAACATCTGAAGGAGATATTTACATATTTAGTAAAGTGGAACAGCTGCAAATTTGAAAGAAACTATCCTTATTGATAGGCCTATAAAAGCTGCCTCTAATTACATTCCCGAATGATCTGAATAACAGTGTATCTGATATACTCTACGATATAAGTGGTTTTTACTTTTCTTTGCTATTACGGTCCTATATTGTACTTACTATTTTTATTTGGTGCACTCCTCTGTCTGGTAATAAATTAATGTATTGTTTATTGGGCATGTGGCATATAAATTTAATTTCTTCTATTTTTAAGAGACGCAAAACTTTTTATAAGTGCCAAAATATTAATTTCCATGTTTCTGATGTCAGTTTTCTCATGCCAAAAGAGTCAATACATTAAAATAATAATCAATTTTCTATACCATGTTCTGTCCTATGGTAAGGAAAATTTTGGCAAGCTTTATGTGAGGAGCGCAAGTAATGAAAGTTGTCAGATGTATATGCTATACATAGATATGTGACATATATATGCATATATATATACAACTAATGATTATGAGACAACCAGTCATGATAAGAAGATATCCTAAAGTATTTTTCACGATGAATACCACAATTCAACGCAAAAACAAAATCTAAAAATACCACTGTTGACACAAACAATGATCAACTTTAGACTTATCAGAACAGATGAGATCTATCTCTCTCTCTCTCTGTCTCTCTTTCCACCCTCTTCTCTCTCCCCTCCCCACCTCACTGTGGGCATGACACCCATCAGTGCTTAGGGGTTATTCCTGGTTCTTCACTCAGGAATCATTTCTGGTGGGGCTAGGGGACCATATGAGATGCCAGGGATCGAACCTAGGTCAGCCCTGTGCAAGGCCAGCCTCCTATCTGCTGTACTATCTCTTTGGCCCTGAGATCTCTTTGAAATTATGATCTCTTTCTCGTTTTTGGTAACTTCCTGGTCACTCCCAGCAATATACACAGGGTGACTCTGCCTGGGATAAAATCCAGGTCTCAAATCCAAGTATATGCTCAGTCCTTTGAGCTATTTCTCTAGCCCAATAAATGATATTTTAAAAGCCTCATTTTTGGTAAGAATACAATGAATCATGTTAACTAAAAGCTGGAAGCATAGTCTTAGCAAAGAAATACTCGATAAATGGTCTCAGCTTTAGAAAAAGTGAATTCACAGTAAATAAAACTACACAAAGTAGGAAAGAAAAAAGGCACACCAACTTTCTTTACCATCTTTCCTTTTATCTTGTATTTTCATATAGATTTGACTTAAACCCATAGTTTCTTTGTTTTGGTGGGTAACCTGATTCTTACCATAACTATTACTAATTCATTAACAAGCAGAGTAAAGCATCGGATATAGGGATTTTTGAATTTTGTTATAAAACCGATACTACCCACCACTCAGGACTTAAGTTGGCATATATCTGCTTATAAAAAATGAAAAATATTTTGTAACCAAAACTCTGTAACTAGAAATGAACAATCTTTTGAAAAGTAGCTCCCTTAAAAACCTAGCCAAGGGAAAGCAGAGCAAACCTTCTGACTAGTGCAACAATAAAAAGATGATGCCCGAACATGGCACAATTTTAAGGTTTAATTAAGAATTAAAGTAACTCCTACTCAGAAGAGAATTGAGAAAAAGAGTAAGATGGGATGTGTCTAGGCAATGAAGTACAAAATACTGTCAAACTTTAATTAAAAAATGTTTTCAATTTAAGCTGACCCAGGCCAGTGATTTTTCATTATTTTTACCACAGTTCCATGACTACTGACATTTTCATCAGAACAAATAAAAGATTTTTCCCAAATTTAAAATGACAAAATTCTCTTAAAATTTGACTTATAATTTCTTACAGTTCAAAATTCAGAAAGAGTTTGATTTTATCTGGACTTCTTTCACAGCTTAGAACTTACACATGCCTTAAGCTTTTTAAAATATCCTTTACAAAGTAATTTCTAGCATACTAGAAAACAAATTCTCTCAGCTATTTTATCATTGGTTCTGGAAATGAGACCATATATTCACGAATCATTTGGTCTATGACTTAAATATCAATATGCAACAAACTCAAAGCAATTTGTCCAAAGAGATAAACTAAAAAAAGTGGGGTCTCTAGCAGCAGACAAGCAAATTGGAAAACAAAATGAAAAAGTCCTAGGATAACATTAATTGAATAGAGAAACAGAGAGATACCATTTCCCTAAAAATCTACCTAAGAGAACTGGAAATCAACTCCAATTATAAGTTTCATCATTGTAAGCAATTATCCCAATAAATCCACAAACTGTTTTAAAATTACAAACTGAGTGCATCGGTTCCACTTCATAAATTATACTGTATTTTTTTCTTGGTATTATTTTTAAAGTTAATAGGGTAGCTGTCGATGCCCAACGCAGGGTTGATAGGCATTCTTCTCCGCCAATATCGGCTTCAACAAACAGGGTAAGTACCTGTCCCTAATCACAGACAGCTACAACCTCATTAATCACCAATCGTCATCAATAGCCAAAGTTCTGAGCCTATGTGCTGCCACTTCTCTACACTTCACATGTGAGGAGCATGAACTAAATGATAAACATAACTCCAGGTGCTGAATCTGGTCTGTGTATAAACCATGCCTTTTCTTTGCCTCACTCTGTCAACCCAAACTCTACTATGTCACCTGTAGGTTTCCTTCGTTCTACTCTTTAGCCTGTAGGTCTTTGACAGGGCAGAAGCATCTCCGTCACTTATCTTCTTGGTCATTCTGAGAAGCCTGATACCATTTCTCAGGCTAGTCCCAAGACTCTTTATGCTGGTTACTCCCAACAACCAGCACAGACCATAGTTAAAAGCTTCCTTTGCCATGATTTTCTGTACCTGGCCACCATGAAGCATTTCGGTGCCAGTTCAAGGACAGCAAAGGGGCAAAGTTCAGAGTGTGAGGATTTTTCTAGTAGTCAGGAAAAGTAGTTCAGATGTGTTCAGTTTAAACTCTTATCTACAGAAGTTTCCAGAGCAAAACTATGTCACAAAAATTATTGGATTACTGTTCTAAGCATTTCAAGAAATAACACTGTCACTGTCTCCCCCCTCCCCCCCCCGCAGGGAGCTTAGTATTAAGTTATTCCCACCACAGTGCTCCCAAGGCACACCCAATTCCATTAGGCAGTCCCAATCTTCTGTGTTTATCTTTAACCTCTCCTTTGTGCTCCTCGTCCCCTAATCACTTATACCCCCAAGTCAGACCCTGTAACTTGTGCAGACCCTGTAACTTGTGCAGTCAAATTCTTCTGAGGGCTCTGGATTTTGTATATGTAAGTGATATATGTAAGTGATATACCGCGTTTCTCTTTCCTATATGTCCTTTGCATAGTTTATTTTAGAGCACTGTCCTTTTTGTATAGACACAGGAAGACCATTAATGCTATGCTTTAGTAACACAGGAGTTAATTTGTACCATCCATTATATTTACTTGGGCTGGAGCGATAGCACAGCGGGTAGGGTGTTCGCCTTACACGCGGCCAACATGGCCGACCCGAGTTCGATTCCTCCGCCCCTCTGGGAGAGCCCGGCAAGCTACCGAGAGTATTCGATATGCCAGACACAGTAACAACAAAGTCTCCAATGGAGACGTTACTGGGCCCGCTCGAGCAAATCGACGATCAATGGGAGGGCCTTTACCTTTACCTTTTATTATATTTACTTGACCTAAGCCTCAGTTGTTCTTAGTTCCTAACACCCCAAAAGGAATGTCCTAGCAAGAGATTTGGATGGACCCAGGGCAAGCTGTAAGCTACCCTTGCATCGAAAAGGGTCAGGCTGAGCACCATAAGAAGTGTAATAGTTAAGAGCATGGTCATGGAACAAAACCTGTCATGACCCCCAAAAAATGACTGAAAGAGGACCTTGCTGGGGTTAGGAAAGACTAACCTGGCCTGAGGACTGTGGTCTGGAATATAAAGCAAGATGTTCCCTGGAAGAGTCACCCTTTAAGCTTAATATATTTCGGGGTTGGAGAGATAGCACAGCGGGTAGGGCGTTTGCCTTGCATGCGGCCAACCTGGGTTCGATTCCCAGCATCCCATATGGTCCCCTGAGCACCGCCAGGAGTAACTCCTGAGTGCAGAGTCAGGAGTAACCCCTGTGCATCGCCAGGTGTGACCCAAAAAGCAATATATATATATATATATATATATATATATATATCTTACTGTGTCGATACAAAATGCCAGGAAATATTTAAGAAGTAACCTCCTTAAGGTGATGGTTTAAATGGATACTGGCTAAGGAAAGGAGAAAGCAATACACCCTTAGAAGGAATTCCACCCTTGGGCAGATCTAGCAGGAATCTAGAGTGCTGAGCACTTAGATGAGATTTTGCCCCTGAGTATCTCCTAGAAGAACTTCCCCTGAAGGAAAGGCTTTACATCTGTTCATTGTTTATGAAAATGTTCAACCACACCTATATGTAACTGCTACCGCCACCTTCAATATTCTCTGTAACTAATGCTGTGACAACCAGTCTGGTGACCCGAGTTCCTTCATTTGTTCATCACTGTGGACCTGCCAGGGAGTGGTAATTGGCCCAGAATGCACCAGGGTATCTTCAGGTCAACCCGAAAAGGCCAGTGACCACCACCTGGGAACAGCGACACAAAACAAAGCATTTAATTCACCACATGTTCAATTGGAAACTTAGGCTGTTAAGGCTTGGGACCTCTTATCTGGCACTGAATAAATACTTTCAAGGAACACTGAATGGTATATGCAGAGTAAGGAATTTTGTCTGAGATCTAGACTTTGTCCCAGCTCTTTAACCAACCTCTAAATCCTAGGACTTTTCTTAGTGAGACCAAATTTTAATTATTCGGTGTGCTTTTAGGAGCCAGTGGTGAGAGTTTATGCTGATAAGGTAACTCCTGGTTGTGCACGTGAAGGAGAAGCAGATAATAGGGTGAGGTATGGGGTTGAGGGTTGGACATGTTAGAAAACTACCGTACGATCTGGGGCTCTGGGCAACTGATAATAGCCAGATTAGGAAAAGAGTGCTAATGACTGAATTCACCTCCTTGGTAACAAATGAACTACATCTATGTAATAAAGTTTTAGTAAGGATTCTGGACACTCAAGTCTGGTACCTTCCCTGAATGACAATATTCTACATACATCACACTTTAATGTCAGTAAGGTAACTCGGAAGCTATGTATTTCAGCCAACCAGAATTGCCTCTATGTGACTCTTCCTTGGGATAGTTCTAACTTGCTATCACAAAACTGTCATCTTACAGCCAGAGTGATGGTACAGGAATTAAGGCACTTGCCTTGCATGAAACCAAACCTGGCATTGCCAGGAGTGATCCAAAAACCAAAACACAACAGTAAGACACTTTGCTAAATTTTGTTGTTCGAGTAAATCGGCTAATATAAGGATGTGGCTTCAGGAAACCCCTAAACTTCTAGTTGGAATCAGAAGTCCTGGGCCAATACACTGGTCTGGACAACTGAGTCCTGTCCTTATCATCAAGACTGCTCCAAGCATTATCCTAAACTGAGCTTTTCTTTCTCCAGTTTTGGTTCCTCTTTCACAATCTTCTAGGAATTAATATGCATTCTGTTCATAAGTTACATAAAAATGTATAATTTCTCAAAAATATAATATACATTTTTGTTGACTGCACGGCCACTCTTTCTTCCATATTGATGAACTCAGTTATTTTTCAGACTCAACATAAATATCCTTGTCCACATCTCTACTAACAGTCCCTTGGGCAAAATCTTTCTGGTATGTTTCATCCACTAAAGTGTGGATGAAACAGCTCTATTAAGAAGCAAACATGTCTTATTAACCTGCTATCTGTAATGCTTGGTATACTGATGTCTATGATCATCATTCTGTTTTCGATAAAAATGTCTCTCAGAGTCAGAGTGATAGTATAGCAGTAGCACATTTGCCTTGCACCTGGCTGACTGAGTTCGATTCCCATCATCTCATTTGGTCTCCCCATCAAGAGGGATCCCTGAGCACAGATCCAGGAGTAAGTCCTGAGTATCATGAGCTGTCACCCAAAAACAAACACTTTTTAAAAAATCTCTCTCATGTGACTGAAACTAGGCTATGGCAAAGTATCTTAGTCTTCTGTGTATAACACAAAATGCAAATATCTAGTGGTACAGAAAAACAAATATTATGATAGCACATGTCTTTATCTACCTTAAAAATTTTATGTTAAAGTTCTTAGGCACTGGAAGCCATTATTGGTTATACTCACACAAAATATTGCAAAATACAGGAGCTAAGGAATAAGGCCAAGAATTCTTGTAACTAAAGATCGGATTATCTGTGTTTGAATTTATCAAAACTGTCACCACTGTCCTCCCGTTGTTCACTGATTTGCTCGAGCGGGCCCAGTAATGTCTCCATTGGAGACTTTGTTGTTACTGTGTCTGGCATATCGAATACATCACGGGTAGCTTGCCAGGCTCTGCCGTGCGGGCGAGATACTCTCGGTAGCTTGCCGGGCTCTCCGAGAGAGGCAGAGGAATCAAACTCGGGTCAGCCATGTTGGCTGCGTGCAAGGCAAATGCCCTACCACTGTGTTATCACTCCAGCCCTTGTCAATACTAAATCTTTTTATTTCCTACTAATTTCATAATATTTGTTTCCATATATTGAAGGTATTTTTTTAAATTAACTTTTATTAGTGAAACACCATGAGGTACAGTTGCAGACTTACAAATTTTTGTGCTTGGGTTTTGACTATACAATGATCAAATACCCATCTCTCCACTAGTGCCCATTTTCCACCACCATGGATCCCAGTATCCCTCCCACCCCCATCCCCTCTATCCCACCCTGCCTGTGGCAGGGCATTCCCTTTTGTTCTCTCTCTCCTTCTGGGTGTTCTGGTCTGCAAAAGAGGCATTGAGTGGCAATCATTTTCGGTCCATAGTCTACTTTCAACACACATCTCCCATCCTGGGAGGATCCTCCCAACACTCTTTATTTGGTGCTCCCTTTTCTATCTGAGCTGCCCTTTCCCCTAGAATGCCCGGCTGGCCTCTAAGCCATGGAGTAATCCTCCTGGTACTGATCTCGGCTATTCTTGGGTATTAATCTCCTACTTTGTTACTTTATGTCCCCCAGATGAATGCAATCTTTTTATGTCTATCCCTCTTTCTGACTCATTTCGCTTAACATGATACTTTCCATGTAGTACTACTTGTATGAAATTTCATGACTTCATCTTTTCTAACAGCTACATAGTACTCCACTGTGTAGATGTACCAAAGTTTCTTTAACCAGTCATCTGTTCTCGGGCACTCAGGTTTTTTCCAGATTCTGGCTATTGTAAAGAGTGCTGCAATGAACAAACAAGTGCAGATGTCACTTCGACTACACATTTTTGCCTCTCTGGGATATATTCCCAGGAGTGGTACTGCTGGGTCAAATGGGAGCTCAATTTCTAATTTTTTGAGAATCATCCATACTGTTTTCCAAAAGGGCTGAACCAGTCGGCATTCCCACCAGCAGTGAAGGCGAGTCCCTTTCTCCCCACATCCATGCCAACATTGGTTGCTTTTGTTCTTTTGGATGTGGGCCAGTCTCTGTGGTGTGAGATGATATCTCATTGTTGTTTTGATCTGCATCTCCCTGATGATTAGTAATGTAGAGCATTTTCTCATGTGCCTTTTTGCCATTCAGATTTCTTCTTTGAGAAAGTTTCTGTTCATTTCATTGCCCCATTTTTTTTATGGGGTTGGATGTTTTCTTCTTGTGGAGTTCAACCAGTACTTTATATATCCTTGATATCAACCCCTTGTCAGATGTGTATTCGGCGAATATCCTTTCCCATTATTGAAGATATTTTTAAAGTTACCATCTGAATCACTTACTTTCTTAAGAGAAGTAAAACAATTTTAAAAATAAAAATAAAAAGGATTTTAATTTTGTTAAAAATTTTATATAGACCCTTTTGGGACTGCCCAAACAAGACCCCAAATAGCCACCCATGAAGGGCCTCTCTGGCTCCTCATCAAGCTGCTTAATGGCCATGATCTAAGAGACTTAGAAAAAAATCTCGAAACCCAGCAACTTTTGGCAGAAATGTGTCTGGTCCCCACAGCAGGTTACCGGTGCTGGGCCACCGAGGGGGGAAAGGGTGCTGTCCCTCCGCCTGTTCCCCCTTGGTGGCTCGGTGGCTGCCATCGGCCAGAGGCCATTAGACAGTCAGGTTTGGGCCTGCTGTGAGGAGGCATGCAGGGCCTCACGAGATGGGGGTGGAGCCGGCCCTTTCCTCCCTGTACCTATGAAACCCCGGGTTGCTGTCCACAATTGGCCTCTCTGGCTTCTGATCAAGCCGCTTAATGGCCATGATCCCAGCGACTCAGGAAAAAATCTCAGAACCCAGCAGGTTTTGGCAGAAATCCCTCCAGATGTAATTGTTAAAATTTCAAAATTCCAAAATTGCACAGCCAGTACTGCAGCTGCACGGCATCATGTTATTCATAACCAGCAATAGAAAACAAATAGTCTACGTTTGCCGTTTCAGCAGAGCAGAGTGCTGGGGTAAAATTCCAAATAATAATGGTGGGACTGGTGTCAAAATATTGAATGTAATCAAAGTAGAAAGAGAGTAATGTGGAAATCATCTGCCCCACAGGTAGGGGGCATCATTGTATGACGGAGACAAACCCAAAAGCTTTGTAACTGCTCTCACAGTAATTCAATAAATAAATTTATAAAAAAGGAAAAAAATGTAAGGTGGAGTTCATGTCCAATTCAGGGCAGCGTAATCAATGGCTAAATCATTAGCAATACTCCTACATTAAAAAAATTTATATAGATATTTGAATCTTAAGATGTTTTATTTATTAAAAAACCTATTTAAATGGAATTAAGCCCTCACTGATTTGATCTCTAATTTAAAATTTATAAAAATTAAGTATGGAATGAAGTATGAATTAAATTAGCACCACCTATGAAGAAAAAGGATTTAGGCAAATAAGAAGTCACTGTCACTGTCCCTGTCCTCCTGTTGTTCATCGAGTTGCTCGAGCGGGCCCAGTAACATCTCCATTGTGAGACTTGTTAATGTGTTTGGCATATTGAATACGTCACGGGGAGCTTGCCAGGCTCTGCCATGCGGGCGAGATACTCTCGGTAGCTTGCCGGGCTCTCCGAGAGGGGCAGAGGAATCGAACTCGAGTCGGCCATGTTGGCTGCGTGCAAGGCAAACCTCCTACCCACTGTGCTATCGCTCCAGCCCAGGCAAATAAGAAGTAAAAATGATTAACGACAATATAAAATTATAAGTGAATAATTTTAAGGTGTTCATTCTATAATGCAGACAAACTAATTCATACAAATCTAAAAGGAAGCAGGTGGGGTAAAGGCATACATTTGGAAAAATAAACTTTAACTCAAGTTCAGTTTCTTGCTCTTAGAAATCAACTGTCAAAGTTAATTAGAATTAACTAGTAAAAACTCAGAAAATAAGACCATGAAAATATGCACTGTAAAGTAAAGGATGGCACCTATTTAGATCTGTTATGAAAAGCAAACTGAATGAGATCACATATACAAGATACAGCACTTAACATACATATGACAACTACATTATTTAGTAGTAAATATTTATTATTACTTGTAGGATGATGACATTGCTTTGTCCTTTCTCCCTTGCCACAGTGAGCTTAGGTTTATCAGGTTACACACATGACTGTGCTCCCGAGTCACCCCCATTGCTTTGTTTATCTGTAACCACTTCTCTCTGCGCCCTTCCCCAACCAGTTAACCAGCTTTTTCCCCTAATCTGACTCTGTTGATTTGTAAAGTCAGATCCTTCTAGGACACTGAACTTGTATTGTAAGTTAATATGGCCTTTCTCCTCTCCTTATGTCTTTTAAATAGTTTACTTTAATGTAATATCCTTTTTGTATAGATACAGGAAAACAGTTAATAGTATGCCTTTGTGACTTAGGATTTAATTGGCTTTGAATATTATTCACTCCCAAGCACCTGCTTTCACGACTTAGCCTCAGTTGACCTTAGTTCCTAGCACCCCAAAAGCAGAGTCCCGAGGAGGGACTGAATGGACCCAGGGCAAGCTGTGAGCTACCATGGCACTGAAATGGGCCAGGCCAAAGCGCCACGATTCTTAACTGTAAGTTAAGAGCTTGATCATGGACAAATGCTGTCATGATCCAAAAGTAACGATGAGACTAGGACCCTGCTAGGGATAGGAAAGACTATTTGTCCTGAACATGTAGTCTGAGATCGAGATGGCCCTAGGAGAGCAATTCTATAAGCTCAAGGTATTTCTTACTGTATCCATACAAAATGATTTATACTATGAATGTTTATATGTATGTTGGACAAGGAGAGGAGAAACACACCCATGGGATTCCTCTCTTGGGTGGGTTGTCCTGCTGAGAGGGTATCTGTCCTAGAAGAAGTACCCCTGAGGGAAAGAACTTTACCCCTATTGATTGTGACCATACCTATGTGTAATTGTTACCCCAATCCCTCATGGTTTAGGGATTTAACTAGACAGGAAGAGTGGGCTGGGGGATAAGGATCCAGACTCCAGAAGGAGAAGGAGAAAGGGGGATCAGGATCCAGACTCCAGAAGAAGTAGGAGAAAGGGGGATCCAGGTCCAGATTCCAGAGCCAGAAGGAGGATGAAGGGGGATCGAGAAGGAAAATGAAGTAGCATGGGGGAGGGGGAGGCAGAGGAGAGACAGGAGTGAATGGAGAGAGGACTGGAATAAACTGCAACTAAGACCAACCAGCCTGGCCCTCATTCCTTTCTTCGCCTGCCCATCGCCATCAACCTCCCTGGGGTCGGGGAAGCGGCTCGAGACTACCAAACGCGGCGGTGGGAGAAACAGACTGCTGCTGTGTTTTTGAGTTTACACAATTACTTCAACTAATGAAATTTTAAATATTAAGTATTTTAGGCAAAGAAGTACAATAGTTTGAATCCCTCCCAGACCTCATTCTCTTTCCTAAGGGAATCAAAGGTAATGTGTGCGTATTATAAAAAGGTCGCATAATAATGTGTTGATGGAAAAAAGTAAAAAAGGAACGCTGAGATGAAGCGGTGGCATATACACTTATATAATACTACTTGACCAATAGTGAAAAAATTAAATTGAGTTCTATGAGACAAAGTGGATGAGTATTGAGATGATTATAATAATATTAGTGAAATAAGCAAGAAAATGAAAAATCATTATCTGAAGTTTCAGCAAATGAACCAGCAACAACAAAACTAATTCCGAGAGTCAGTCTAAATGAAGATACTTACTACATTAAAAGACGGGGGTAGAAGGAATGAGTAGAGGGATCTTTTGGATGGCAGGGTGACACTAGAACTTTGGTGCTGGGAATGGTATTATACAAATTTACAGCTCTGACACTAGTCCATTAAAATTATGTAATCCTGATCAAATATTAAAACATAAACAGGAATCCTAGTGGTTCACAGACGTCTCTTCCTATTTAAAAAAAATAAGTTTTCCATATAACATATACCTTGATTATAGAAATTGGAAAATACTAACAAATATAAAAAAAACTGTCTATCATACATAATCTCATCATTCAGAAAAGCTGTGAAATTATACTGAATTTCTTCTACTCTTATTTTCACTATTTTAAAACACAGTATGATTAGAACCATATCTCACATCCTTTACAAAGGAAAACTCTAAGTGGATTAAGGATTTCAAGATTAGACCAGAATCAATAAAATACATTGCTGAAAACATCGACAGAACTCTCCAGGAAATTGACCGCAGGGGACTCTTTAACAGGATGACCACAGTAGCAAAGACAACAAAACCAAAAATGAACAAATGTGGCTACATCTAATAAGAAAGCTTCTGCACAGTGAAAGAAACTCAAGTTCTCGTAAAAAGACACTCTTCTAAATGAGAGAAAATATTTGCAAATAATAATTGTGATAAAGGGTTGACATTCAATATTCATAAAACAATAATCATCAACAAAAAGAATCCAATGACCCCAGCCATAAATAGGATGAACAGATGAACAGACATTTCCCCAAAGAAGACACGGAGATGGCTAACATACATGTGAAAAAGTGCTCAACATCACATATGATTAGGAAAGTGCAAATCAAAACAACAGTGAGTTATTATTGCAGACCTTTGAGAATGGTATGTATCAAAAAAATCTGGAAATAGCTGATTTTAGCAGGTTTGTGGTGAGAAAGAAACCCTCATCCACTGTTGTTGGAAATGTTGTCTGCTTTAACCTCTATGGAAAGCAGTATGGCGATTCCTCAAAAAAAAAAAAGGAATAGAATTCCTATACAATTCAGTAATACCACTTCTTAGATTCTATCCCAAAATTAAAAAAAAAATAGAAAAGATGTATGCACACTTATGTTCACCCTACCTGCACTTAGTATAACAACTCAAATGTCCAACTATGCAAAAAGTTGTGGTATATATCAACGATCATGTTCAAGAATTTAACTATTATTATAAATTACCATTATTTCTTCTTTCTATTCAATGGAAACAACATGTTGATTTCTAAATGATGGCTATGCTTTTCATGAATTTCACTTTAGAATTTAAAAAAGACTGTTTTAGACCCTTAACCACAAGGAGAGGGGTAGTTTCTGATGAATTTTTGATAATTTTCTTCCGATGTATTTAGCCTACTTCATTCTAAATTCACGGTGAAAAAGAAGACTTACAACAGTGTTGGTTGGCTTGAACTTTTCTCAGGTACTATGTGGAGGGTGGAGATAGGATGAGGACCCATGCCATTTCCCACCAGAATCTTCAGTTGATTTCTATAGGTTCCACTTCTCAATGGTCTACATGTATTTTGTCTTAAGTTGAATTCATTTCCTTAATTGATTGCTGCTGGAGTTATTTCAATTGTCATTCTGACTAGTACCATGTATATAAATTTTTCACCTTTTGAAATTGTTATCCCGCTGCACTTATAAAGCATACTCTTTGGATAGAATGTTCATTTTCTTCAAAAAAATTCATGCTGGTAAACATTTTCTTTGGTCTGAAAGGGTAGGTCCCTGATTACTTTTGTGATGAATGAAAATTGTTCAATAAGATTTCTGCATGTCAACTGCACTCCTCTTCAGCTAATAAAGTAAGGGTCCATTCTCATATATTAGTATAATTCTGAAGATATTAGTAACTAACATTAATTGACTGAAGACACTGTTTTAAGCTGTCACGGTTCTAAGCTTTACATTTACTATGTTGAATATCCCACAACAATCCTGTGAGGTAGCTTAATCTCCATGGGCAATCCAGGAGCAGAAATCTTACCTATCTGCTAGTTACATTATTATTACTATTATTATTATTATATTAGTTTGCTTTTTGGGTCATACCCGGTGATTCCTAGGGGTTACTCTTGGCTTTACACTCAGAAATTTCTCTTGGTGGTGCACGGGGAACCATATGGGATGCTGGGAATCGAACCCAGGTCGGTCCTGTGTAAGGCAAATGCCCTACATGCTGTACTATTGCTCCTGCCCCTAGTTACATTATTAGTAGATGACAAAGCAAAGATTTATACCTTTGCCATCACATATATGAACCCAAGGTCTTTTTTCCCCACTATCTTAACACCTTCCAAGTTTTTAAGGTATTTTGCTCTTTAAAAATTTTAAAATTACTACTTTCTTTCTGCAACCATTGCAAATACTTAGTACATATCTACTAAATATTTAAAATATATGTAATTGCTTATTTTCATTGCTTTCCTCTCATCTCTTTGAATGTGCTCTTTTGTTTTAGGAGTAGGAAGTATTAAAATCCCAAACACCATTCTACTTGTTTCTAAGTAGCTTTAAAATTACATTCTACAATTTAAAGCCAATATTACAAGATAAAGAGTTTCAAACGATCTTTTCTATGGGTATTGACTAAAATTAAGAGAAATGCATGGTCCTTCTGAATATTTCATTGTATGGTTCTGCCCACTTTTGCTTGGTGGATAAACTGTCCTGTCATAACCTCACTCCTCCTCAGTGCTTCCTGCAAAAGCAACTCCATCCTTCTCAGAAGCCCAGACACCAATTTTATTTGCTGTAATGCCCTGCCAGATCTGGGAACCACTGACACATCAGCTCTATTGAGGGAACCACTGATACATCAGCTCTATTCAAACAGTGTTACTACCCGAACTACAATTTACTCTCTTTGTCAGGTTTCTGACAACAAATTAACAGGAGGTCAAATATCTCAACAGATTATATAGCTTAAGGAGCATGTCTGATTTAATTAAAGGTTAGTGAACAGAATATGCTAACAGAGAAAGACTGACTGCAGTTTCAGATAGGATGACAGGATAGTATTACTGTTACATAGGCAAGTCTCTAGTATCACACTTCAAATCACAACTATAAGTAAGAGTAAAAGCTTGTTTTTTTTTAAAAACGAGACACCAAGCCATGTAAAAATGTCTAAAGATACATAAAGAGAAAGACAATTTCAGATCTGACAATAAAAACAGGTAAATTCAGTAGCCTAAGAAAAAGATTAGTTGGCAGGGCTTGAGTGAGACCAAGTCCATTAATACAGACATTTTTTAATACTAGAACTTATGTAAACAAACTAATTGGATCTGGCAAGAACTCTATATGTTATAGATGTACAACAGGCCAAAGGAAAAATGTATACATAATAACCAAATGGGGACAACAAACAAGTAAACTGAGATGATACTGGGTTATTTGGAGCAAATTTAAAAAATACAAAACTGAAAGGTCAGTTCTGAATTGTATTCCTAGTATTGAAAACCACGAACCTATCTCAATTGTTTGCATTTTAATAGAAAATGCACCAACTATTTGAAACATTTCATTTGAAAACTTGAGTTAAAGTATTTTGAAAATCACTTACACTGATGACAGATGAAGAAGTTGACAAATTTAAGCCTTCGAGATCAGCTATCAAGCTCGGAGAAAGAGCTGCTGTAGGAAGTGCAACTGGAGTGGACACTGGGTTAACTATGAGAAAAGAACCAAATGATCACATCTACATGAACATTTAATTCATATTATGAAAACCTGCATTTTAATTTTGCTAATAAATCTAATTATATTACCCTGATTAATAAATCTATTACAATTCTATTTAGCATTCTGATTTAGTCATATTAAGTCAAGGCAATTACTAGTCTTAGCTTTTAAAGTGTGCAACATTTTAAAAATCCTGTAACAAAATAATATAAGCATCCTGATTAATAATGTTCGACAATTTTTATCATTTAATATTATTACTAACATTTATCACCCAGAAACTACCTTATAATTTATTTTCCCAGACTAATCTAAAGAATAACAATAGTTTTAGAAGAGTTTTATAGCTGAGTTAAAGTCTAATAAGAGTATTTAAATGCTTTTCTAATTCTCTATTTTAATAATTATAGGGATCTGGTTCCTTTCTAATTATGCTTTGTCAATAAACACCATGTGCCAGATAGAAATACGTGACTGGTTCGAAAACTCCTATAAGTTCAGGTACCTGAAATTTGAAAAATATTAAAAATACAAAAACATTATATTTCTTCCAATTAAAGGAATTTAAATGCTTACAACTACCTACAAAGGTTCTCTGTGGTGGATCTCAGCTTTTTCTATAGAATTTTCTGTGATGACAGTCGTGTTCTACTGCTATGCTGTTCAATATGAAAGTCACCAACTACAGTCTAATGTATTCTTGATAAGTGGTTAGTACAACTAAGGAAATTTATTTTAAATTTTGATTACATTTATTAAGTGGCTATGACATAATGGGGAGCACAGGACAAGCTTATCCCTAACTTTATCATCCATCCACTCACATTTGAGCTCTGCTAAGTAAATGTCTTCAGAGGCTTTTATTTCTACTAGTCTGTGACAGCAGGTTTTAAGCTATTTTAGTGCTTATTAAATGCTCACCTGTTCCCTGTCTGAATATAAAAATTATGACATGGAAAAAGTTTTAGCTTCCATCAAATTCTAACTCCAAAACAAAGGGTAAAGTAAAATTTACTTAATTTGGCATCACTTTTCAAAATACTCCCTTCTCATTTTGGTTTCATAGTATCTTACAAATTAGATCAAAATCTAATTCATAAAGTTAATAACAAGTATTTTTTGAAAAGATAAGAAATCTGAGAAGTTCAAGATATTAACCCAGTTTTCAATTGACTTAAAGCAAAAAAAAAAAGTAAAAGACAGACACATACACACACACACACACACACACACACACAGGGCTGGAGTGATAGTACAGTAGGTAGGGTGTTTACCTGTCACACAGCTGACCTAGGTTCAGCCCCTGGCATCTCTTATGGTCCCCTGAGCCCAGTAGGAGTAATTCTTGAAGTCAGAGCCAGAAGTAACCCTCTGAGCACTGCCGGGTGTGGCACAAAAAACAAGAGGAAAGGGGGAAAAAAAGACATGTGCGCTTGAAGGAAAAAAAATTTTACGTAAACCACAATACCCTAAAGGAAAGAGAGAGCAAGAGAGGTGGGGCGGGGTGGAGCGGAGGATGGAGTGGGGGTGTGGGAGGACTAATGGGATCATTGGTGGTAGAGAATGGGCACTGGTGGAGGGATGGGTACTCGATCATTGTATAAATGAAACCCAAGAACTAAAGTTTGTAAACATCTCATGGTGTTTCATTAGTAATAAAAAAAGTTAAATATATTGTATAATACATGATATGGCCAAAAGAAGAACATTCTCAAAGGATAGGGCTTGTTAGGGCTAAACCAGGCAGTGCTGGAGAGACCCGGTGGAACCTGGGCTCCAGCACACAAGGTAGTTTTCCATCCCCTTGAGTGTTTCCCCCCAATACCTAAAGTCCAGATCCTTAAGGATAGGAGCTGAATAACAGAAAAGGCTAGTTAATTCCCATATGGGAAAATAATGTAAAATAGCTGAAAAGCGAGAGATTAGAAAGCCAGGGGAGTCGGATTTAACCTTTTGTCCAAAGGGAGATACTTAAATTCTAGCAAAAAAGGGGAGTGCTGTAATAAATACAGCAGTGCAGTATGGCTGATGAGGAAGTATCACAAGCTTGAGGAAGAATTTAAATAGTTTAGTCATGAGATGAAAACAATGGAAATTATATGACAGCAGTGAGAAGCAAAGAGCTTATTTATTTTTAGGATTGAACCCAGAGTCTCACATACATAAGCCATTTCTTCTACCAGAGTCATACTTTGGGTCTATAGGAAAAGCATTTCTTTTTAAGACATCATAAAACTTGGTCTTCTTCTGCTGCTGCTTCTTTTTTTCTTGGTTTTGGGCCACAGCTGGTAGTGTTTAGGACTAACTCTTGGCTCTATGCTCAGAGGGTCACCTGTAGCAGGCTAGAGGGACCATATGGGATATAGGGGATCGAACCCTGGTCAGCACGTGCAAGGCAAATGTCCTACCTACTGTACTGTACCTTAAACCCCTGGTTTTTCTACTTGAATAAAAAATTGTTGCCTTTGCTGTTACTGCCTTGTCATCATTATCTTTTAGATAATACTTATCATACAGGTAGTTGTTCATTTGTTTTTTGGTCACACCAGCAGTACTCAGGGCTTACTTCTGTCTCTGTGCTCAAGGATTGCTCTTGGTGGGCTTGGGGGAATCATACTGGATGCTGGGGATCAAACCTGGGTCAGACACACTGTACTGGGCCCCAAATTTAATTTTCTTAATAATTCTAATAGCACAGAGGTAGGGCGTTTGCCTTGCATGTAGTCAGCCGGGCCGGCCAATCCGGGTTCGATTTCTCCGCCCCTCTCGGAGAACCCGGCAAGCTACCAAGAGTATCTCACCCACACGGCTAAGCCTGGCAAGCTCCCCATGATGTATTCAATATGCCAAACACAGTATCAACAAATCTCAAAATGGAGACGTTACTGGGCCCGCTCGAGCAAAAATCGATGACAACGGAAGGACAGTGCTACAGTGCTAATAATTCTAAAACACACTACTATCAAGCCAATTTTACAGATAAAGCAATGCAAGTACTGTCACTGTCACTGTCCACCTGTTGTTCATCGATTTGCTCGAGCGCACCCAGCAATGTCTCCATTGTGACACTTGTTACTGTGTTTGCCATACTGAATACGTCATGGGTAGCTTGCCAGGCTTTGCTGTGCAGATGAGATACTCTCGGTAGCTTGCCGGGCTCTTCAAGAGGGGTGGAGGAATAGAACTTGGGTTGGCCAGTCGGCTGCATGCAAGGCAAACGCCCTACCTGCTGTGCTATTATTGCTCCAGCCCAACATAATCACATAGGTTTATATTTCTCAGAAAAAATGAGAATATGATTTCTACTTTATAATCATGCTATTGAGATCACATGGCATATGTGGGGTACAAAACTGTTTTAATTTCCAGAAATATAAAATATGTCAAGGAAAAAGAAAGAATAATTTCAATTCATTTAAATAAGGCCATTTATACGTTTTAGGGCTACACCTGGCAATATTCAGGGCTTTCTCTAACTGTACTCAGGGATCACTCCTAGCGGTGCCTTAGGGATTGTAATGCCAGGGATTGAATGGGGTCAACAGCATTTGTAAGGCAAATGCTTTAACCCCAGTACTCTCTGCAGTCTAAGGTCATATATTATTCCAGAATAAATATCAGGTAAACCCATGAAATAGAATTAATTTAATAACCTAAATGCGATTTCTATTCTTTTTAAAAAAATCTAACTTTTAAAAACTGAACCACTGTGAGATACACAGTTACAAATTTGTTCATGATTGGGTTTCAGTCATATAATGTTCCAACACCGATCTCTTCACCAATGTGCATTTCCCACTACCAATGTTCCCAGATTTCCTCCCACCTCTCTCCCCCACTTTCTCTAATAATCTAACTTTCTATTTCAAGAAACTAATTTCTAATCTTTTTTCATTCAACAATGAATAAAATGAGACACAAAGATGATAATTTCATTGATTAATGGTCATACTAGAACCAAGGACTATGGTTTCTGAGAACATTCCCTCATGGTATCAACCAAGGAAACATCAAGTCACTTTTTTTTAAAACCACAGAAATTTACAGTAGTCAGTTTACTTCTGGGAGTATGAACTTTACTGAGAGAGGGACAATGATTATTTTGAGCAGAGAGTCCTCCTCCATGCCTGGACTTCTCTCAATCCTTTTGGCTCTTGACCAATTGTTTTACTGATCTTAAGATTTACATCTAGGTACTGTTAGGTGGGTACCCCTGTATCTAAAAGATTCTGTGCAATTATCTTTTTTCATTTCACTTATAAAACAGCGATATAACTGCTAATCTATCAGTTTCTCCCATTACACTTAAGAGAAGTCCTTGGCACTTGAGAGACAATCTTGGCAAGAGCAATGCTGTTTGCATTTCAAATCTCAGTATGTAGTTGGATACCTAGATCATAGTAATGTTATAAAATGTTTTCTGAATGAAGAGGGATAAGTCACTGGTAGGGCAAATATTCATAGATATTGCCAAAATAATTCCAAAAGCTACACCAAGGGCTGGAGGTGTGGCTCAGTTTGGAATAAAGCTCATACCCACTGTATGCAGTGGTCCTGATACTATCCTGAAGCTGCAAAATTACAGTAATAAAACCAATAAAAAGTAGTACCTATTTATATTCCTATCAAAAGTACATGTATGGTACATACTTCTCCAAACTATAGAATATTGAATGTTGCTTTAAAATCTTTGCAAATAAGTTTTTTTAAAAAAATACAGGGAAACTTCACCACCTTTCCAATAAGCCAGAATTATTGAAATTTAGTTCCATTAATTTTTTTCTATAGTAATTCTCTGTATTATACATTTTAATTTCTCTCTGTTAAGAATTTTGCATGACTACTAGAAACAGGCCAAACAAACCATATAAATAGATGAACTCGAGAATAAGACCATTTAAAAATGCAACTCATCTAGGATGGACTATACTGAAAAATTTTAATAGTTTAGCATTAAACTATACTTGCTTCTCTACCTCTAGTGTAAAACCTACTACTAATAAAGCTAGTTTCATTATTTCTGATGAGAGAATTTAAGGAGAGATGATGAACATTTTTGACTACTGGTTGTGTGAATTGGTAAATTCCAAGAAATGGATCTTCTGGGACAGATTTTTTTACAGATAAAATATTCTTAGGTAGGGAGCTGGAGTACACTGGGTAGAGTGTCTGCTTGCACACAGCCAACCCGGGTTCAATCCCTGGCATCCCATATGGTCCCCAGAGCACTGCCAAGAATGATTCCTGAGCACAGATCCAAGAGTAACCCCTGAACATTGCAGGGTGTGGCCAAAAAAAACTAAACAAAACTAAAGTATTCTGAGCGATTGCCACAGTCTACAAAAGTCTTTATACTCAAAATAAAGGTGGCAAGTGAAAGATGGTGATGTCCTTTCCAATTACTTTCCCAATTCCATGCTTCTTTTAGTTGGCGATTGCCTTGTGTACAATCAACATTTAGCCAGGTAGAAGTTTTAAGAGAAGGCCAATGATCTAAGTAAAACAGCATAAATTATTAAAGCAAAAAATCTTAAATTTAGAACTCTTTTATTTGGCCAATTTTACTTGGGTGATGCAAAAATGATATGCTAAACAGATGAAAGGAAAAATATACTAACAAAATAAATTTCAGAATTTTATTGCTTATTTATCCTGCAGGCTGGATAGGGTAGCGGGTAGGGCATTTGCCTTGCATGCGTCAGACCCAGGTTTGATTCTTCCGCCCCTCTCGGAGAGCCCGGCAAGCTACCAAGAGTATCCCGCCCATATGGCAAAGCCTGGCAAGCTACCCATGATGTATTCAATATGCCAAAAACAGTAACAACAAGTCTCACAATGGAGACACTACTGGTGACCGCTCAAGCAAATCGATGAACAACGGGAGGACAGTGCTATAGTGCTATTTATCCTGAAAGTCTTTCTTAGGAGATACTGATAAATTTTAAGATATGTGAATGAATAGTATCAAAATAAAACAAATCATTTCTAAATACAGAAACATTAACTTAAATTGTACTACTTACAATCATCTAAATCTAGAAGTGACACGACTTTTTTATCTTGATCTCTTTTCTTGTCTTTCTCCTAAAAAACAAAAAATATTTCATTTACTGAATTCCTATTTTTTTCAAATTTGTGAAATTGTCCTAAGGTCTCAAAATAAATAATCATTTCTTCTTTTAGTCCTTCAAGGGGTGGGGGGGAATAAAAGATTTAGTAAGAATATACAGAAGGGCTTTTTTGAAGAAATTTTTCATTTTATTAAATTTTTTCATTAGTAGTATTTTCCCCCACCCACCACGCAAACTTTTTTTTTAATTCTGTGTTTAAGATTATAAAGGAACTTCAGGAAAAAAAATTTAAAGTAAACACTTCATCATTTGACAACTTTTTTTGAAGAATAATAAGAATAAACAATTTAAGAAAAGGAAACACTGCATTCTGAGCTCTGAAATTGAGGAATAGTTAAGTATTTCAAAAATCTATCTGACACCTAACCAGGGATTCCTCAGCCTCAGATCTACTTGTTCAGTCTCCTGGACTTTCAGAATGTGAATCATCAGACATTAAAACAAGTCCCTATGTTCCTCAGCAGTAGCGCACTTGCCTCTCCTATGTGAAGACCCAGGGTTGATCTCTAGCAGTGCCCCAAAGCCCCAGTATTCGTAGGTTGGTTAGAGATTCAGAAAAGATACAGATTTTGTTAATGAATGCAGTCTAGGTGGCATTAAAATCACCTAAGATCAACAAGGATGACTTTGTTAAATGAATGTGAGTCAAGGTTACTGGAGTTTCATTAGCTGTACTTTTAAAAACCCTTAAATGTTTGCAAATTAAAGACCAAAACTTGTTTTCACTAACGTTTTTATATTTCACTTATTTGCTAAATCATTCCTTATTTCTTCATTAGGTACAATTTTAAAACATGTACCAAATTCTGCGCTGGAATAAACAACAGAATAACACAACCAAGACATAGATTGTCTTCAGAAAACTCACGATCAGCCAAAGGAGTTCCTTGCTAATCATTAATGGGATTTGTTGCAAGTAATTGCTGCAAGTACTCCTATCACCATGACAAAAGTATAATTAAAGAAAAAAGTACAATTTAAAGTCTACATTTTGCAGAGGGCAGAGGTGGGAAGAGACACTGGGAGTATAGAGGAGAGAAGGAGACAATCTGGTGGAGGGTGTGGGGTTAAAGTGTTGTACACATGAAACCCTATTGTAAATAGCACTGTCAATCACACTACCTCAAATTAAAATTTCTTTTTTAAAAATCTACCTTGTATTAATACTTCTTACAAAATGACAGACATCTGAACAAGGGGATTGCATCAAATTATATTATTTTTTTTACATGATTTTAAGTTCTGACCATTTTTTTCTCATACTAATACTCAGAAAATTATTTTTAAGGATAACTTAACAATATACATCAAAACACTAAGTAAAGCATCAGTACTGATCTCGATTTTCTTCCTCAAAATAACTAGTTCAGCCTCTGAAAACTCTAAATTACCCAGACGCGTTTTCATTTTCATTCATTATTTAAAAATGAAACAAACAGTATGTGTTCTTCTTTTCTGCCTCAAATCCATAACAATTTATTGATCTATGGTAAAGATAGAAGAAATGTTGGTCTTGAAGCTGAAAATTTAAAATTACAAGTAACAAAAATAGGTTCAAAATAAAAATGCCATCTCAAATTAGAATGTCATTCCTGTGAAGAAAGAACATATACCAAAAAGGTTATCACCATGTGACTTATCAAATGCTATGCTGAACACAATGGGTGTAGTTTCCTATAAGTTACAATGGTGCATGACAGTCTTTATGGAACTGTAACCTCCCCACCTGAAAAATTAGAAACCTATCAAATCAAGAAAAGTTAAGCTGAAGGCAACTCTATACCTTATTTTCTACTTTACAGCTAAGAGTGGGTACCAATATCTATTAAATATACATCAAGCCATTCACAACATAGAACATAACTGCATGTGAAATTGGCATAATATCTCATTAGAAGTCTAAAACAGATGGGGGGAAAAGGCTCTCAAAAAGGACAGAATTTCATTGACTTTCTGAGAACACCAAATAACCAGTGACTGAAATACAACATTAGCAATTGATAATGGTCATTTCTACTGAATTGAAAAAGCCTTGCATTCTGAATCAAAGATATAAAAAGCCTTGTGATGTGTTTGGCATTCTTCTCTTATATTATATTTCATTTTTCATTTTAAAAAATCCATAGTAAGTTCAAAACATTTTCATACTTAACGGATCTACTATAAAAATAAAAATCTGAATTCTAAACAAAGAAGTTAAGAGCCCTATTCCATCAAACATTTCTCCATTTGCAATTCATCTTGGTAATAGAGACAGAACCTGGGTAAATGCATATAGGACTTGAGGCAGGAGATTTTTCTTGCTCAATGCATAATTCATGTGCTCCGCCTGCAAAGTGTGTAAAATGAGAATTTCACACCGCAGCATGAGCCATGGAGCTGCAGAGAAAAGGCAGATGAAATCATATTTTACTGTGTGAATTTTATTTCTTACCCTTCCAATATTTATACAAAACCATCATTGACAAACCAAACACATTGACAGATCACCCACTGTTTCCATTGTGTTAGTACTTGAGAAGAGATCAGGCAGAAAGATAGACAATTTGTTTTTGTATATTTTTTTAAATAGAGGATTAGGTTTTTAACAGCTGAGTGACTGTATTAGACTTTTATAAGAACAACAGTAACTGATCTTAAAGTCTCACTACAAAAAAAAATTCGTTATCAATTCATCATCCTCAAATCTCCATTTTGTTTCTATGGTATTCGATTATACACCTCAACACATCAACATTATCAAAATGAAATACAAAGTCACAGGGTTAAAATATTGATTTTTTCTTAATATATTTCATTCTAAATAATAAATAAAAGACACTGCAAATAAATATTAAATCCTAAATAATACAAACAAAAATATGTATTAATATATCTGTAGTAATTTTTCATTTATTATACATGTTCACTTTTATGCTGATTAAAAGCAAGTAAAAAAAAAGATCTGATACATCAAGCATCAAATATTCCTCCTCAAATGCAAACCACTGTAAAAAGGTTTGGAACTGAGAATTATAAAATAGTGGAAGTGATAGGGAAAGTTTGTCAAAACCATGCTGTCCTTTGAAATCAACAAAAATTCAAGACTAATTTCTAGTCTCACAAAGCAGGATGTATGTACATACAATATTTTCAATTAGAATTACCAATCAAAGACAATTTAATGATTCTTTTGACATGAAGTGATCAAACAAATATGATTTTTAAAATCTAAGGTAGGGAGTTCTTCTTAAGTTTTTTTAAAAAGGAGGTTTAAACTAACGAACAAATATTTGGTGTTCAATCATATCTTTTATAGGAAGAAAGCTTATTTAATAGCAGCCACTACGATTTAAAGAGCTTAGCTGAACTGAAATGGTATTTTTGTTCTAGAGAACATTAAACAGGAATAAACTGGGAAGGACATAAATTGAAAAAGCAAGGCTTTGAATTGTCAGAGTTTAAAAACCAAGAGTCAATAATCCATACAAGTTTCTAACTGCTCCATGTATAAACACCACAACACAAGAAAAACACGTTTCCTACTTCTCAAACAGCGCAGAAAAATCAATGAGAAAACAGTTTCTTTTACTCTTCTCCACGGCCTTCTTCATATCATCTGCCATATTTAAGGTGTACCCCAGAATCTTTCACTGGTTTTTCATTAAGGCAGATTTAACATTTACTGATGTGACAACAGTCACAATGCCAGCGACTGATCCATCAAGCACTGTGATGTAGTTTCTCTGCACCTCTCAAAATGGGATTATCAAATTTTATAAGATCCACATAACCTATGATAAAGACAATGACAAAGATATCTCAAATCCTGCTCGGTTTAATATATGGATGGCACTATACTTTTCAAAGCTAGTATAAAATTAATCTTATTTTATATTGCTGATTCAAATATGTAAATACTTTTATAGTAATTGTTATATTAAATGGAAATACGTCAAACATTCATTTCCCACTGGATTATTATCCTTATATAGTTTTATATAATTAAAATGTTAATATAGAGAGATGCATGAAAGTGAATAAGCACAATCATGACAACGTTCTTAGCATCTGGAACCCAGACACTGATGATAATGCTGAGCCACCTGTATCTTAGTTACTGGGTAAATAGTGGACTAACAAAGGAACAGTAGAAATAACTAGAAAATAGAAGCACTCTGATATACCAGTTATAAAAATACTGAAGCCTAGGTTTAATATATTTTTTAAGTGGGTAACCTAAATGACTTTAATTAAAACTGCTGTCACCTGTTTAACTACAAGCAGACAATTTATCAGCTTTTTATAAATGAGCAAAGGTGTGGAGGAAGAGGAACTCTATTACACTGTTAGTAGGAATGTAATTTAGTGCAAACTCTATTGACATTAGATAAAATAATAAACAAAAATTTATTTTAGACTAGAAAAATTTTTTAAATGGGCAAAGGAATATAAATGTGAGTCTTTTCCCGATATGTGATCTGCATTACTAATTTTTCTTTTTACCACTGTTAAAATAATGTTTCCTTTTACATTATGTAAAGTACCAGAAACAGTTAAAATATGAAATGACTGAAAGTAATTTTGTTAGAGATAACGTTGGGGGCAAAGAATCATTTCATTAAAAGAATAAAACTCAAACTGAAATATTTCTCAATTAGGTATATTTCAGAAAATAACATCTCCAAATAAAAAATGTGCTTGCCCATCAAAGCAATTGTAACTTGAGAAACAAAATCATTTACCGACACAATCTGCCTTCAGATAAGGGAATCTCCAATCAACAGCACAAACAATACACGACACTTGGATTGTGTGACTGTAGTTTTGTGACTTACGGATATGTTGGGGATGATACTGACTGATAGGAACATAAATGATTCAACACTAGTTCTCACTCTTTAGACTGTCCCTACACTGTTCCCAGGAGTAATACTATCTCATAAGCAATATTTGTCGTTTCACACAGTTGTTTTAGGTAGAAGTGAAGGGGCCACACTGTGATATAAACCCACTTTCTCCAAAGCTTTTATTTTCTGTAATAAGAGAAATGGTGCAAAAGGAAGAACAAAGGCAGAGAAACAGAAAAATACACAGCAAATTTAGAACCATAAGCAGTCCAATGGGATTGGAAGAAGCGGGTTTAGGACCGCAAAGGCAGGGGTGAGCATGATTACTCAAGAAGCTCCCTGAACCGAATGACAGTGAAACATTTTTATATGTAAGTTAAGAGCTAACCTGGAAGCTGTACAGAAGGATTAGAATTAGGTAAGTGCCTGAGGATGACAGGTGGCAATTCCTAAGAGGAAGGTCACAAAGAACTGATCTAAAAAGAAAATGGTAGAAAAAGAATGCATGAGAAAGATGTCCAGAGTCTCTAAAACTTGGCCACTATTAAAGAGGATGAGGGAGGAATCAAAGATAATTTTGGGACTGCAAATCAGGAAAGGTACTGGCAGAGGGACAAAGCCACGCGGGTTCCGGGGCCGAGACCTCCAAGCCTACTCGAATTGGAGTCGAGCATCTTCCACCCAGATCCTCCAAATTCCAGTAGGCGGGGGTCACACCCACCACCTGGCCCCCTGGCGTCGTGTAATCCCATCAGCGGCCAAGACTCAGAGACTATAAAATCCAGATCCCGGACGAGAGCAGTGCAGTCTCTGCCCCTGCGCCTCGGTGTTCCTTCCCGGAGTCCCTTGGAGGGGAGCGGGTTGAGCTTTCCTCCCCGCCCCGGCCAGGGCTACGGCAGCCGGAGACCTCCAGGACCAGCCACCACCATGCTGAGACCACTCTCCGCACACCTGAAGGTACTGGCAGAGGGACAAAGCCACGCGGGTTCCGGGGCCGAGACCTCCAAGCCTACTCGAATTGGAGTCGAGCATCTTCCACCCAGATCCTCCAAATTCCAGTAGGCGGGGGTCACACCCACCACCTGGCCCCCTGGCGTCGTGTAATCCCATCAGCGGCCAAGACTCAGAGACTATAAAATCCAGATCCCGGACGAGAGCAGTGCAGTCTCTGCCCCCGCGCCTCGGTGTTCCTTCCCGGAGTCCCTTGGAGGGGAGCGGGTTGAGCTTTCCTCCCCGCCCCGGCCAGGGCTACGGCAGCCGGAGACCTCCAGGACCAGCCACCACCATGCTGAGACCACTCTCCGCACACCTGAAGGTACTGGCAGAGGGACAAAGCCACGCGGGTTCCGGGGCCGAGACCTCCAAGCCTACTCGAATTGGAGTCGAGCATCTTCCACCCAGATCCTCCAAATTCCAGTAGGCGGGGGTCACACCCACCACCTGGCCCCCTGGCGTCGTGTAATCCCATCAGCGGCCAAGACTCAGAGACTATAAAATTCAGATCCCGGACGAGAGCAGTGCAGTCTCTGCCCCCGCGCCTCGGTGTTCCTTCCCGGAGTCCCTTGGAGGGGAGCGGGTTGAGCTTTCCTCCCCGCCCCGGCCAGGGCTACGGCAGCCGGAGACCTCCAGGACCAGCCACCACCATGCTGAGACCACTCTCCGCACACCTGAAGGTACTGGCAGAGGGACAAAGCCACGCGGGTTCCGGGGCCGAGACCTCCAAGCCTACTCGAATTGGAGTCGAGCATCTTCCACCCAGATCCTCCAAATTCCAGTAGGCGGGGGTCACACCCACCACCTGGCCCCCTGGCGTCGTGTAATCCCATCAGCGGCCAAGACTCAGAGACTATAAAATCCAGATCCCGGACGAGAGCAGTGCAGTCTCTGCCCCCGCGCCTCGGTGTTCCTTCCCGGAGTCCCTTGGAGGGGAGCGGGTTGAGCTTTCCTCCCCGCCCCAGCCAGGGCTACGGCAGCCGGAGACCTCCAGGACCAGCCACCACCATGCTGAGACCACTCTCCGCACACCTGAAGGTACTGGCAGAGGGACAAAGCCACGCGGGTTCCGGGGCCGAGACCTCCAAGCCTACTCGAATTGGAGTCGAGCATCTTCCACCCAGATCCTCCAAATTCCAGTAGGCGGGGTTCACACCCACCACCTGGCCGCGCAACATCTTATTATGACATCTTATTATCTCATTCCTACTTTGGACAATCTTGCAGGCTGTCGAATGTAGCCTGCCCACAGGGCAGAGTCTGGCAAACTCCCCGTGGCCTACCAAATATGCCAAATACCAGTAACAATGATGGGTCTCATTCTCCTAAAGAGCCGTGAATATAATCTCAGGGCTAGGATGAAAGAGACGTTACTGGGGCCTGCTCGAGGCAATCGACGATTAACAGGATGATGATGATGATGAAAATCAGGAAAACAGAAAGAATGTTGGTACCAAATGGCAGAGCCAGGACCGGAGCAGTGGCTTGGGTGCTTGGGTAGGGTGCTTGCCTCGCAAGTGGCCAACCCAGGTTTGATCTCCCACACCCTATATGGTCCCTGAGACCACGGGGAGTAATTCCTGAGTGCAGAGCCAGAAGTATGACCTGAGCACTGTGGGTGTGGGCTGAAAAATTTTTAAAAACAAAGAAAAAACCCCAAATGGCAGAGCCTACCTTCTAAGCAGGAAACGAGCTAAGAATTTGGTCCAAACTTAAGAAAAGTTAGAATTTGAATTTAGGTATAATGGAAATAACATAAATCACATAGAAAAAAAGTACAGAGAAAAAAAAGAGTAAAGAAAAATTAATTTTCATCAGTATTTTTGAAAAGAATTTATTATACACTAATTTAGGGAAATGTTTACAGCTAGGAGTTTTGAAGGGGTAAACTGAAGAAACCCAACAGAACAACAAGTCAAAGAAGTCAGAAGAAAAGAGATGCAGAGTGTTAAGTTGTAGGGTAAATGTCATATAAAAAGATGGAAACGTGTCATAGTGAGATATCACAGCTGACATTTCAGAGACCACTATCTACAGGAATTGATAGGCGTGAAAACCAATTTGTAAGGGATTCAGAAATAACTGGATTAAGAAGAGATAACAAAGGCCTAGATTATTTTTCTAAACTCTCACTCAGACGAACTCTGTCGTTCTCTTTTAAACCCCCACCCGACCCCTCTCTCTCTTTAAATACCAACACAGACTTGAAGGTGTAAAGAAGCAGTTAATTACCAAAAAGGGGGGAAAAACACCCACAAAAGAAAGCTTATTCAGAGCACATTTACTCAGTTTAATCAGAGAAAAGAAATGGCACAGAGATACTGAGTTAGAGAGGAGAGAGGTCACAGTCAGTCTTCTTGAAAAAGTGGACAATGTCACAAAGTGTATTAGGGGTAAGGGGTTGGGCCAGAAGGATAGTACAGTGGGCAGGGCAATTGCCATGCACACAATCAACCCAGGTTCGATCCCTGGCATCCCATGTGGTCCCCTGAACCTGTCAGGAGTAACTCCTGAGTACAGCGTCAAGAGTAACCCCTAAGTATCACCGGGTGTGGCCCAAAAGCAAACCAAAAGCAAAAACAGGGTAAGGGATCAGAAGTGAATGTTAACTCAAACTGAAAGGCAAAAGAAAAACTGGAAGAATACAGGACATACCAGTCCTGAAAAATTCCAGCTGCTTTTAGCATCAGTGTTCTATAACTCTAATGTTGTTGATCTCTCAGGAATTAATGTTCAAGCTGAAAAATGTTAAGTTAACCCTGCTATTTTGTATTTATACAGCACTTTACAATGATCTCTCATGTTTCAAGTTTTTAATAATAGAACCCGAAAGAAGTAGAATAGGCATTAGCATTTCCACTTTATAGATGAGGAAACTGAAGCATAAAGATATTATCTTTGAACAAGTATAACACGATAGCTCTCTCATAGGACCACCATAAAATGAGCGGTTCTGAAAGCCATACTCTCAAGGTAACTCCAAGGTCTCATTTTCATGCTAAATATCTATCCCCAAAACACAAAGTCCAGTATTATTTATTTAAGGAAAAAAAAAAAGGAAAAAAAAACAGATTTAGTTGGACTGCAGATTTAAGGCACATGAATTTTTAGCATTAACATACTGTCATGTGAAATTAAAGTAAAGCACCCAACATCTGCTTTCATTACTCATAATTTAGAGCAGAAGTATACCTGATGCAAGGAGGACTTTCCTCCAATTGCAGAGTTTCCCAGTATTAGAAAAGTGGAAATTTGCACAGTCTACTCCTAATAACTTAAAAATAGGGGAAAAAAATAACTATTGTGAATCCAAGGTAGAGAACATTACAACTGATAAATTAAAACAATCCTGAATCCCTGTAGTTGATAGAAAAGGACATCCCATACAGCAGAAAGATGTCATAAAAAGAACCACAATGACATAAAAAGATCAACAACATTGTAATACCTAAATTTTCCAAGAGCTTTGGCTCACTTCTATATTCTGACACTTTAAACTGATGTTCCATAGTAAATTTAAAAACTGACCAATGGATTTAATATGTTTGTTGGTAATTTTAATATGAAAGTCATGACAGAGAAGAAACAGAGTGAATTACTAACTCGGCTACCTATGTGATTTTCTAATGGACCCTAAACCATGTTTCTAATATTATACAGGGACCAAAGTCCATCAATTTCAACATTTACACTATTTATTATTAGAACAAATTTGAATCAATCTATACAAATGCTTGTTGATTTCATGTTTGGTAATTTTAGAAACCAGATTACTTATTCCGGGTTGTGCTTAGGTAAATTTCTAAAGCTGCTTGTCTTATATTTCATTTATTATTTTATTTGAAGCTCCATAACTTACAATACTATTAATGAAAGGGTTTCTTGTGTACAATATTCCAAGCCCACACCATCCACCAGAGTGTTCGCTTCCCTCCATTACTGTCTCAGAGCCCCACCAAATCACCTACCTTCCCTAGTCCCCATCCTTGGTAAGCCCAATTCTGTAAACCAGTTCCCAGCTAAGCAGTTTTGACAAAGCTGATATAAGCTGATATAAGCAGGAACTGTACTATCAAATTTACTACGTGATCAATTTTTATACAAGGCCAGAAAAATAAATCTACAGAAATTCCTAGATTTTACTTGACTTTGAAAAAAAAAAACAGAAATCTCAGATAATAAGCTATATAAAGATACAAATTTTAGTATAAAATCAAATTTAAGTTTTATTTACTTGGTTTTGTTGAAGTGCCCTGTCCAACAGAATTTTGCACCAAGAAGAAAATGTCTCCTCTGGTGGATCATGCTGTCTGTGGTACTGGACCATCTGATGTGGCTAGCACAGCTCCTGGGCTAAATTTTACTTTATCTTAATCAAATTAAATTGTCAAGTGCAGCTAGTGACTACTGCACCGTAAGATCTTATTCTTTAAAAAATAGGAGCCAGAGCGATAGTTGGGGATTTGCCTTGTATGTTCGTCCCATATGGTCCCCTGAAGACCATCTTGAGTGCAGAGTCAGGAGAAACTCCTAAGCATCACTGGTGTGGCTCCAAACATATCCCTCATCCGAAAGAAATAATTGAACAATTACATCAGACAGGTTCTAATTAGCTCAAAAAATTAATTAGTAGCACCTCAAACAGCAAAGAAAATTTTATTATATTGAAGAATATGTAAATATACAATAAATATTAGCCACTTAAATACATATTAATCTTTCACTTAAAAAATATGCTTTTTAGGGGACTGGAGCAATTGCACAGCAGGCTGGGCATTTGCCTTGCACGCAGCCAACCTGGGTTTGATTCCCAGCATCACATATGGTTTCCCCAAGCACCACCAAGAGTAATTCCTAGTGCATGAGCTAGGAATAACCCCTGTGCATTGCTGGGTGTGACCCAAAAAGGGAAAAAAAAACTTTTTAGAATCGGTTTTGGGACCACACCTGGCCCCATTCTGCTCAGAACACTCTTGCTCTATGCTTGAGAGTCACTCCTAGTGGTGCTGCGAGAAGGACAGCCAGGACTTGTCTCCAGCATTAATGCATTTGCTCCAGTCTTTGAGCTGTGTCCTCAGCACCTAAAATTATGCTTATTCTTGAATATGAAAAAGGACAATGATCCACTTCAAAGAATTTGCCCTGTTTTGGGGCCACATGTGACAGTGCTCAGGGCATACTCCTGGCCATGCTCAGGGATCACTCCTGGCAGTACTCAGGGGACTTTATGTGGTGCTGGAGATCCAACTCAGGTCAGTATCTACCTGCTGTACTATCTCTCTAATCCTTACTTTGAAGAATTTGCTTACATTCTTATCTCCTCAGATCTTGGCTACTCAGATATTTTACTGTAGAAATTCAAGTTAGTGGAACAAATACATTTTAACAATTAGATTAGAAAGAATTTAATTTAATGAAAGGCAAAGTTTGACCATATTTTTAACATATGAAATAATACAGCTTATTATATAAAAATTCTGCATTTAAACACTTTAGCAGCTACATGATTTACTTAAAGGTAGGGAATGGTAATTACAGATTCAAAGATTCAAGTGATAAAGAATTAGGACTGAGCTTTATATGAGTAAACTTTCACAATTTATACTTTGATTTTCTGCTCTGAACAGAAAAGGCTCCAGGTTAAAAAGATTGTATCAAAGAGCACTCCCATTGTAAGTGGTTCTTTGTTTTTAAATATATGGCTACTGCAATTTTAATTAAGCATCAAAATAAAGGTAAAGGTAAAGGCCCTCCCGTTGATCGTCGATTTGCTCGAGCGGGCCCAGTAACGTCTCCATTGGAGACTTTGTTGTTACTGTGTCTGGCATATCGAATACTCTCGGTAGCTTGCCGGGCTCTCCGAGAGGGGCGGAGGAATCGAACTCGGGTCGGCCATGTTGGCCGCTTGTAAGGCGAACGCCCTACCCGCTGTGCTATCGCTCCAGCCCACAAGCATCAAAATATACCACTAAATTAATCTTTAAATTATTCTATTACTCAAAATGTCTAGTTTTAGACTAGGTTTGACACTGATACATAGTTTTGATATTTCTTATCATACATTATATGTATATTTTTTGTTAGCATTATGAGACTCTTTTACTATCATTTCTTGCAAAAGTTATCCATACTTGTTGTAGACATGTATCAAAAAGTCATGTTTATCAAGCTCTCTAATTACAGTGGCAAAAAATTAGGTTAAAAAAGAGAAAAAGAAACCAAAAGTTTGGGCGAGAGAGATGCTACAGTGGGTAGAACATCTGTTTCACAAGCTGCCAACCTAGGTTCAATCCCCAGCATCCCACACAGTCACAAGAGCACCACGAGGAGTAAGCACTTAGCAAAGCTGGGTGTGGCCTCAAAACCAATAAACAACATTTTAAAAATAATAAAATTCTGCATGACTTATAAGTGACATGATTTCCTAGAAGGGAAAAATAATCACACAAATGGATGAATGAATATGGTATTTCCCTTAAGTGTCAATGACGTTGTTAATTTCCTTTCTTATTTTTTTAACTACAATAAAGAACTTATTTTCAGAAGTACTCATAATTGGGAAAGCTTGATAACATTTTCAATGATAACAATGTATAGTCTCTTACCTTAGTGACATTTCTGGATTCAGTTTCACTTTCAGACTCAGATTCTGATTCAGAATCTGAAGAACTATCTTCTGAACTAGATTCTGCATTGGAGGAATCCGAACTTTCTGATTTGTCACTTTCCTTCTTCCCATCTTCAGAATCACTAAAAATAAATTTTTAAGTATCAATATTAAATATCTTGTTTGAGCAAGTAGTTTTTAAATGGAATGATAGGTAGTGGAGACAGCTCCTTTGAGAGCTCTTCCTGCATGGAGAGCAGGCCTTGCCTGTGGGAAGCTCAAGTGCAACCAAATCACTGTGTACATGATCAGTCAAGCACTGACAGGAGTGATCCCAAGCAATGTGCCCAAAGTAGAACCTGAGTACTGACAAATGTGGTCCAAGAAATAAAAAAACGAGAAAACAAAAAACAAGGCACCCAAATGATAAATGCTATTTGCCTGTTTTGACTATACATCATAACCTTTATAGAGAGGTATATTTCCTAAACAACGATTTTCCTTTTATATATAATAATGAAACTTATTTTTAGAACCCCAGAATATAGTAACGAAAAAGACAGCATCTTTAACCAAATAAATCCTAATTCACTCAATTATACCTGATGTCTCTCAAGGGCATAAAATACTACTAATTTCTGTCACAAACAGAAAAAATAAAGTGTTTGATTTTTCAGGAATATACATTAGGTACTAACAGTTACAAGTTCAAAGATACTTAAGACTGATTTTAAACAATGAATAAGCTTAAATATTTATACATCTCCTTTTGCTAAAATATACTGACAATTCATAGGTTTCTTTAAGAAAACTATGTTCTTAAATGTGACCCTACACACAAGAACTTGTTAACCAGTGCAAAAGAGAATTCTTCAATTTAAGTCAGACTAAAACTGAAAAAAAAAAATTCAAACTCTTAAAATACTAAATGATTAAACCAAGTGGTGACGCTACCGATACATTTGTTCACTCAGTCATTTATCAAATAGTTACTAGTGCCCACTGTGTGGTGGCACAATATTAGGTACTATGTATAATAACGGTTAGTAAGATTCAGATGATCTAATATGTTTCAGTTAAAGAGTCTACAGCCCACTGGAGAACACAGAGAAGCAAGATGTCAATGACAGTGAAATACAGTAAGTAGTAATGCAGTACAGTGTGTCAGGAGAATACCTGGAATGGAATCTGCACAAAGTCCCCAAGATTAGGAATGCCTCCGGGAGGAAGACACACAGGAATTGAGAAACAGGAATATGAGAGGTCAACAAAATGACAGGGAGGCATTTCTCCGAAGAGATCAGATAACATGTGAGATAGCCAAAAGGAGCAATAGCCAAAAGGTGCTCCCTCTAGAGAAACTGGTCTTTTACGTTTTCTCAACATAGTGGTCTGAGAGGGTAGGGGGTGGTGTGGGAGTGGGTGTGGTGTTTGTGTGTGTTTGACAATATGTGTTTAAAAAATCCATCTCGTTCTAGGTGGTGTCAGGCAGTACCAATCTTCTGATTTAGACATTTCAACATATTCTTGCTACACTCAGGAAGTTTAAGTATCTTGTTTAAGCACACACAGCCAGGAAAAGCAGAATTAGAATTTGAACTTGTTTTGTCTTATTCTGAAGACTAGTTTTCTACTATACAAATTACTTCCCTTCAAATAAAAATACATTATAGAGCATAAAATTATAATTTAGTAATAAGCTGTTCTGATTACTAGTGGTTTTGAAAATACTTAAAGCTCTGTAAGTTTTAAAAAATTGTTATAGTGATATTTTTAAAAATCATAATCACTGGAGCGATAGCACAGGGGTAGGGCGTTTGCCTTGCACGCAGCCAACATGGCCGACCGGAGTTCGATTCCTCCGCCCCTCTCGAAGAGCCCGGCAAGCTACCAAGAGTATCTTGCCCACATGGCAGAGCCTGGCAAGCCACCCGTGATGTATTCGATATGCCAAATACAGTAACAACAAAGTCTCCAATGGAGATGTTACTGGGTCCGCTCGAGCAAATCGATGAACAACGAGAGGGCCTTTACCTTTTACCTTTACCTTTATGATATTTAAAAGGTGATACTGAACAAAATTTTAAAGAGGCTGAAAAAAAGGGCAGGGAGGGGAGAGTGGAGAGTCAAGTAAAGAATCAATATTTCCTAGAAGTGATTTTTTTGTGGAGGAAATATGATTGCTGCTTATTAATAATGGAGTGATGGCAACATTTCAAGAGGACATGCAATTATATCTGAAGACCAAAAAAATAATGCTGTTTGTGGTATTTCTCTAGCTCTCCACACCCAAAAGGAAACTTTTTATCACAAACAAAATATGCACTCAAAAACATAAGAAACAGAACATAACAAAGATTCCCTTTGGTGTAATGCACAATTCTTTTAAATTCAACCTTATGAATAGAGAAAAGTCCATTTATGCAGAAACATAATGCAACTAATATGAAATGAAATTACAAATTTTGAGCACAGTACTTCTGCTATCTGAAAGCTCTTTAGTGCACTGGACAAAAATTTTCCAAGAACAAGATATATTTTATTAAACTGTTACAGGTATTCTGACAGTGAATCGGAAATATAGAATTTCACTCATATAAAGGATCTTACAAACCAAGCAACTACTTTGTTGCAACAAGTGAAAGATTCGAAATACATTTAACTTAAAAAAAATAAGATCTTAAAGGTAAAAGTGTTATTTTGTTATGCACTGCTCAATTTTGATGGGTAATTATTGTTTACCTTGCTGCTTAGAGTTTCAGATGTTAACCTAATGAAAAGAATTTACTGGTAACTAGCTTTTTAACTTTGCAATGATGAAAAGCCTGTATTAATTTAACCTACAGATTTCATTTGTTCTGAACAGGAAAAACAATATAAATCACTTTTAAAATCATTAAATCCTGACTTAAATTAATAAAGTCATAATTAGGGCATTATGCTGTGTTTGTTATGGAAGTGGCAGGGCGAGCTGCTTTAATTACTGTCTGTAATAAAAGGAGCAGAGAGCGTACTGCGCACCAATCAGTGCTGTCAGCCACGACTGAGCCGGGCTCAAGCTCATCAAGGGAGCGGGCAGCAGGCTCCGGGGAAAGGGCCATCATGTCTGCAGAGGCCACTCACTGACAGCCATGGGGAAAACAGAACCATGCAATCCCAGGGATTAGCCCCCATGACTCCAAATTTTAATGACACTTTAATATCCGATGGTGTTGTTGATAATGGGAGATCTGAGAAAGCGCTAACGTTAAATATCTTATGACCGTCTTCCTTCACAGCCCTTGACTTCTAATATTTGGATCATAGTCCTTTTAATGTAACATTATTTAGGAAAATCAATTGTCTTAGTTACATAATGGCAAAGTGGTGAAGGATTTAATTTTAGCCCTCAGCAAAATTGCTACAAAAGGTAATTAAGTGTTTCACACCTACCTGCTCGATCACTTAACTCAGCCTTCCAAGGTTATACCAATTTTCAAAGTGCAACCCAAGATTTGTTCAAGTTCAAAATGGAAACGAAGCATTATTAATAGAAGAATAACATGAAGTAGCATTTCTCATTAAGTTGGCAAGATTTATATCTATTTGGGGCACCCCACGCACTTATTTTCTTACTGCATGCATTAAAGGGAGATCTTGGCCTGAGGTGGGGCGTAATAGCACAGAGCATTTTTCTAAAGAAAACTCTGACAAGAAAACTGACCTCTGCCCTTTGGTTTTGGCATTTCTCTTGGCTGACCCCTTGTTTCCTCCTTCGGACTCGCTGGCACTCTCGCTCCCGGACTCGCTGGAGGAGTCCTCACTGCTATCTCTGCTGTCGCCTTCCTCCTCCTGTTCTCCACTTTCACTCCCAGATTCACTCTCTGGAAAAACAGGGCCAGATGCATTTTGATTTATAGTCATTTAATCATACATAAGGACACAAGAAATCGTTGATATTTGTCACAAATGAAATTAGATGCTGAGTCTCAGCTCTGTAGGCCACACTTGCTCAGTATTTCCGATAGGCTAAGTAGGGCCATGCAGCCCTCGGAAGGTGAGCACGGATTTACTTCACAGGGAAGAAAAAGCACTTTTTGTAGGGCGAAGGAACAACGCAAAGCGAAAATGAACCGAAGAGCCAAACTGGAGAGCATCCTACTATTCAAATTCACGGCAATCAAGCTTTGGGAAACACTTGCTTTTACTTATTTTTGGTGCCAGGGATCGAACCCAGGGCCTCATACATGAAAAGCAACCACTGAGTTAAAATCCCAGGCCCCAAAATATTCTTTAAAGAATGATATAAATTCGAAGAAATAATTTCCACTTTTTCTATTAGCAATGTTATTTAGGAAAGAAGGCAGCAACTATTTCTAACAAACTTTGATAGGGAAATGAGTCATTCAAATTACTAAATTCAAAAACAAGAAGGAAAATCACTCATTAAAAAGCTCTTATTTTCTTTTTTTTGTTTGTTTTTGTTTTTTTGCTTTTTGGGTCACACTCAGCGATGCACAGGGGTTACTCCTGCTTCATGCACTCACGAATTATACCTGGTCATTTTTGGGGGACCATATGGGATGCTGGGAATTGAACCCGGGTCGGGCTGCGTGCAAGGCAAATGCCCTACCCACTGTGCTATCAATCCAGCCCCCAAAGCTTTTTTTTTATGTAGTCATGAAATTTACATACAAGTAGTTCTACATGGAAAGTAGCATGCTAAGTGAAATAAGTCAGAAAGAGAGGGACATAGAAAAATTGCAATCATCTGTGGAATATAAAGTAACAGAATAAGAGACTAACACCCAAGAATAGTTGAGATAAGTACCATGAGGTTCACTCCATGGCTTGGAGGCCAGGCGCACATGCTGTGGGGAAAGGTAGCTCAGATAGAGAAGGGAACACCAAGTAAATGGTGTTGGGAAGATTCTCCCAGGATGGGCGATACATGCTGAAAGTAGACTATAGACCGAACATGATTGCCACTCAATACCTCTACTGCAAAACACAACACCCAAAAGGAGAAAAAGAACAAAAGGGAATGCCCTACCACAGAGGCAGGGTAGGATGGGGGGATGGGGGGTGGGAGGGATAATGGGATCACTGGTGGTGGAGAGTGGGCACTGGTGGAGGGATGGGTACTCTATCATATCATTGTATAATTGAAACTCAAGCACAAAAATTTGTAAATCTATAAATGTACTTCATGGTGTTTCACTAATAAAAAAAAATAAAAATAAAGGCTCTTATTTTGGTCAGCATAGGAGTCTTCTGTAGGTTAAAGAAATGATGAACAGAAGCACAAGGACTTAATGCAGAACCCGGCAGCTTGGAGCAGAACAGTGAACGGACTATGCGTTGATCCAGGCCATCAAGTCTGCCGGAGGGGAAAGGGTGTTGCCCCATTCGCCCTCTCCTCTCTGGAAAGAAAGATGGCGGCCACATGGAGCCTTGTGGACAGCAGGTATGAGCCGGGAGTGTGGGGGCGACTAAAACCTCATGGAGGGGGGGGCGTTTCGGTCCGCCCTTCACGCCCTACCGAGGCCACCAGTTGCCCCCACGAGCAGCTCTCCAGCACGGCCACGACTCCAGAACACAGAAACCAATTTCTTAACTATCTGACTTTCAGTAGAAATACTTCCAGGGTCAAAAGGTAAAATAGCAGAAATCCAAAACCAACATTTAATTCTTGAACCCAGCTGTAGAAAGCAAATCACTTCACAATGCTTTTTCAGCATGTCTGATTGGGGGGGGGGTGGTAAACTCTAAATAATAGTGGTGAATCTTTTATTGAAACAATGAATCTAATCAAAGCAGATAGAGTGTTAACTAGAATTCATCGCCCTCACAGGGACGAGGAGGGGTGGGGGGTGGGGTTTTATTGGGGTTCTTCATGGTAAAAAGTACTGGTAAAGGGAAATGTGTTTGATATTTGCGTGACTGAGACCTAAACTTGAAAGCTTTGTAACCTTTCCCACAGTGATTCAATAAATAAATTAAAAAAAAAAAAAGAAATGATGAAGTGAAACAAACTTAAGACGTGGAAATGTGATTTGGACACAACAGAAAACCTTCCACATGGGAAATCACTATCATCCGCTTTTTCAAAAAAAGAATAAAATTTATTTTACCCCAACTTTACAAAGAGAATTGTAAAGTTTCCACAGTATCCAAACTTTAGCAGAAAATCCAACAACAGCTGCTGAATATGGATATCGTACACTAACGGATTTTAGTTTCATTTTGATGCATTCACGTAGAAACAGAAGGGTATAAAATGGATTAAACAAGACTGCGAAAGTTTAAAATGAACTTTACATTTTTATAAAAGAAAGTTACTCACCAGGGCTCCATTAAAGTCTTATCAAATGTAAAACGTTTTGAAGACACTGCCGAGTGTAACTGGCAGTGTGGGGTGGTTTCAGCAAAGCGAGAGTTTGCGTCAGGGCTCTCCTTTATTCGCCACATGCCCAACAGGCAACATCATATAAGAAGGGATGAGGGTTAGAAAACACTTTGAAAACTAGACCACGAGGGCAAATGAAAGACTGATGGTAAGAGCATACACTTTGCTTCATCCCACCTGATAAACATCAGCTATAAGCGGGCTGGAGCCCACAGGGGGTTCCAGAGCCCCCAAAACCCACCGCTGTCACCGCTGCTCTCAGAAGAATCCTCTTCTTCCTCAGAGTCAGAGTAAAATTTCTTAGCAGGATCTTCTTTATTTGCTTTTCCTATTGCTGGAGTCCATTCTTTTGCCTGTTTTTAAAAACAAGCAAAAACGTAAATAGAAATGAAGCTTTCACTGAGAGTCAGTCTTCTAGCAAATGGGTTCATTCAGAAATTCACGGTGAATTGAGAAGAAAGGTTAAGGCCACAACACAGGAGGCGACAGACACTAGTCCTGACATTAGGACTCATGCCCCTTTGTCACCTTAACAAGGGAATAAAAACTCACTCAGCCCATTATGGGAAATCAACAATCCTTATTACACATATAATTTAAAGCATTTTAGTATTCGTAAGACTACAGAAGATATAAAATAAAGTCTAGAAGAGATGAGGGGAATAGAGCTAGACATGATAACAGCAATAAGAAATTCCAAGTCTGTATGGTGATGCTGAGATTAAAAAAAGAAAAAAGAAAAAGAAAATATATAGTGTATACAATCAACAACCACAACCATCTCTAGAGCCCAAAGCTGAGACTTGGACTTTTGACTCTCATATCCTAAGCTTATCAAGAAAGTCATTGGAGCTTTGCCACCTTGTCCAGATACTCTCTGTCTCTTGTCTCCGTGTCTGTCTCTGTCTGTCTGTCTCTCTCCCCACCACCCCTCCTAACTGGTTATTCTGTTTATACCTATTCCAAATCTATCTATACCACTATTATTCAATACAGCAGCTAAAATCTTATAGAAGACTGAAGTCTGATAAAATCCCTGTTGGTTGGAAACCGTGAAATGGCTCCCCATTTCACTCCAGTTTTATAATAGTTTATGCCACTCTTGGTGGCCATGTCTCCCCTTTCTTTCTGACCTTGTGCCACTGTTCCCAATGCCCATCTGATTCCAGTCACTCCTTGCTGTCCCTTCACATACCTGGTACGGTCCTATCTTAAGGCACTCCTGGCTGTTCTACTGCTCCAACACTCTCCCCCAGATCAGAGTCTCGCTCACCCCTCACTTCTTTCATCTCTTTGCACCAATATCATCCCAGGAGAACACCTAGTTAAACCCCAATCTTATATTGCTGGTATTTCTGATCTTTCTTTGCTCTCATCTTTAATTTTTTAATCATGGCATCTATTACTTTCTAACAATCTACACAAATGATGTTTGCTCTTATTGTCAAATTCTACTCAAATATCTGTTTCTGGAGAGCAGGGAGCTGAACAAAACACAGACGTATCTCAAATGTGCCTGTCACCATGATTACTGCTGTATGAACAGCCCTAAAAGATTCGATGATGAGGAGAATCTTTGTTTTTGAGGTTTTGGACCATGTGATGCAGCGGGCTGACTCACAGCTCTGTGCTCAGGGTATCACTCCTGATGGTGCTGTGGGATCATATGCAGTCATGTGCAAGGTCAAGTACCTTACCTTCTGTACTATCTCTCCAGCCCCACGTTTTTGTTTTTGGACACACAGCTGGGTTCAGGGGTTATGTTTTTGGCCCTATGCACTGGATTCACTCCTGACAGTTCACTCCTCAAGCAAGCATATTCAGTGCCAGAGACCAAACCCAGATCTCCTCATACACCTGACTGAGCTGTCTGGGGAAGTGGGGGATTTGGGAGAAATGCACCTGCGATGGATCCCAGGGTGCACTGGGAACCACATGCAAATTAGATTAGATGCATGTACGGCAAGTGCCCTAACTGCCATGCTATCTCCGTGAGCCCTGAAGAAACACAACACATTAAAATAAACTTATTACTGTTTACTGTCCTCCTATTGTTCATCGATTTGCTCGAGCGGGGCCCAGTAACATCTCCATTTTGAGACTTGTTTGTTACTTGTTTGGCATATCGAATACGTCACGGGTAGCTTGCCAGCTTTACAATACTGAGTTTCATATATACATTGTTGTAACATGACACCCACCACCATAGTGCCCTCTGCCCCCCACCAATGTCCCAAAGGACTCTCCCACCCAAGCTCTGCCCCCCGCCCCATAAACTCTGTTTGTAGACCAATTTTCCTATTCTGTTGCTTTTGGCCAATATGTATAATTTTAAAAATCAAATGCTAAAAGACACATTTATTTACTTTTAACTGAATTTCTTACCAGCTTGCTAGAGTACACAGTTTCTTATAAAGGAATTTATAGCATGTTACACAGGGTTGGAATGATAGTGCAGCAGGCAAGGCCTTGCACAGAGCTGACTGGGCTTCAATCCCTGGCACCGGGTATAGTCCCCAAGCACCGCCAGGAGTGAAAACTGAATGTAGAGTCAGGTATAAACTCTGAGCACTTTTTCATGGAAGGGAAATGTACAATTTTGTTTTACTTTTTAAATTTCTATTCTCCCTGCTTCTCATTTTTGTCACAGTACCACAGGGTACCTAACTCTCCCCCACGCCCTCCCCCAAAAAACAGGAATAGCTCTCAAAACTGGATGGATATTTGAATCACCTTAGAATATTTAAGATACTGATATGAATAATAAAATTACTAACACTGACAAGGGCTGGAGCGATAGCACAGTGGGTAGGGCGTTTGCCTTGCACGCAGCCAACATGGCCAACCCGAATTCGATTCCTCTGCCCCTCTCGGAGAACCCGGCAAGCTACCTAGAGTATCTCGCCCGCACGGCAGAGCCTGGCAAGCTCCCCGTGACGTATTTGATATGCCAAACACAGTAACAAGTCTCACAATGTTACTGGGCCCGCTCGAGCAAATCGATGAACAACGGGGAGGACAGTGACAGGGACAGTGAACACTGACAAAAGCTAATGCCTGGGATTCCCCTCCCACGATACTGATTTAACTGGTCTGGTACAGGTCTGTTTGGGGCTTGTTTTGTTTATAAAGATTTTTGTGTGATTATAACATGCAGCTGGGAGGTGAAAAACACTGACCTAGAGGGCTTATATAAGCTGCTTAAAAAGATAAGCTTCAGTAACCTGGAAAATTACAATCTGGACAATAATAGAAAATGAATAAAAATTATTTGAATGTATGTTAACGTGAGATATAATGCATCACCTTCTTTTAACAATGACTTGGAATGCCCTTTCTATGATACAAATATAGTATTGTATAAGCAAGTTTTCTCCTCTATAAATGAAATACTGAAGTTCGATTTTTTTTTAAGTGCCCCACATAGATTTTTGTAATTTGCTAAAATGTGCGTGAGCTCAGGGGTCAGGAGCTAATAAAAAAGGCTGGAGCCTATGCTCTGCATGCACTGGGCCTGGAGTCTGACTGAGTCCCAGCGCCTGTGGCCTGCCCCTTGCATGGCCTGGAGGCGCCCAGCAGTGCCACATTCCTCAAGCACAGCACTGAAACATCAGGCCACACAGTCAAGCCAAGATGGGCGCTGCCCCACCCCCACCCCACCAGCCCCCATATAAATACAAAAAATAGGGCATAAGGTCAATTTATGGGGGAAAAGCAGTGATTACAGCTATCTAGATAAGATCACGTTCACAAATAAGGAAACCTGGGTTCTTGTGCTCAGACTAGACTTGTCTAGACCCCGAATATTACATTCATGGGGTTTAAGGTCTTAAAAGGCAAAGTTTAACAACAAAAGTAGTTAAAATTTTGGTTACGGTCTTTTCTGATAATAAGTGCATTATTACAAGCAAAAGGAATAATAGAGGAAGGGCTGGTGATATAGCTCAGTGGTAGACCACAGGTCTTTAGTGTGTGTGGTCTTCCCACGGGTTTGAGCCCAAGCACTGAAAAAAAAAAGTTGTAGTAAGAGGCTGGAAAGAAGGATCCAAGGGTTGTGCTCTGCATGGGGGAGCCTGAGCACAGCTGCTGGCACCACGTGATCCTCTGAATCCCACTGGGATTGACAACCCCTCACACCCTCCAGCTCAGAGCCAGGCTGCAGAGTACTGTCCAAAAACAAAAGAAAAACCAAAAAGAAAAAATAAAAAGGAATAATAAGAAAAAGAAAAAAGAATAGAGAAACAAATACTGGGGGGCGGGGGGGGAGAGAATGAAAAGGAAACAATAGAAAAGCACTAATTTGAAAGTTTCTATAATAACTTCATAAAGGAAGCTTAAGAAACCAAACTATCAAAGCACACACAAAAATATTTCCTATGGGAAATAAACAATTTATAGATGTGCCTGTCCAGTAAAACACCCTTGGTATGCAAAAGACAGTCTTTCTGTAATTAGAGGAAACGGATTTTCTAGAATACACAATATTCAAAACTTGCTGATATAATATAAATGTACATTTTACTTTGGGCTAGAGCGATAGCACACTGAGTAGGGCGTTTGCCTTGCACGCGGCTGACCCGGGTTCAATTCCTTTGTCCCTCTCAGAGAGCCCTGTAAGCTACCAAGAGTATCTCACCTGCGCCACAAAGCCTGGCAAACTCCCCATGACGTACTCGATATGCCATAAACAACAACAACAAGTCTCACAATTTGTTGTGAGATGTTACTGGTGCCCACTCCAGCAAATTGATGAACAATGGGAGGACAGTGCTACAGTGCATACATTTTACTTTATATCCCAGAAACAGACGTGTGTAATTCAAAGTGACTTCTTGTGTCAACTGGACTGGGTTTTCTGTTGTTTTGATTAAAAGAGCAGAGTATCTAAACCTAACCCACTTTCTTACGAAGTAGGTGACCCTGTAAGATCACTTTAAACTAGGATTATCATGTTTTATGTTTCACAGGCATTGATGCCACACGTAGGCGGTGAGGGACAGTGAGAGGTTTGAAGGACTACACGACCACTACCTTCTGCTTTGCTGCAGCTAAAACTGATAGGGAAATCTTGCATGTTTTCATATTTGTGTCTTGTGCCATACAGTTGTAAACCAGCATATACAGGTTCCAACAGATTGAAACTGTTTTCTGCATAGCACCAACAAATAAGAGCAGCTTCTCTTTAACTGGATTCTATCAGTTATAATTATTCTCCATAATAAGTTACCAATTATTCATTTCCAGAATGTAGTCTGCAAAATGAAAAAGAAATCAATCTGTCTCTGTTGAACTGGACAGGTGAAATGAACATAAGAAAATAGGTTATTTAAGTACTGACCCCATAAGGTACTTAATGCTTAGAAGAGCACATGAAAATGGAAGAAGCCAGCCAACCAACCAATCTATCAGCCAATATAAGGATACTGCTGAGACCAAATTAAACCGCATAGCATTTCTATCAATTTCCGGGAAGATAAACTCAATTTATTTATTTATTTAGGTGGAGAGGGACAGCAAGGATGAGAGATACGGCTGGAATGGGAAGAGGATAAAAGGATGGCTTTACTTGGGCCCAAACATTATGTACCCATTAATGAAAAAGAACAGAACCCATAAAAACAACAAGCGGGCGTAATATGAAATTAGGAGCGAGAGTGCCTCTGCAAAAGGAGCCAGAACAAAGAACATTCTCTTCGTGTTCTAGCATCTGACCAGAAGTTGCATAAATAAGTGCTGTTTTTACAGAGTGCTCAGGAAAATGTGGAGCTGAGTAAAAATCAACAAACTTAGCTGTAAGGAGGAAGAGGCATGCAATTAGTTTTAATGACTTTCACATTTTAAAATATCATCTCTAAATAGAGATAATTTGTCACAACATGAAAACATGGTGCTAAATACAAAGGACAGCAGATTTGCAAACAACCTCGAGCTTTCTTTCAGATTGCATAATAGAAAGTAGAAAATAGTACAGAGTCCTCCCCTGTTTCAACTGAGTTTGACTTGGCAGGGCATTCTTTTTGTCTGGGAATGCTTTTACCATTAATTTAATTATTGACAATTTTTTGAGCACTCCCAGACACCCCCACACCGCCTGACCAAATAAGCTATCAAACCACACCAAATAAGAACATTCTACTTCTGGAGAGCGGGGAAATCTGTATGAATAATGAAATTAGATGATAAGGGCTAGAATACCAGTCCCATCACTTACTAGCTATGGTAAGTTGGGCAATTTATTTAGGTTACCCGAGCCTCAGTTTCCTCACCTGTAATATGGGAAACACAATAAACCATAGAGAGTTTAAGCAAGATAGCATCTGTTAACTATTATTAAAGTACACTTGCCAGGGTTTGGTAAATGGATCAGTATTTGTTATTATTTCTGGCTATGCTCCAACATAAAGATGAATCTGAGTAGTGATGAAAAAAACTTATTTCTCAGAATTGCCTTGCATGGCTCTGCCATCACAGACATTCTTTTATTTAATATAAGTAGATTCTGGGGCCAAAGGATATAACAGCAGGCAGTGCACTTGTCTTGCATGCTGCCCACCTAGAGTTGGATCTCGGTATTCCATATGGTCCCCCAAGGCTGCCAGGAGTGACCCCTGAGCAAAGCCAGGAGTAAGCTCTGATTACTGCCAGGTGTAAGGGGAAAAAAAAAGTAGATTCTTTCATTGCAAACAAAGTAGGTGGCAGTGCCTTGGCCAAATGTATGTTGCAGTTCAAAGCCTCTTCCATCCTTGTCAAGGGGAGTGCTAACCTTCTCTCCTTTCATACAACACTCATTGTAAATGGAAATGTAACAGGGAAGGAGTTTAACTGACTTTCCACAGGAATCAATAGATAAAAATAAATAAATAAATAAATAAAAAACCTCTAATTATCTGAATCCCAGCTCAACATATCTTTTCAAACAGAAAAGTCTCCAAACTGGAATACTTTTTTTTTTTTGCTTTTTTGGGTCACACCCAGCGATGCACAGGGGTTATTCCTGGCTCATGCACTCAGGAATTACTCCTGGCGGTGCTTGGGGGACCATGTGGGATGCTGGGAATCGAACCCGGGTCGGCTGCATGCAAGGCAAACACCCTACCCGCTGTGCTATCACTCCAGCCCCTGGAATACTTTATTTTTTGGGCACAGGAACCTAAGTTTGGTCTCTAGAACTCCAGGGCCCCCAGTGCACACTCAGGTGGTCCTGGCTCGTTCAGATCACGATGCCTGGACTGCTCATGGGATCCACCACCAGTAGGGCTAAATAGCACCACACTGTTCTGCCCAAAAATCAAATCATCCAGTCAACTGGCTGAATATCCTGGAGAGTGCCCCTCAACGTGATAAGCCAATGCTTGGGAGCAATGCTGGCTGGAAGGGGGGTGGAAGTAGCTCAGTCATGGAGTGCGCTCGCTCTCTCTCTCTCTCTCTCTCTCTCTCTCTCTCTCTCTCTCTCTCTCTCTCTCGCCCCCACCCTCTCTCCTTCTCCTTTCTCCTCTCTCTCTCTCTCTGCTTTATTTCATATCATCACTCTCTAAAGACAATTAGAATGTCCTTTGCTTTTGTCTATATAAAAAGATGTATTAAGAAAAACCATTTTTACTCTAGCTTTCAATATTTTTGTAAGATACAGAAAAATCGGGCTTATATAGTCCTTTATTTAATAAATGTGAAAACAACATGTTATTCTTTCTAATTGTGACCTAATCTAAGGACATTTCTGGTACACAATGCTCCCTATTTATATTTGGACTTCACTGAAACAGGCAATTTTCATTAGAAAATCCAAAAGAACACTCTGTATGGATTGCTGTAAGAGAACAGCAAAAATTATATAGAAAAACATCAATAGGAAGCTTACAGAGCTCTAAACAAAAAGTGAAAAAGCTCAAGCCAATAAAACTAAATACCTTAAAAATTGAATCTACACAGCTACAAATGCAATGCCACAAATGTGGATGGCACTGAAGCAGAGAATTCAATTCTCTATTTCCTTGAAGAAAAGGAACAGTACATGTACAATGACATAGAAATACTATAATATTTAGTTCCCGTAACAGCAAGCTATACCTAACACACTATATTTAGAAATACCAGAACAATTTTCAATTTTCAAGCACCCCAAAAGCTTTTATATAAAATAGTTCATCTAGAATTGCCTACTGCCTTGACAAATTAATTTCAGAAAGGTCAACTTACCAACTCAATGACTTCTACATTTCGAACTGATGGGTCAGGCGCCACCTCTGGCCAATTAGATAATTCCAGGTACCCCGTAGCTTTAGTGTTCAGAGTATGAGATAAAGTGCCAAGTTGGAAATGATCTCTATCTATTAAAATAAAAGAAAATATAAAATAAACAATATGAGCTGTATAGAACAGAGAACAACCCTAATCAGAACTCAAAGTAATTGGCATATTACTTCAAATGTCAAGGAATAAATATAAACCAGGAAGCTCTTCATAGGTCAAAAAACTGATTTCAGCCCATAGATTACAATAATCTCCCCCATAATGGTCAATAAAAAAGCTAATCAGTCAGTGTGTTTAGAGGTGTTGCTCTGAAATGTAGCTTCTCTAAAAATTACTTTACTGTGAATATTAAGAATGACAGCACAGTTAAACAATCCATATACATGTCTTGGCATAACACATCCAGAATTTTAATAGTTTTCCTACAAAACTGAACTGCTATTGCTGTGTAACAATTAAATAAGGAACAATATAAAAAAAATAGGGCATACGATCATTAGACTCCTTCTGTAAAGGCTGCTTGCTAAATTGATAAAAATAATTACTTCTTTAAAAATGCTGTGGAAATTTTGTTAATTTCCACCTCTGAAAAAGAGTTTTAAATTTAAAGGGTTATTTTTATGAAATAATTCTTCCTCAAAAAGTCTGTAAGTGTAGAGTACATATAATAAACAGCAAATCACTATTAAGGCCAATTATAATTTTTAAGAAATGAAACTATTTAAAATAGAAAGGTCAACAACTATAAAAACATAGCCTTTATTTACCGTTCAGCTAAGCTGTTTGGTAGGTATAAAAATAAAGTAAAAAAATTGGAATTATTTAGGTAAATATGGTCCATAAATACAACTAATATAAAGTCTGCCCTGGAGAACAAATAAATGAGTAGAAAATACATTGTTCTTATATATTTATATCTACTAATTTGTATTTTCTGAGATAAATTTTTCAAATATTACAAATGGAATAAACTGCCATGAATCTTTTAGATAACATATTTTTCAGCCAGAGTCTGATAATACCTTTAAAAGGAGATTCAAGCAGCGGTGCAGGTTTCTGAGCCAGGAATATTTTTTTGGCATATTTACTTAAAGCTCCGCTCTTCTCATTCGGAACAATAAGCTGCCTAATAAATCTTGTACGGTCTCTGATGTCGTAGTTTTGATCATACTTGCCGAGATTTAATATGTACTGGGTAAGCAATTTTGTCTGTTGGAAAAAAAACAGAACAAGATGAGAATACAGTTATTTATGATTATTGATAACTCTGGATAAACATATTTAAAGAGGTAATAAAAATGAATGGTTATGTCAAACAAATGTTGTTCCATAGGGAATATGCATTCCTAACGCTGCAAATGGAATTCTGAAGCCAAAGTACATGTCCTCTTCAGTACTGGGGAGGTGAATGCTGAGTACTGAGAAGCAGCCATGTGCTAGATTATTAAACTGCTGAAGTGGAAAGAAAGGCATCATTAAAAAAATAATCATATATGGCAAACCCGCTGAAGGGTCTACGTGAGAATAATGAATGTGGAAATACAACTAAAAACATGGCACTCAAAACTTAATCGGAAAAATATGCAGGACATCAAAACATCAGAGAGTATTAGGAGGCTGGCAAACTGCTTCTCCTGAGGTGTGTTTTATGAAGAGATACTGTCCCTGGCATAAGCAGTGCCTGCACTCTGACTGCACTCAGTTACTTTACCCTGAATTATGACCCATTAAAGCAGACACATGAATCACTGAACTGGATTACTGCAAATTATTTGCAGTGCATTTAGCTGTTACTTTTTCATAAAAGCAAGCTGCTGATGCCCTCTAAAAACTAGGATAAAAGACTCCTTCCATTTTTTCCCCAAGCTGCTTATAGCCTCGGGTAATATTGGTCATTTATTTATTTGTGTAAGGGAACAACTTATTATAGTAGCTTTTATACTGTAATAAGATTTTCTAAGTCAATTTTTACACGTACTACATTAACATATATTGAGATAATTTCAATAATTAAACCAAAATTTAAATTTTTTTTAGGTTTGTATTTTTTAACTCTGGTTGTTTTGCTGGACAAACCACAGTTTTAATTTGTAAGGTTCCACATATACAATTATAACTATTAAGAAGGATTCATAATATATGGGAAAGATAGACATCATATTAGAACATCTTTACAGATATTATACATGGATTTTTAAAAATCTATGAGAAAAAGAAGTAACAGGGGAGCAAGGGTTAGGCACCGTGAGTATACTGGTAATGTGGGGAAGTGGTACGACTATATGTCCGAACCACAGACTCACCTACACTGAACACACAAGATCTCACAACCAATGAACACACAAGATCTCACAACCAATGAACTTTATAATATGCCTGTTAGGGAGGCAGGCTGGGGCCAGAGCCTTGGAACACAGGCTGGGGTAAGCGGATACTGGTGATCAGGATTGCTAGAACATTATGTGCCTAAAATTTGACTATCCGTAATTTTGTAAATCATGGTTCTTTAAGTAAAAAAAAATTAGAAAACTAATCAAATCTATCAAGTCAGACACAGCTAAAAATTATTCTGAATAATAAAAGCACAAAAGTGGTTCGATGGTAAATTTTTTTATAATATTAAGAACTGATCTGAATATAGAACAAACTTCTTTTAGTAACAATATATTTTAAATTTAAATTTCAGTCTCCTGCCCCAAAGCATGGCTGTCTTAACCGGGGCCCCTCTGAGGAGGGCAGTTTCCCTCCCTGCCCCGAACACAGTCCTGGCAGCCGAAGACCTCTGGAACCCAGGTACAGCCATGCTCAAGGCCACTCTCCACAAACTTGGACGAGCCTCACTCATGAAGGAACCGGCAGAGGAACCCAGGTGGTCCCGCATGGGTCCCGGAGCTGAGATCTCCAAGCCTGCTGGGATCGGGACTGGGCCTCCTCCACCCAGATCCCCCATTCTCCAGTAGCTAGGCAGTCACACCCACAAACTGCCCCCAGTGCCATGTAATCCCATCAATGACCAAGATCCAGACACTATCAAAACAAAGCTCCCAGAAGCTAGAACTAGATCTTTTAGAGTCTAGTTCTCCTTCTCCGAGAAACCCACACGCTACCAAGAGTATCCTGCCCCCATAGCAGAGCCTGGCAAGCTCCTTGTGGTATATTCAATATGCCAAAAATAGGAACAATAATGGGTCTCATTCCCCTGACCCTGAAAGAGCCTCCAATGCAGCACCATTGGAAAGGACAAGTAAAGAGAGGCTACTAAAATCTCAGGGCTAGGATGAATGGAGACGTTACTGGAACCTGTTCCAGCAAACAGATGAACAACGGGATGACAGTGATACAGTGATATTTTAAACATGCTAAGCTTAGTATTAATAACGTACAACTATAACAAATACCAGTGAAAAAAGTCTTGGGGATTTTTGGAGTGTCTTGCTGCCACATCCAGCAGTGGTTAGGGGTGTCCTAGTTAGGGGCTCAAGGGTTATCCCTCTCACCAGCTTGGGAAAACAGGCAGTGCCAAGGGTCACACCCAGGGCTCCCTCCTGTAAAGCAAGTGCTCCCAGGTGCTGTCAGCAGCAACCTAGCTCACAAGTGAAAATGTTAACAGAGCTATTCTGAACTTGATTATTAACCATTGCTGTTCACTGATTACTCTGCCTGATCTGTTCAACTATACAGAAGAAAATTTCTATGATTCATTTAAAAAAGACAATCGGCAAAATATTCAGCAAATGAGTAACACAGCCCAAGATCATTATTAAAATAATGTGGTATACAGGACTGGGATTAGCTTGTAGGGGAAAGATACCTAAGCATTAGCTTTTTTCAAATGTATACTGAGAATTCACACCTGGGTTAGTTCAAAAGTTCATTTGAATGTTGAAATTTAGCATCTATAACTCAAATCAGAGGAAGTCAGTCTGTTTCCAGAAGTAATTTTTTTTTAGTGAGCAAAATGTTAAATTTTCCTTATATTCTTGATGACCAAAAATTAATTTTTAGGTCATTAATATACAAGATACATTAACAGACACAACTGAGAGTGAGACAGAATATTTTAAGTAACAAAGATAATTTTTATTTGATTGAAATCTTGTTTGTTATGTTGCTGGACTTAAGAAACAATTCATTAAAAATCTATTTCAAAAACAAAATATTTCTAGAAGACAAAAATATACTATGTACAATGATGTATTAAAACATAAGCAAACAATTATTACATTTTAAATAAATTCTAATCATTTAACTATGTCTACCTCTGATAATTCATTGTTATATCTCTGAAGAATGTATTTCATGTGGTAGTATTCTGAATAAAAAAACTGTCATTTTCAGCTAATTCTTCTCTAAAGACTACAAATTTTATGAATGGAAAGATCCTTTTATAGCTTTGATAATGGACAGAAAATTCTATGAATGCACAATCTGATAAATGCACAGAAAATTCTTCAGAAAGAAGGATATTATTAGAGCTTTCTTATATGCTGAAATTTGTAAATATTTCAAGTCCAGATATATTCACTCAAATAAAAACTTTCCAGTATATTTCAAATAAAACTTTAAAAAGGCTCTTTATTGTTTGTTATTTCTTTAAATTCTTTATTCCTAAAATTACTCCTTAATATTAACCTCATTTTTTGTTACTGTTTTTAAGCCATGCCCCAGCTGTGCTTAGGGTTTACTCCTGGCTCTGTGCTTAGTAATCATTCCTGGTGGTGCTCAAGGGACCACATATGATGCTGGAAATCACAGAAACTGGGTAGGATGCTTGCAAAGCCAGCACTTTACCACGGTACTATCTCTCCAGCCCAAGATATTCATTTTTTTCTTTTTCTTTTTTAATTTTTATTAGTGAAACACCATGAAGTGCAGTTGTAGACTTACAATTTTTTGTGCTTGGGTTTCAGTTGTACAATGATCGAGTAACCATCCCTCCACCAGAGCCCATTCTCCACCTCCAGTGCTCCCAGTATCCTTCCTACACCCCCACATACCACCCCACCGCTGTGGCAGGATATTCCCTTTTGTTTTCTCTCTCCTTTTGGGTGCTGTGGTTTGCAAAAGAGGCAATGAGTGGCAATCATGTTCAGCCTATAGTCTACTTTCAGCATGCACCTCTCATTCTGGGAGGCTTCATCCAACACCCTTTGTTTGGTGCTCCCTTTTCTATCTGAGCTGCCTTTTCCCCTAGCACGTGCGGCTGGCCTCCAAGCCATGGAGTGAACCTCCTGGTACTTATCTCTCCAGTCCAAGACAGTCTTTTAAAAACATTTCAGCAAATTAATTTTGAAATTCACCAAATTTCAAAATCACATTCTCAATTTTACTTTAACAAAAACTTTAACGAAAATGAAAACTCACCTAATTTTTTTTAAAAAAAAAAGGAATTTAGGGGCCAGAAGATGGATGGCTTGACATGCTGAGGACATGCTGTGCAGGCAAGAGGACTGGGTCTAGGCCACTGACACTGCATGGTCTCACAAGCACCACTAGGTGTGGCCCAAGATTTTAAATAAAAGGAGTTTCATCCTCATTATGTTTTGGAGCAGATAAGGGATTGGGGGCTATAACTGGCTGTGCTCAGAACTCACTCCTAGAGGGGCTCGAGGGACCGTATGCAGTGCGAAAGACTGAATGGGGCCCACCCACATGCAAGGCAAGTGCATTATCCTATCATGCTTTATTTCTCTGGACCCTCATCATAAGTCTCCATTATAGTCGAGGTATTACATATGAGACAGAACTTCAAAAATAAATCCTGGACTATTAACATTTAACTTATTCAATTTTCTCACATTTTTATAAAGATAAAATTTATTGTCTTTCTTTTTGAAAGACTTGCCTCCAAGAATTACAATATGTTTAATTTTTCAAAAGTTGAAGTATTTTAGCATGCTATTTGGTGAAAGACTTCACAGATTTCCAAATGCTTTTGAACCAAAATCTAATATATAGGATTTTCATTTATTTCTATTTTACTCCGCCACCTGCAGCAAAAAAGCCAGCAGCAGTCCCAAAACTTAAGCCCAAAACTTAGATTTCTTTACAAAGCAGTTTTTCACATCACATGCTATCTCCAACATGCATGGATATTGTATACACGTATACTGACATGCCAAAGCATGTCTTCTCTTCGTTAGCTGCATCGGAGAATCCTGTAGCTCTGCTCAAAATATTAGTAATTTGGCTGTTAGAGTTTTATTTCAAATGGTAAAACAAGCCGTTTGCTTTCAGGTACTGCAACTAGTTGCCCAAATTTTTCTATTTTGATTTAACAAGAACACTGAAATTACCATGGCTATAGCTTTCTGGCAAAAATAAGCAATTCTAATCTTCCCATCTTTCATGTCAGGTTTTTAAATTTAGTTTGATTCCATTTACAGCACCAACTGAATGAATGAAGGTGGAGTGGGGGGAGTCAAATTATTATTGGAATTAATTAATTTTCTATTTGAAACCCAGAATTGTTTAGGTCCTTTTTCTATGCTAATGCTGGCTAATGGAGACAACACTTACTTAGTTATTGGTTTGCTTTTCGTATGTGTAAAAGAAAACAAAACTGAAAAACAAAGTTATTTTAAATAGCAGTTTTTGATGTAAATAAGATCATGTTTTACAGAGAGGTATATAAACATCTTCTGTACCTGTATATTTTTGTCATCTTGAGGTGCAAGTTTCTTAAAATAACTCCTAATTTTAAATAGATGCTGGACCATTTTAGAGCAGATTTGTTATCTTGTCTGGTTATTATTTTTTTCATGGTGAATGTCAAGAATTGATAAACATTTTATGCATGTTAAGTATTCAGAATTTGTGATTTCATTTTTCATGTTATATATATAAAATTTGGGGGTTGGAATGAGAGCACAGTGGGAAGGGTGCCTGCCTTGCATGCTGCAGACCTGAGTTCAATCCTGAGCACCGCCAGGAGTGATTCCTGAGTACAGAGCCAGGAGTAACCCCTGAGCACCACCAGGTGTGGCCCCAAAACAAAAACAAAAAAACAATTTCCTGGTGGGTTTATAGTAAAAACAGCAAAATACCAAGCAATAAAATAAATGTTTTAAGTTGACATTGCACAGTGAGACAAAACTTCATGATGAGAGAGCTCTGAGCAGCACACAACCTTGTGTACTTTACTAAACAAAAAAGTGAGTTACGTAAAGTGAGCTGCTTCAAAAAGGCTGGAGAGGGGCTGGGGTGCTAGCACAGTGGGTAGGGCATTTCCCTTGCATGCGGCCCGACCCGGGTTCAATTCCCAGCATCCCTTATTGTCCCCCGAGCACCGCCAGGAGTAATTCCTGAGTGCATGAACCAGGAGTAACTCCTGTGCATCGTTGGGTGTGACTCAAAAGTGATCAAGTCTTTCCGAATTTTTTTATATAGATTTTTAACTTAAAACAATTTTTTTTAAGAATTGTGATTTACAAAGTTATTTGTAGCTGAGTTTTAGGCAAATGATATTTCACCACCAACCCCACAACCAGTGCCAACTTCCCTCCACCAGTGTTCCCATATTCCCTCCCCACCTCAATCCCACCAAAGTTCCAGTGGCTGCAGCTTCAATCTCCTGTTTTCAGTGTTGCTGAGTCTGTGTTTTGCTATACCACTCGCCCACATCACCAGTATAACTGGAGACTTGATGTCTGTTCACCCGTTACTTCCCATTCTCTTTTTTCCACCTTGATTTCTCTCCTCTTTCCTTCTACTCTAGAAACACTGGGAGGCAAGGGTCAGCTAGACCTTTCCCCCTGCTCCCAACCCATTTACCGCAATACATTTCCTCATCCAGTATTCTAAGTCAGCCCTGTTTCTATTGTGGGCCATGTGTCAGCCCTGTTTTTAATGTGCAGATGTCATTTTTACGTAAGATATATAAGTATTTCCAATTTAAATAAATTTGTATTATACATGGTCCAGGACAAAAACCAGGGCTGGATTCAGAGACAAACGTGGAGTTCGATAAACTTTAAACTCACATTTTGGCTTGCTTCTTTTTTTTTTTTAATTTTATTGAATCACCGTAAGATAGTTATAAGCTTTCATGTTTGGGTTACAATCACACAATGATCAAACACCCATCCCTCCACCAGTGCACATTCCCCACCACCAAATATCCCTGGTACAACCCCCCTTGCCCACCCTCCCCCTGCCTCCATGGCAGACATGATTCCCCATAATCTCTTTCTACTTTTGGGCATTATGGTTTGCAATACAGACCCTGAGAGGTTATCATGTTTGTTCCTTTATCTACTTTCTACACACATCTCCCATCCCAATGAATGTGGAGAAAAAGGGACACTCTTTCACTGTTGGTGGGAATGCCCACTAGTCCAGCCTTTCTGGAAAACAATATAGACAGTCCTTCAAAAACTACAAATTGAACTTCCATATGACCCCACGATACCACTTCTCAGAACATATCCGGAGGATGCAAAAAAGCACAGTAGAAATGACATCTGTACCTATATGTTCACCGTAGCACTGTTCACAATAGCTAAAATCTGGAAACAACACAAATGCCCAAAGAAACTTTGGTACATCTACACAATGGAATACTATACAGCTGTCAGGAGAGATGAAGTCATGAACTTTGCTTATAAATGGATAGACATGGAGAGTATCATGCTAAGTGAAATGAGTCAGAAAGAGAGGGGTAGACATAAAAGGACTGCACTCATTTGTGGAGTATAAAACAACATAACATGAGGCTGACACCTAAGGATAGCAGATACACGGAACAGATAGATTGCTCCATAGCTGGAAGCCTGCCTCATGAGCAAAGGAGAGAAGACAGCTGGAATAGAAAAGGGATCACTAAGAAAAAGATGGTTGGCTTGCTTTTTAAAGCTTTCCTTGCTGCTAAAGATCAAAATGGATTGATTTAATACTGGTGTGCAATACTATGGAAGTTTCAGGATACTATGGAAGTTTTGGAAGTACAGCAGCATAATATAGATAAACCCACCAGACTCTGCCCACCCACTCCAATCGCTCCTGGCACCTCCCCAGGGTCAGCACTGTACTGTTCACCAACGTCTAGGAGTAAGCTATTTTTGTTGTGTGCAAATTTACTGTAATTTTAATAAAAAATTTAACAATACTATTGCATATATTTTTTTAACTTGGAAGAAATCCTAAACTTGAATGAACACTGGGACTGCAGACATACATTAGGCCTGGCCTAGAACACAATTAAACACAGTAATCAAGTAAACAATCATGGTATTTTAATATGGCCAAAGGCTTACTCTAAAATCCAGAAAAGAAATTAAATTTCTAGCACCTCCAGGTAGGTCTTAGTTATAAAATTATGTCATATAAGCAGAGAATAATATAATACAGCATAACTTCAAAAATATATATTCAGTATCTTCTACATAGTTATTAAATTTTTACTTCAGATTAATAATTTTCCTAGTCTGGTTTTCCTATTCAGATTTAAAAATCTCATCACAAGTCCCAGCTCTAGATATTTATATAAATAATATTCTCTCCAGAATGACACTAACTCACTATGATATTAGAAATCTGAATTAGGAATGCTGTATGAATAGAAAGGAGCTGAATTTTTTTTAATTCTCAAAATATGGGTATTCTACTTTTATTTAGTGTTCTAACATCAAACATGCTAATAAATTTTTGCTCACATAAGAATTTTCTTCAATATTTTATGTCAACACAAAATAATTTTAAGTTTCTTAAAATATAATCCTAAAGCTTCTTAATTATATTACTAAAGGAATATTTTTAAAGTGCACAGAATTCAGCATTCGGAACATCAAAATTAATACAGGCACCACAACTGTTATTTTTAAAAGCAAATATGTCTGGAAAATGGAAAAAAAGCTAGAGAATTCTTGATTTACAGCAAAGGTAAATCTAAGCCGATGCTAGTGGTTTATCCAATCAATTTAATCAATTCCTGAAGAAATCGGATTCTCTGTCTAACTTGGATAAAATTTTATGAATTTAACAACTTATACTTTTTGGCCAATTTGAAGGCTTTCTGTCACCTCTTCCTTTCTATACTTACTTTTCATTTGCTTCGTTTTGTTTCGGTGTTTGGATTGAGCCCAAGGACCCAGAGATACAAAACATGTTCTCTATCACTCATCAACTTGTGAATTCTGTTATAATTTTCTTGAGGACTTCAATATTGACAATATATATCAATATAGGATAGAGATGTACAGGGCCTGAATCCTATTTGCTAAGAATGTAAAGTGTTAATGAGGTTGTCAGTTTGAGACTAGAGAGAGTAGAGTAGGTAGTCTACTTGCCTTGCACAAGACTGACCTGGATTCCATCCCCGGCATCCCATATGGTTTCTTAAGCCCCACCATGAAAGATTCCTAAGTGCAAAGCCTGAAGTAAGCCCTGAGCATAGTCGGGCATGCCCCCCAACAAACAAACAAACAAAGAAGAGGATGCTGATGTAATTTATCACACGGCAAAGAGAATATCTGCTTTAACTTCAGGAAGGATCTCAAAAGGACCTGTATGATTTATTAAATTCTTAGTAAGAATAAAAATGTCTGAAAAGCAATACAAAGAAAACATATAAACTAGGATATTCAATAAAGCACTACCTTTTCTAATAGCAGAAAAGTAGAAACTCAACTGCATCACAGAAAACGAAAGTTAATTAAAAAATCAATTATATCTATACAAATCAGTATTTTAAAAACATGGTGTCAGTAAAAAGCTAAAAATAAGTACTATGAATTGGAATAACAGCTTAGACAAGATTTAAAATCCACAAAACTACCATTACTTATGGGTGTATGTTCATATAATAAAAATATAAAACATTACATCAGTAGAAGTGGTTACTAATGAGAAGCACATAAAGTATGAACTGGAACTTGAGTTTTAGATCTTTAGTATACCTAGTACATTCCTAGTACCCAGTACGATCACAATCACCCTGTTGTTCATTGATTGCCTCGAGCAGGCACCAGTAACGTCTCCTTCATCCTAGCCCTGAGATTTTAAAAGTGCCATATTCAACGCTCTTTCAGGGTTAGGAGAATGAGACCCATCATTGTTACTGGTATCTGGCATATTAAGTATGCCACGGGGAGTTTGCCAGCCTCTGCCGTGTGGGCAGGTTACATTCGGTAGCTTGCCAGGTTGTCCAAAGTAAGAACGAGATAATAAGATGTCGCGCGGCTGCAGATGCGGCCACACGCTTCCCGCTTCCGGGAGCTGGGTTTTATAGTCTCTGGGTCTTGGCCGTTGATGGGATTACACGGTGCTGGGGGTCAGTTGGTGGGTGTGACCCCTGCCTACTGGAAGATGGAGGATCTGGGTGGAGGATGCTCAGTTCTGATCCGGGCAGGCTTGGAGATCTCAGTCCCGGGACCCACATGGCTTTGTTCCTAGTATATTCTCCTGGTACTTGAGTTCCAGATTAGCTCAACCTAGTACATTCCTTTAAAAAATAATAATGAGGGCCCGGAGAGATAGTATAGTGGACTGGGTGCTTGTCTGGGTGTTTGATACCTGGCATTCCATATGGTACCCAGAGCCCCACCAGGAGTGATCCTGGAGCACAGTCAGGAATACACCCTGAGCACCACTGGGTATGGTTCGAAGAACAAACAAAAAGAGTCAGAAGTAATCCCTGAATACCACTGGGTGTGGCCCAAAAAGCAAAAAAAAACCCAAAAAATCCATGTGTCTAACAACAGATAAGTAAATGAAATGTGATATATATACTTTATATATAATACATGTGATATATAATACATACATAATATTTATGGATTGGAGCGATAGCACAGCGGGTAGGGCATTTGCCTCGCACACAGCTGACCTGAGTTCGATTCCTCCGCCCCTCTCGGAGAACCCGACAAGCTACCGAGAGTATCCCACCCGCATGGCAAATCCTGGCAAGCCACCCGTGATGTATTTGATATGCCAAAAACAGTAACAAGTCTCACAATGGAGACGTTACTTGGGCTCACTTGAGCAAATCAGATGAACAACGGGAGGACAGTGCTACAGTGCAATATTTATATATAAATACTATTCAACCACTTTTACGTCAAAAAATGAAATCCTGCCCTTTGCATCAACAAGGAAGAAATGGAGGGGCTCAAGTTACATATCAGTCAGAAGTAGATAACAAATAACAATGATTTCATTAAAATGTAGAATATTGAGTAGCAAAGCAAGGGAATAAACAAAAGCAAATGGAAACAACCTGTTGTCCCCCACGAGAGAAAGGGGGCAGGAAGGACTGTGTTGGCAATAGTGGTACTCAGGGGAGGCTGGTGTATGGTGTATGGTGACGGAGTTGGAAGAACTGTGAAACTGTAACCCTGAAAACATATACACCGTTGTGTAGACTAATGCCATTTCAATTAAAACTAAATATAGAAAACATTATGGTAAAACACTGACTTAATATTTGTGGTAGATACATGTGTAGAAATTCAAGTTATTTTATATTTTTCTGAACAGTGCGCAATATTTCACTATTAAAAACAAAAATAGCGCTAAATAAAATGTTAACTTGTTACTAATTACTACATTTAAAAGATGACACTATCAGAGGAAGTCTACGAATGTACGTTTTTTTCATTAATTTTTAATCATTATTCATCAGTTTAACAAAAATCAACTTTTCATATCATACCTTAGTAGACTACTTCAAAGAAGTCATGCCAGAGAAGTTTATAGTGATGTAAGAACTCTAGTTCTTTCAACTGGTTTCAAAGTCCACTGACTACCCCCTCTGCTCCACACACACACAATGGTGAAATTACTCTTCTTATCATACCATTGTAATGGTACTTCTACTGTTCATATCATAACTTTTTCCTTCATAAAATAGTAAGAGAGATCTCAGCACCCTTTTCTCATGGATTTTCCTAACCATAATAGAAAATTCTCTATTTTCTACTATGAAAAAATAATTATTAAGAGATCAGGACTAATCCTCCAACTATAAGACTATTCACTTAAGAAAAATTTGGTTAACAGAGCTAAGGAAGACACAGAGTAATGAACATAAACAAAGCATTAGTATGAGCTAGGACATTCTAGTACTTTCCATGGATAATCTCATTTACTCTTCTGAACAACTGTGTGAGGCAGGTACAAGCAGTTCTTTCTGCTCTAAGGATTGCTTGGAAAATATGTGTTCTTTCGATTCTTTTGATATATTATGAAACAATTTGGGTATAAAGGGAATTTTGTTTGCTTACGCATGATTTCATCTGTATGAAATACTAGATGAAGGCAAAAAACTGCATCCATGGAGTTGGGTGCTTCGGGACAAAACACAAAAACAGACCCTTCTCCAGCACGGACCTCAGATCGCTTACTACACATGTAAGTAACCAGTAAGACAAATTTAACAAACTTTTTGATACTTCACTGAATTTATTTACAGTGATCTGCTAAGACAGAAAGTCCCAACAATCATAATATTCTAGGTACAAGGACACTCAGCCACATCTCTGGCTCTGACCTAAGCTAAAACCCTCCTTCCAACACAACTCACACTATAAAGCACTATAATTCCTATTTGACAGATCAAGAAACTAAATCTTGGATAGGTTTAACAATTCATCCACATTCTGCAGCCAGTGGTAAGTGGCAAACAGGATCTGAAGCTGCTCCTCAAGCATGACTTTTCTCCTGATGTCACACAGGAATATATAATACTAAAGCCTGGCACATTCTTTTTCAGATACTCTAAATTTTTAATTCTAGAATTTCCATTTGGTTCTAATTTAAAGGTTTCTCCTTCTGCATTGCATTCTTATCTTTTCATTAACGGTGGGGACATTCTTCTTTGTACCATCCTTCACAGCTATAAAAGCTGCTTCAAAATGTTTGTGTGCCGATACCAACATCCAGATCATCCTGAGCTTGGTTTTTGTGTCCTTGCCTTTGCTGAAAATTTGTTACACTGCCCTGGTCTTTCCAGAGTGGTAAAACATAAATAAAAACCATTTTAATTATTTTTAAGTATGAATTTCAGAGGCATTAGTAATCGTGTGTTGCACAACCAGTATCACCAACCATCTCCATCCATCTTTGTATCTTCACAAGATGAATCTCTCCACCCTTTATTTTTTTATCATTATTATTTTTTTTTAATTAGTGAAACACCATGAGGTACAGTTACAGGCTTACAAATTTTGTGCTTGGGTTTCAGTTATACAATGATCAAGTACCCATCCCTCCACCAGTGCCCGTTATCCATCACCACGGGTCCCAGCATCCCCCCCCACCCCCCATCCGCCCCGTTCCATCCTGCCTCTGTGGCAGGATATTCCCCCTTGTTCTCTCTCTCTTCTTTTGGGTACTGTGTTTTGCAAGAGAGGCACTGAGTGGCAATCATGTTTGGTCTATAGACTACTTTTAACCTGAAACAGTTAACTTCCCGTTCTAGTTCTTACAGCCCTGGTTCCCTGAAAACAGAGCACAACTGTACTAGAAATCTTCATCTATTTTTTATTTAACCATTTGAAGAGTTATATGAAAGCAAGCAAAAATTTGGTGTATTTTCTAAGTATCCCTGTATTTTACCAGTTGCTGGTGGAATCTATTGTGGCTATCAAGAAGCACCAATGTAAAACATCAATAGAAAATTCAGAAACTTGGTTCCTGAACTTTAATTATTACTACAATTAAAAGAATCTGAGTGCAAATACGTTGCTTTCAAATTCACTAGATACAGATGCAGAATACGCTCTATAACTCTTAAACAAAGAATACTATGTTCTGTTATTGATCATTTATAGCCACAAAGATGAAAGCCAAAAAGTGGTTTCACTTAATTTTGCAAGACATTATTCCTTTCAATTTGATCAACATATTAATTCTCAAATACTTTTTATTTATAATAACCTAGACATTAAATTTATTTACAAAAACCAGTAAGACAAATTTAACAAACTTTTTGATACTTCACTGAATTTATTTACAGTGATCTGCTAAGACAGAAAGTCTAAACAATCATAATATTCTAGGTAAAAAGTAAATTGACTTTCACAGTCCTGTATGAACTTAGTACAGTGACAAGATGAAACTGCTTTATCAGTAAACTCAACAGCTAACATAGCTTTCTTTTCTCTTCCTCAGTTTTAAAAAGCATCTCTGAATAAATTTACATGATGACTGAAAATGATTAACACAATCCTTCCAAAGATGACTTAAAATATCAGCATAAATAAAAATCATAGGAAGAGGTTCAGAGTATTCATACTGGTCATAAATTTTATATGCCAAAAAAAGCAGCATATATATATACATATATATACACACACACACACACATATAAAACTTATGTTATAATTTGGGATGAAGAAAATCCCAAGACATACATAAATGAAGGTAAGGCACCAACCTGAGGAGACTGAACAGCAGAGTAGAGAGCAAGTGAAGACTGAAGGGCATCAGAGAAAGCAGTATGAAGAGGAACATAAACAGAGGAAGACAGAGCCAATACAAAAGAGAAACAAACTGCTGAGAGAGGAAAGAGTGACAGACAGACAGTAGACGGCCATGGGTGGGGGTGAAGTGCATATGTGAAGGAGGCCAGGTATCTGGGCAAGAATATTTTGGACAAAGAAGGGACCAAAACAGAGACAGAAAAAAATGAAATGTGGGGTGAGGGGGATCATAGTGGCAGCGTTACAGAGGAAGGAAAATTGAGAGAGAAATGGAGACAGGATACAGAGCGTAAAGCCTAACAGGAGCCTAGCAGCAAATGAGCACGAATCCTTTCCATTCTCCCTCATCAGGACGGTTCTCCACCCATGGAGAATAGCAATTTAGATCAGGGAAGAAGGATGAGAAGGTCCTGATTATATACACGGAGGCAGTTCTACAATTTCACACATAGAGGCAATTCCTCTTACCAACATGGTTCCTCAAAGAGTCAAGTGATTAAGAAAACAAAATACTCTAAATGGAAAATCAGGTACATTACACCACTATTAAAAATACTGAATGGCTTCCTCTTCACCCGAAGGGCATGACTCACAAGCACTTGCCCCTCAAAGCCCTGGTGGTGTCCACCTCCAGACCCAGCTTCTTCAGCTTCCTGAAAGCACCAAGCTCTTTCACAACCAACTCTCTGCTCTCCTCCTTTCTTATTCTCTGCAGGAAACCACTCTTCACACACTCTAAGAATCTTGTTCTTAAGAGCTAATACTGTTCTCTGGAGTTCCGCTGGATTTCAATAGCTCTATGACAGCACTTCAAATGATTTTATTTTTTAGCTGGGTTTTAGTCCCTATTACTACTGGACAATTATCCACTGATGTAGAATCCTAAACAGGACGCTCAAAAGTGGTGGCGAATGGACAGACGCACACAAAAAATAGACATTGATGTCCGATCAGAAAACAGAGACCAGGCCATATAGGTAGACTAAGGAATAGACGCTTACCTGCTTGGAATTAGTTAAATACAATTTTGCTCCCAAGTTTAAAATCTGCAGTTTAACCAGGTCATCTTCACTAGTGAAACTTTTAGCCATCTTCCTCAACACATCAGGGGCAATTTTAGGAACTCGTTCACAGTTCTCTCCAATTAGCCAAAGAATACTTGCCCGAGCCACGGGAACCTAATATTAAAAGCAAATTGCATGCTTACAAATAAGATAAACCCACTTTATTAAATATTAGCACAGAAAATGTTCAGAGAAAAAGACTGTGGTCTAGAACTTTGGAGATCAGAAATCAGCACATTCTTGGACAAATCACACCAACCATCTAGTTTTGGCTTCTGTTTTCATGATATACTAGAATAGGTGAGAAATTTTAACAAAGATCACCCAGCTAAAGTTATCTGTTATTTAAACATTTACAAAATGTATTCATAAACCCCTGCTCCAGAACACTGGCCTTCAAGCCTCTCTGCCCAGAAATAGTATCCAGGGTTTTTGCTAAAACTGCAGGGCAGTTTAGCTTTGTGGTAGAGTCTCAGAATTCACATTTTATGAAGGAGCCCAGGTCAATCCCGAGGCAGGTGGTTTGCAAACTTTATTTCAAGAACCCATGGATAATAAAGGAAAAAAGAACAGACCCACTACAAGCAACAATTCCAAGTCAAAACTGTCGCTTTTTGCCTCTGTGGCATGTACATAAAAATGACAATGTCATCAAGTTCTCCCATACGATCCTAAGTCCAGGTCTATGATTTGGTCACCAACAAAGGACTCAGGGATAAAATTAACTTCACAATACTTCATTTTGGAAAAATTTTAAATAAAGCACATTTCAATATAATTTGTTCCTTAAAAATAATTGCTTTGCAGCAAATTGGATGCCTTCCATCAGTACCATTAAGACCAGCATTTTAGAGTATGCAAATTAGTTTTATGACGACTTGTTTATTTGTATCTTCCGCTCTTCCAAAGGGAATTTGAAGGGGTATGTAAATTAGCTTTTGTGAACATTTTCACCTACTTCAGAAAATCTGCTGCTTTTATAATAAATTAAGAAAACCGTGGCTATTATTAACAGGAAGGATCATGAAAAGAGAAAATACTCTTTTTATAAATCCTTTCCCAATTCCTCAAATTTTTTCATAGTTTTATAGAACTCTCAAAGAAGTGAGAATAAGGGCTTTTCTATAGTTGAAATTGTATCATGATAATCACCATCTCAAATTCTTTCAAAATATCCATTTTATGAAATAGTACAAAATTAGGATACACCTAAGTTGACTCTTTACTCATAATCAAATGAGATCACTAAAAAGCTTTAAAATTAAAAATATTTATTTTTAATGTTTTAACAGTATTATCTTTAATATGAAATAAGCTTAGTAAGAAAGGAGAAATATGTATACTTATGCATAATTAAGGAAAAAAGATCTAAATGCTACCTCAAATGTATTCATGCACTATGATAAATCTGGTATCTTTACTGTATACTGATTTCTAGAAAGAAAGAGGTTATTTCTAATGTTCCAAAGGTTACACTGCATTAAGGCCTTACTCCCAATCCATTATTTTAAATTGGGCTAAAGAATAGTAATTGAGTGGTACATTAAATTTTCCAGTATGGAGCAATTCAAGTTGTCCACCATAATAAAAAAGTACTTCTAAATAAGAATATATGGGCAACTTCAGATTTCAGTTATGCTAGATTTATTTTTCCTAACTATTTTATTATATATTGCTGCTATAAAAATTAGAATTCTGTGATATATCATAATCTATTACCCACATTAAGTAATTTTCTTCTGGTAATACACTTATAATTCTTTTTTTGCAATTAAAAAGACAATCCCAAAAAAGTTTTAAAAGACTGTTTATATTCCAATTCATTACTATGCTAATATTAAATTAACACTATTTAAATATACTCTAAACATTCATAATTCATATATCATTTAAAATATAACTCTTGGGAAAATAAAAAAATTCTATTTATTTTTCTTTATTTAACGAACATCGCACTGCAGCACTGCATGTGTTTTGGGTGTGCATCATTAAGAAATCAAGATGTGTGTATTGGATTTATCTCTAAAAGTCAAATCCTATCCAGAACCATGTAACTGTCCCCTTTGATCCAATTTATGTACTGCTTCTCTTTTCCCTTTTGGTAACCACCAACAAGTTTTATAATTTAAAAGCTTCTTTTTGAAAAGTCAAATTTTAAGGCTCAGAATAAAAATCTCAAGGTAGCAGGGTGGTGATCAGAGAATGAGGGAAAGGGCAGGCTATTATCCCAGGGCTTGAAGATCTGAGACAATACAATTTCCAAGAAAATACTGGAAAAACCAACAACATGAAATAAAATACAGGGATATATACATAAGTTTATTTATATAAAAGGTGACAATCTTTTATTTAAAAGCTTAATAAACTGATAAGCCAAGTGTTTTTATATACTGGCTTATATCCAAACCATGATTTTCAGATTTCAGCCCTCCCTCTCTTCTCTAATTAAGTCATAAAGCTTCCATTTCTATACCACCGGAACTATGAATCCACAGCCATTCCTTTCAAGGAACTGAAGCAACTGAAAGAAAGACTAATTAAGAAAATGAGTCACTTTCATGGTCTTTTCAACCACAGGAAAAACTGGAACTCTAACTAAAACCAATCTAATAATACAAACATACAGATAAAACATTTCTTTATGAACCTCTGCTTTTCAGTATTATTAAAGACAAACTGATTGTAAGTCACTTTACCCAATTCTTGATGCTAAATGCCCTGAGCAAGTAGCTAAGTGCACTTTTTAAACCTTCTCCCAGAAGACAGCTTCCAATGCCATTTTAACCAATTAACAAATCTGCGAAAACAATGAATCCTGGCTGACCATGGCAGTCACAGACACAAAGAAAGACTTCATGGATCATTCCATAAGCAGTTCAATTTAAAAAGTACTGTGTTTTATTATTTTGTTTCATTTTATGGGGGGGGGGGGGGGCGCGGGGGAGGATGTCCTATACCCTGTGGTGCTCAGGGTTTTTACTCCGAGCTAAAGAGCTCTGTGCTCAGGGATCACTCCTGGTAGGGATAGAGGGACAATATACAGTGCTGGGGATCAGACTCAGGTGGGCAGCATGCAAAGCAAGTACCTTACCCAGTACTATCTCTCCAGTGAAACATTTTACCAATTTGCTTTAGCTTTCTCTCTCCTTTATATATAATTATATGTGTGTGTGTGTGTTTGTGTGTATACACCCATTTTGTTTTCTGAATGAATAAAAGCTACAAAAGAAACCCTACCTATATTTGTGCAAACTTCTTAATAACAAAAGTAATCCCATAGTCACAGTAAGTTTATCTAAAACTGAGGAAATGAAGACATTACCTAATACACAGGCTTTACTGGGAGCCAATTATCCCAAGAAAATTCGTTAGAGCAAAAAAAAACCCAAGTGTACATGACATTATAGTTGTCATATTCCTTTAAATGTTGTTATAGTGATAAGTTCCTCAACTTTTGTTTGTTTTAAATTCTGGGTTTTGTGCTATACCAAAACCACTTCTCAGGCATTCTTCAGGGGTCGCTCCTGGCTAGGGGGACCATGCAGTCCTGGGGATTGTGTACAGGCTGAAAAGAGCCTCTGCAAGCAAAGCATACACGCTCATCCTTTGCGTTATCTTGGTGACCCTGAATTCTTCAATCTTCCTCTACTTTTTGGGCATTTGCATTTTAAAAGAGTTGTTTTGTAGAGCGCCCCCCCCCCACCCTCCATATGGTTCTGTTTCATAAAACCATATATTAAATAAATCATTCACTTCTGACAGGCATTTAGCAGACTTGATGCTGAGCAATATTCAATTATCAAATTAGAAGGCACATCTTGCCACTTAACTATATTCATTTGGTTCAGGTGGTGTCTGCTGGATTTCTTCACTGTAAAACAAAGTCGCTATTTCACTGTGGTAATTAAGAACCTTACAAGATATACTTTGAAACCATGAATATCCTGTTACTACTAAGATATCCTATAATTCTATTTACATGAAATCTAAATGCAGAGGCAAGACGTTGATTTACTGGTTCTCCGTGGCTTCAGAAAGAAAGGACACGGAACTATATTTTGGGAATGATAAGAATGTTCTATAATGAACCTACAATCTTATGAATACATAAAACATTTAATTATATCATATTAAAAGGTGACTTCTTAAAATAAAAAATTATATCTAAATATAAAGCATGATCTTAGTAACTAGGTATCTCTGTTTATTTTTGGGATATTACATCTGGGGCATCTCCAACGACTGTGCTGAGAAACAGATTTTTTGTATACTCAAATATGCATTATACGTATACATATAAATATAAGTACAAACAAACACATGTACAGATACACAGGCACACAGCTAACTATCCATACAAAATCTATGAAGTTTACGTTTTCTTCAATTTTAGTAGAAAACTGCAAGGTCCATTCTGTATTTCCTTCTTTTCAGATGTAAAATTGCCTTCTATAATAGTATAGAATATGAGAACCAGAGTTTCCATCCATAAACGTGAATTGTCTTAATCAGTATACTTCAGGATGACTAAGACTATAATTTGTAAATTACAGATTTGTAAAATTCCACTAAAGTTTTAGTTTTCTTATTGATACTCACAGAGATACTGTCCAAGAGTTTGGCCATATGTTTAATAATTTCACCGTGCTGTGCAGGTTGCATCTGTAGTAATTTTTTAATGACAACCACGCTTTCTGCAACAACTATTTCTGAAAAAGACAGGGATCATTCATTTTAAATATATGTAATTAAATTCAAATGCAATATGCCTGACAAAATGTAACTTCATTCTTTTTCATTCTTTCTAATTAGCTCAACATGTCTTAAACAATGAGGCAAAAAGTATAACCATGCCTATACCCTTAAATTTCTGGGCAATATGGCTCAAAAAATGGTAGGATCTGTATCATGCATGCACAAAGCCCTGAGTGCAATCCCTTGTTACTCATGGTCCTTCAGCAGTTATATCTCTCTGGCTTCAAGCACCACTAGCACCACCACTGAGGCCCTCCCCCCAAGAGCTCCAAATAAGTAAATATTTGGGTGAACATCCTTAAGCAGAAGAGTATACTTTAATTTATAATTATTACAGTTTTCTAACTTATGATAGACTTATCTAGTCACTGTTTCTTTATATCAAAAGCAAAGTGAGGTTACATGCTCTGATAATACACAAGCATCTCTGATTTATAACGAGTGCTCTAAAATACTGTTCTTTGTTTTGTTTTCTAGTTTGGGGCTACATCTGGTGGTGCTTATGACTTATTCCTGACTCTGTGCCCAGAGATCACTCTTGGTGATCTCGGGGAGCTGTGTAAATTGCTGGGGGTCAAACCTAGGTTGGGCAGGCAATGCATGCACCTTACCTTCGTATCATCCCACTGCACTCCCTCCCACCATAAAAGTAAAATTTATTATCAATCTAATTATTAAACACATATACCATAAACTATATACCCCATTTTTCTAAAGAATAATAAATTAATATTTATGTTTCATTTAATAAAATATCATTTTCTTCTCATAATTTCATATGGCAGGTACCTTATTGGCATCATTGCAAAGATGAAGAGATACGCTTGACTTAATTTGATTTTTTCAAGAAATTAAACTCAGAATCAGAATGCAAAATCTGATCTTTAATCCTTAAGTTACTACAATAAATTATTATTTTTATAAAGACTACCTCCAGGAACTATAAGGAAAACAAAGATAAATTGGAATGAGACCCTGATCTCATCACACTTACATTCTAGTTGGAAAAAATGCAGTGGTTATACAAGTGAGCATTATGCAAAGTAAGATAAGAGTGGTTTTAAAGATTTCATAGGCTAAACATTTATATTTTTATAACACATTGCAAAATTAACCTAAGTAAGCAGGAAATGTGTGATTTAAATTATCCATTTGCAGGAATAGGATTAGCAATAGCTGAAATACATATCCGGCATTATTTACCCTTTAGTACCACGTTAGTTTGCTATTGAGCTGTTACAGATTATTACAAACCTAGTGACTTAAAACAAGCACAAATTCATCATTTTATAGCTCTGGTCAGAAGTTAACTTGAGTTTTATGTCCTTAGGATTAGTACAGCTAACTATTACACTCATTTTACAAACAAAGAATCTGAAGATGGAAAAATGTATGCAAGGTAATGTTAAAAGGAAGGTCATTTGGTTCTGCATGTAGGGAGAGGGCTGGCAACAGAGAACAGAGTAAGAGATCGATATACAGGAGAACTATATAATACACTTGTTTTATATGACTGTCTCCCTCCATTAGACTATGGACTCAGAATTGGAACCTGTAATGGGCTAAACGATTCTATCTAATTCTTCTTCTAATTTAATAAATACCACAACTGGGCCAAGTCCTCAATAAAAAAGTTTACTGAATTACAAAAATCTAAACAAAACAAAAAAATAGTTCGCTATACTTTTACAGTAGATGGTAAGGTTACATAGATAAGCAAATGCTAATACATTACCTAAAGAAAACTATCTTAGGGAATTAAATTATTTCAAGCAAATGGAAAAAGATTTCTATAAAAAAGATTCTTAAATCAGTCAAATTGATCTTGGAAAATAATGCCAGACTGGGGCTGGAGCGATAGAATAGCGGGTAGGGAGTTTGCCTTGCACGAAGCCAACATGGCCAACCCGGGTTCGATTCCCAGCATCCCATATGGTCCCCCGAGCACCGCCAGGAGTAATTTCTGAGTGCATGAGCCAGGAGTAACCCCTGAGCATCGCTGGGTGTGACCCAAAAAGCAAAAATAAATAAATAAATAATGCCAGACTGTTTCAAGGCAGCTTCTTTTAAGATTCGCTTCATGCTAAGGAAAGAGAAGTCACCAACGTTAAAACAAACAAAAGACCCAACAGAGCCAAGAGAAAACAAATTAAATCTACGTAAAAACAATGCCATCTAAACACTGTCACACCTGTGTTGCCTTGAAGCATTAAAGTGGTGATGAGAGGGCCAGAGAGACAGTACGGGGAGCGAAGGAGTTTGCCCTGCATGCTGCCGATCCTGCTGCTATTCCAGTAACTGAGAGGAGTCCCCAAACTCTGCTGTGTGGTCCCAAAACCAAAATTACCCCCAAAACAGTTAATATGAGCTATGCATATTAACAAAAAGAACCACATAAACTTCTAGAGCCTCAAAAGATTTCTATTTCACTATTTTTAATTACTATTTTTAATTACCTCTTATTGTCTAGTTCTCGCTTTCGGAGAACCCAGCCAGCTACTGAGAGTATCTTGCCTGCATATATGCCTCACTTGGAACACCTATAAAGGTGATTAGAGGCTGCCCAAAAAGTCTCCATCCCTCTCGGAGAGCCCGGCAAGCTACTAGAGTATTCCGCCCACATGGCAGAGCCTGGCAAGCAACCTGTGGCGTACTCAATATGCCAGAAACAGTAACAATGATGGTCCTCATTCCCTGACCCTGTGAAAGAGCCCCCAATATGCCATCGGGCTACACTAGCACGTGACTAGGATGAATGGAGACGTTATTGGCAACCACTCGAGCAAATTGATGAACAACAGGATGATAGTGGTTTTTAATTACTTTTAAAAAAATTTAAGAACATTATTAGAGTTAAGGTAATGTGTTTCCAATGGTGTTGACATTTATGTTTTTGGCAATTACTTCACTCACCACCAAAGTGTCCAAGATCCCTACCCATTTTGGAGCTTCAACAAAGTAAGAAAATTCATAGCATTTATTCCTAAAAGCACATTTATTAACAGAAAAAGGGGGGTTCTATTGTCAGAACTGACTACTTTTGAGGAGAGTACGTAGTCTTATAATCAGTATTAAAGACACGCAGGCAGTATCTGGCCAACTCCAGCTGAAGGGTCAATATCAGGGTTTGGGAACATGGTGCTGCTTGATGTTTAGTAGTACTGGGGATTAGGGTGGGGATGGGGAAGCTCAGGGCTCCGAAAGCCATACCTCGCACATAGTGCTCAGGGGGCTACAAGGCATCAAAGATGGGATTCAGATTCCTGCACTAGCAAAGTACATGCCCCTAACCCTTGAACTATCTCCCCAATCCCAGAATTTGTCTTCTTAAATTTTTTAATTATTGTGGGGATCATTCCCAGCATGTTGGGCGGAGGAGGAGGTAGAGGATGCACTATCAAGACAGAATGCAGAGCTTCACACCTGAAGGACACATGCTTGAACCACATCCCCAGTCTAGGATTGGCCATTTTTTACTTTAAAAATAAGAAATGCATTATTCCTTAATGATACTTGTTCTTTACGAATTTTGTTCTATCAATAACTCTGACTGGGTCAAATTTCCAAAACACAAAAGCGTAAGTTCATAGGAGAAAGTTAGGAGATCAGATATTCTGGGTAAATGATGATTACACAACCAGTCTAACCTTTCAAGTTTCTTAACATTCAAACAGTAGAAAAAAGAATCCATTACTTTAAGGTTTTAATTTACCAAAAACAAAAGCCTAAACATTAAACTATCAGACTTTAAATGAATAAATCCTCCTACCTTTTAAGAGTGATAACAGTTTATATTAGTCCGCCATTATCTAATTATGAAACAATCTATTCTTATCTTAAAAGTCTTACAGGGGTAGAATATTCATCTTTTAGTTCAAAGTCAATAAAAAATATTTTTTTAGAAGTTAAATTAGTGCTAAAAAGCTTATGTGGAAATAATTGCTCTAAAATTCATTCGAAAATCTTTATAAGAAAAAGGGGTCAAAAATGAAATTGAGAAACCTAGTGTGTGTGTGTGTGTGTGCGCGTCTGCACACACACACACAGATACACATACAAGGTTTAAATAAATAAAATTGGTACTTAAATAAATTTAAATAAAATTGGTACTTTTACTGTAGGAAACTAAATTTTAAAAGAACAATTACCTTGGTAAACATTAGTTCACTAAGTTTAATGCTCTAAAACTACTTTTCCTAAGGATTGTGTTTTGCTTCATTTTGGAGTCACACCTGGCAGTGCTTGGGGGGGAGGGGGGAAGGGTGGTGGTCACTTATGGCAGTTCTTAGGGGACCACACAGTGCTGGGATCAAAGCTGGGGCTTCTACACATGAAGCATGTGTTCCAGCCCTTGGAGCATCTCCCCTACCTCTCAAGAACTATGTTTTATTAGGTCAACTAGAATGTCACTATTGAGGTACAGGGAAGTCAAAACATGTCTTATAAAAGTCACATTTTAAAGCATGACATGAAATAAAAATGTGTTAGAGTCTGAAAGTATATAAGATGGATGACATTTAGCAGGCTCTCTTTGCTACTTTCTACAGTCAGATTTTTTTAAATTATCTATTTCACTGGTATTTTTATTGCCGCTTACTTGAAGTTTTAATAATGACTATGAAAAATGTTCTATCCATATTTTTAGCTCAAGATACAAGTCTATAATTTTATGTTCGCATTAAAATTCATTGCTATTTGATGATAAATTTAATTTTTTATCAAAGTACTTAAAACAATGTTACAGTTTTATAAAGAAATCTATGTGGAACAATGATTAGGGCTAATAAGACTGCTATAGTAAGCTATTTTTCAAATACAATCAATTTTTCTAGACAAATCCATGTCTAGATATGGCATTAACTACATTTAAAATTCTATAACTTTGAATATTTCACAAAAACTTAATATTTAAGCAAATAACAATTACAATAAAGATTAAAAGTAACTCTTTTCTTGTTATTTTTCTTTCTTCATTTACTATAAACCACAGGACCAATTGACATTTCACTAAAGAATGGTACGCAATCAAGATTACATGTTTTACTGGGTATTACCCAGCCAGTTTTACAAAATGTTTAGGCACTGTTTAGCTTAGTGTCATAAATCTATTCCAACTGATGCCTTCAATCCAATTAATTTTGAATATGAAATCAGTAGGTGAATTTCTAAAAAAAAAAAATTTTGAAGCTTTGCATTTTATATACTTATCTGATCTAGCCCTTTCTCTGTTAGTTATTTGCCTGCTTTTAGCACCCTCTACAGGTGAACTAATATTATACATGATTTATATACCCTAAAAAAGCAGCAAAATAGGACCTCTGTAGAAATGGTACCATGAAGGTGATCAAAGTGCGATAAAGAAAAATAAAATAATTTCATTTTCTCAGTTCAACTGAGATGAGATAAACACCATTTGTGTTTGTGTGTGTTTTTATGTGGTATATTATTTCAAAGGAAAAATACTACTGTATTTCATAACATAATTGTTAAATTTTATGCGTTTTTTTCCCCAAAAAGGCAGGTGCAACCATTATGTCAAGACTTTTTTAAAGCTGTTCCCTGGCTACCGAAAAAAAAAACCTGGGTGTGACAATTAAGTGGTGGCGGTGATTACACAGTAAAAGATGGTACTTGTCACAACCATGCCACTGATCGTCCGAGAAAAACTAAGTGTAACCTTATTTGATTTTACTTTTTTACAATTTTATACTAAGAAAAGGCGAATGCAAAAGTACTTAAAAACGAAATGGAACCATAAACTTACCATCCCTGTTGGAGAGCAGGCACACCAGGCCATTGAGGCACGTGTCAGAGACCTCTGAGATGTTGGTTGCACAGCGGCCTATGGTTTGAATAGTGGCTGCGGCAAAGAGTTTATCCTGGCTCTTTACATAGGTCTAAAAACAGAATTTCAATGAATTATACTTTGGTATCATCAAGCGTACAAAAAAAAATTCCCCATTACCTTAAATTCTGTTAACATTAAAAAATTCTAGAATACAGGGTCTCAGTCATAGGAAAATAAGAGCTATGCTTATGTTAGTTTAATTAAGGATTTTTGTTGTTGTTTGTTTTTTTTTTGTTTTTTAACTTAAAGGCTGTGCCTACAGAAGAGACACACGTCAGGTCAGGTTCATTCACCTGTGGCCACAATGGCTTGTGACTCCAAAACAGATAGTGAAATGCAGTCACCCAAAGGCAGCAATTAGTTTAAGTGAAAGAGATGATGACACTCTCTGTTTGGAGGTTTCAGTTCATTAAACCAGCAGCATTCGTGAATCTAAGTGAGGGGAAAAAGGTTGCTTTTTCATAAGATACTAAATCTAATAGTGGGGTGAAGAAGAGGAAAAGGACCACTGACAACAATTTTATTTTCAAATGGCATCTAAATGCTTGTACAACTACAGGAATTGTTACTAAAACAGCAGCCCTGCAATAGACTTCATAAAAACTCAATTTAAAACGAAATCAAAGACCACATTCCTTAAACAAACAAACAAACAAAAGCCTAAAACTATACAAACTTAAAAATAAGGGGGCCGGAGCAAGAAAACAGCACATAAGGCACTTGCCTTGCACAGGGTGGAGCTGAGTTTGATCCCTAGAACCCCAAATGGTACCCCAAGGACCACCATGAATCATCCCTGAACACAGAACCAGGAATAAATTCTAAGCACTGCTGAATGTAGCCCACTCCCCAAAAAAATCACTAAATTAACAACAGAATTTAGAAAGCCTTCACAAAAATTTAATATACCTCCCAAATACTACACATCAGAAACAACTTGTCTACTACAAAAATAGTTGTGTTTCTACTTACATAAATGATCTTTTTGTTTACATATTATATTTATATAATATGCATAAACAGAATCTAAAATGCCAACTAAAACTGAAATTTTTTAATTGTCATCCTCAAAAAGTATATAATGTGAAATTAACACTGGTTATTTATTGAACATGCATGTCCAGTGTTAATTTAGGCACCATTATATATATACATATATAAAATGATATAGGTATAATATACAAAATGGTGCTTAAATTAAACACACACATATATAAATTAAACAAGAGAAAATGTAAGAATGTCTAAGCACATACTTAGTGAAAATATTACCAAGAATGTAATTAAATTTGGGAGAATTAAACAAATTAGAGCTATGTCAAAAAAAAAAAAAAGCAGTTGTCTTTCAAACAGTTTTAAGAGGCCAGGTACATGGCTCAAAGAGACAGAGCCCACTGTGAGGCCCTGGGGCTGCCCCTGGCACAGCCTGTGCTGATGCAGGCACTACACCATGAGACCTGCGCTGGCCCCCAGGCCCCATGCACCAATGGGGTGGCCCCTATAAAAAATAAAAGCAAAAAGTTCCCCCTAGTTTCATACAAACATGAGATTTTTACTCAAAAAGTTATTATAAGGCAGGCATACACAACTGTGAACACAACTCAAATATAAAAACAAGATATAAAAAGACAGGTACAAAATGGATACATAATAAAACATTTGACTGATTTCCTTGATGAAAAATGAAACGCCTAGCGCACCAACACTCTGAAACAGACCCAAATGTGTCACCTCTATGCAATTACACAATGTCTGAAGATTCCTGGGACTGACCCCCTCCAGCCCTTGTAAAGGAGACACAGGAAGAAAGATGACAGCAAAGGAAACTGAAATAGACCACAGATGACAACAAGAAAAGGGACAAGTACACACACAAAGACCAAAATTTTAAAACCATTTTAAATAAACACGGCAAAGTATAAAAACAAAGTAAAAATTAAATTCAAATAAGGTTCAATAGCTAGCTATAGTTAATCAGATGAGAGCTCGAGGTACTGTGTTTTCTTATGTGTAAGTTAGCATGACTTGAAACTATCTTGACTGTACAGGAAGTTTTTATAGAAAAAGTATGATATGGAAGTACAATAATGCAATTATAAAAATCACAAACCATGGACATGTTGAAGAGGATAAGATCATACAGCTAAGAGGAAATAAATTATGTCCAAATAGCTAAAAGAAATCTAATATAGGTTATAGAAATATTATGACCAAAAAAATTGAAGCTATTAAAGGTTGGAAGTTGACAAAACTCTAATGACTCCTATGTAGCATGTGGCAGTCTGTTTTTAAAAAAAATTTTTTTAGGGGCTGGAGGAATAGCACAGCGCGTAAGGAGTTTTGCCTTGCATGCGGCCATCCTGAGTTCAATTCCCAGCATCCCATATGGTCCCCTGAGCACCGCCAGGAGTAATTCCTGAGTGCAGAGCCAGGAGTAACCCCTAGGCATCGCCAGGTGTGACACAAAAAAAGCAAAAAATAAAAAATTCTTTTTTAAAAAAGAAAATTTCAGAAAAGTTGCTGAAGCCTCTGTACTGACACGACACTTGCTCCTGCTCTGTCCATCTCCCAGTCTTCAGGGCTGACCCTTCTACTAAGCAGGGCATCATATCCATGAAGTCATTTGGAACCACATTTTCGGGGGAATATAGAGCTGGGCAACAAACATCTCAACCATTAGCATACGTGTTTCTTTATCTGCAACAAAAGACGTCAATCTTAAGTCTGAGAGTGGTCAAGAGTTGTCTGTGACAGGGCTGGAGAAAGAGTATAGTGGGTAAATAGCCCAACAGTGGTTCAATCTCCAGTACCCCATATGGTCACCCAAGCCTGCCAGGAGTGATTCCTGAGTGCAGAACAGGGGTAACCCCTAAGCATTGCCGGGTGTGACCCCAAAACAAAAGCAAAACAAAAAAGTGGTCTATGACAGTGAGAAGACAAACACATGGAGAAACCAGGGAGCAAACTGTATACAAACCTGAAATTCTCGAAGAAGAGTTGATATGTTGGTTTCATTTGCCAAGTTTGTCAAAATTTCAAGCTTTGGTAGGAAAACAAAGAAAGATGTTGTAAGACTATTGCTATTCTAAGCCATAAATACAAATAAAATGGATGTGTTCAATAGTGAATTGAAATTCAACCAAAAGATAATTATTTCAATTTAGGAGTGTCAGATTTTATGATTAAATTCAGTTTTATTTTTGTGGGGATTTTTCCTTTTTCTGTTTTTTTTTTTTTGTTTTGGAGGAAGTTCAGTGACGGATTCAGTGATAGATGGGAAGATTGGGTCATACCATCAGTATTTGGGGCTTATTCTTAGATCTGTGCTATGAGATAACTCCTGCTGTGCTTAAGAGACCAAAGGAGAGCTGGGGAATCAAACCCAGGTTGGTCATATATAAGGCAAGTGCCCTATCCCTTGTACAATCTCTCTGGCCCCTAAAACCTGTATCTATATAAATAATCTATTGTTTTACTATTTAGCATCTCTATTTGTTTGCTATGACTCCCATATTAAATCGATTTTATATGTAATTTTACATGGATTGATCGTTTTTAAAATTTCTATTTCATTTCACTTATTTTTCTAGCTTACAAATTTATTTATTATGGCTATATGTCTCTATACTATATTATAGTCATCATTCTATGACAATAATTTAACAATTATTAACAATAGTTCTTTGAGGTTAGCATAAATTAACAAGCCTTTTCTAAACCTGATAATCTCTTACTCTACTACCTACCAAAAAGCTTCAGTAAATGTTATACTTTCAAGTTCATTCAAGCATCTTTTCCCCAAATCTTGTGTGACCAATTTAAAAACTAGGTCCCACCTTTCTCCCATAGCACTCAAATCAAATCTTTTTACTATTTAAAATATAGCACTAAAACTATCTATTTACATGTCATTTTCCTTCAGTAAACTGTGAATTATTAAAGGTGTAGGTATTCTTAACTTTGATATATCAGAATATAAGACAGTATCTGGTAAACAATAATATGGTCTAGAATGTAAAAGGAAATAACTAAATGAATCTATTTTTTGATTGTTTGTTTTCTAAAGCATCCTTGTGCAGATGTAGAACATCTTCAAAGCAAATCTGCATCAGAGTATATGAAAAACAAAGGCAGGTGTCCATACCTTCAGTATTTTGATCATAGTTGGATCTGTGGACCTAACATAGAAACTCTTCAGATATGGTTCAAACATACCCTAGATTACAAAAAAAAAAAAAAATAGAATGATGTTTACATACAAATACATTTACTTCTCTCTTGAACTATGTTCATTATGTACATACCTTTCTTTGAATTGACATAGTTGCTATATTCTGTAGGACAATGTACTGTACTTCCCTGCAAATTAAATAAGAATTTTTACTGGGTATATTTTCCAATGAAAAAGATTTAAGTATACAGACATAAAAGAAAAATACATTAGCAACGAGTGTTTTAATGAATAGAACTTCTGAATACAATTCTAGGGGCCAGAACGATAGTACAGTGGGTAGGGCATTTGCCTTGCATGCAGCCGACCCTCGTTCCATCTCCAGCATCCTATATGGTCCCCCAGCACTGCCAGGAGTGAATCCTGAGTGCAAATCCAGGAGTAAACCCTGAGCATCGCTGGGTGTGACCCTAAAAAAAAAAAAGACAAAAAAAACCAAACAAACAAACACAATTCTAATGTTGAAAATATTTTAGTAAATTTTAAAAACTTACACCTTCTTGAAAATATATATTTTTTGAAAAAAACCTAATAAGATTTGATTCTAAAATTCAAATGTAGTGCCATCATTGATACTCTTTGAACTAGACATAAAAAAATAACTGAGTTGAAAAATGATAAAAGAATGACTACATGTAAAGTTAAAGGAAAGAACAAAAACAGAGGAAATAATATCTCACTAAGCAACAGCAATTACCAGACTAGAGCTTTTAAAGTTGTGGTCTTAAGTTCAAGTTTAGGATAAAATTATAGGGCATAAGAGATAGTACAGCTAGTAGGGCACTTGCCTTGCCCATGGCCAACTAGGGTTCAATCCCTGGCCCTCCATATGGTCCCCGGCTGTATTATCTCTCCAACTCCAAAGCATAATTACTTTACTTTAAAATAAATAGCTATTAATATTGGTCTTGAGACAGGGAAGACAGCACAGGGATATGGGCACGCTCAGGTTTGATCCCTGATAATCAGATGACACTCTGAGCATTGCTAAGTATAGCCCTAGAGGGCCCCAGCACCACCAGGTTTGGCCTAGTGGTCCCCACACTGCAGGTCCTCAGCAATGCAGCATTCCTCTGTCAGCACCCTATTATCAAACAAATGATTCAGTTGTCTAAAAATTGCTTAAGATAGCCCCTGGATCCCTGAGCACAACTTGGGAATCCTGCACCCCAAAGAACAAGTATCTCTTTTTAAATTTAGCAAACACCAGGAATAAATTATTGAACTTTATAGGAAGTAATAAATTTCTCAAAGACTACATAATTTAGGATGCCTACTGCATTTATACAATCATATCATAATACTAAGTAAGTCAGTATGACAATGTTACTATACTTTTTGAATGTTTTTCAAAAATTTTTCAGATTTACTAGAACTCCTAAATATTATTCTAAAACCAAGAAATATCAAACGCTACCACTAGAGTGGGTGACCATATATAGTGTGTGACAGCAATATTTTCAATCTTCTTGGACTTGAGGTTAACTGAACTTCAATATTTATCTGTTCATCGATTTGCTCGAGCGGGCACCAGTAATGTCTCCATTGTGAGACTTGTTGTTACTGTTTTTGGCATATCAAATACGCCACGGAGAGCTTGCCAGGCTCTGCCGTGCTGGCGGGATACTCTCGGTAGCTTGTGGGGCTCTCCGAGAGGGATGGAGAAGTCAAACCCAGGTCGGTCTCATGCAAGGAAAACACCCTACCCGCTGTGCTATGGCTCCAGTCCCAATATTTGGCAGCATATATACTAAAATTGGAATGATAGAGAAAATTAGTATAAGATAAATTATATAAACACCCTTAGGATAATCCATTTAAGTAATCCCACTGATAAAATACACAAAGCTATGTATTAAATGTTGGAAAAAAGAGAGTATTCGTTAAAGATTACTTCTGCCAGAACACAGAAGAAAAACAAAACATGTAAAATCATGTCCTACCGATTGCTACGAAGTAAACGCACTAGTGATTTAGAAATAATACTGGCTTCAGATTTTGGTGCTATGTGCCAATATAGCTGGGCGACTGCCATGACCACCTAAAAGAGAAAACAGGAAAACAGTTTAGAAGTGTGAAGACAGCAGCACGGCTTCAAGGAGTAAACTTACATATTATTTCTCTTCACTCCTATAAAACTCTATGTTGTCACCTTGTGTGGCAGACTGAATGAGTGGCCCTGAAAGCGTCATGTCTACCTTCTGACTGTGACCTTTATTTGGAAACAGAGACTTAACAAATGTTTGTTATTAAGACAAAAATTAAGATGAGAACATTCTGAGCTAGTGTGGGCCTGAATTAAGAGGCTGAAAACGACAGAGACGCAGAGGAAAGCAGCAATATGAAGGTGACCCTAAGCATCATCAGGGGCCACTCTGTATGCCCCTGAGCACCTGGGCAATGGTCAGGGCACTCAGGCTGCAGTGATTTTACATTACACAAAAAAACTTTCTCCCTTAGAGCTTCCAGAAGGTACCAACCCTGTTGACACCTTTATGAACTTCTAGTCTTCCGAAACATGCTAATAACTTTCCGTGATTTTACATTTTGCAGTAATTTGTCACAGGAGTCCTAGGAAATGATTACATCCTCAGAAAATAAAACAGAGTTAAATGAACCACCCAATATCTGACAACCAGCACATGGCAAAGCTTGCTGTAACACTTCAAATCCCACCTCTGAGGATGGTGCTACACCCCTTAAAAATGAAGTCAGACATTTCAGGAACTAGCAAGGAGGCTAAAATGAAGGAAAAGTATTTAAGTTGTAACTGAAGGAATTCTACTTAAAAACAATTCCTCTATGACAGCAGTATTTGAAATGCTCTTGTCTTTCAAAATGTAGACCTCGAGTTCCAAGTCTTTTTAAGGGTTATCATAATTTCTCTGCCCTAAAATTGATAAGAGAACCATTTCCCTTATATGCCTCTATACTCAGATCCAGAAAACAAAAGTCCAGCTTCCTAATCACAGAAAGTGACCTGTTAAACAGTGAAAACTGTAAGAACACAGAAGTTACAAAACCCATCTGTGGCTCAGAAGTTATAGTAATACTACCTGATTTCTACTTGGGCGATTAATTTTATTTATTTAACAAATAAGCCTGGTGGTGCTCAGGGCTTACTACTGGCTCTATGCTCAGGGAACCACTCGGGGTGTCAGGGATTGAACCCAGGGAGGCAAAATGCAAAGCGAGCACCCTATTTGCTGAATTATCCCTCAAACTCCTAAGTTCAGTGTCTTTTTTCTTAAGATCTTATTTTTGAGTTTGTTAGTGGGGCATTTATTTATTTATACACATTTCAAGTCAAGCTCCAGGTTTAAATTAGACTATTTGCTTTGGTAGTTACATGCCTCTTAAACTTCATTTACATTTGTAGTCTTGTTAATTGGTAATTTTTTAAGGAAGAGTTCAGGATATTGAAGGCACAGAGATAGTATAGGGACTAAGGCTTCTGGTGCCCTGTGTAGTCCCTGGCACCTGAAGCGGTTTTAAGAATCATTGGAAGGATCCCTCACCTCTCTGAAAAATATATTCTTTGGTTTTTTGGAAGAATGTCCCTATTTTTCTGCTGCTTGATAGTGGCTGGCCGCGCTGGATCTGATAATCAGTCCAAAATATCTGTTTAGCTTGGAAACCTGAGAGGCAGTTTTAAGGAGACTGATGTGCTCTCTTCACCTTTGCAATTCTTACTGAGGTTGTAGAGTCCAAAATGAATTTCAACCCTTTGTGGCCTCTGACTGGAGCAAGAATGATCAAAGATCTAAGTGCACCTTCCAAGCTCACTGAAAGATGATGTCTCTCTTTACAAACAGTTGGGACAGAAGTGCAACGGTCACTCCATGCCCATCCGAAAGGTTGGTTACGTGAGGTACTCTACATGTCAGCAATTTGGCACCAAGAGAAATATGCCATCTGCACTGAACAAGCCCAGTGGTAAAGGGTGAGTGGTACAAGTGTTCTTCTGGACACTGACCCCAGTAAGGTGCTTGTCACTAGACTAGCACTGGACAAACACTGCAAAAGAATCCTTGAGTGCAAAGGGAAAGCTCACCAAGAAGAAAAAAAATGGGCAAATATAAGGAAGAAACAATTGAAAAGAAAAAGAAACTGTGTGTGTGTGTGGGGGGGGGGGGAGGTGAATTTTTCTAGTGGGCAGGGGCAACCCTTACACCCTAATGGTGTTCTGGCCTACTCCTGGCTCTGTTCTCAGGACACTCCTGGTGATACCCAGAGGACCATATGTGTGGTGCCAGTGTTGGCCACATGCAAAGCCAGTACCTTATCTCTGGCCCCAGTTTTTAATATATCTTCAAATCTCTCAAATCTAAACAAACATTCTATTAGGTTTGTCCGGTTTCTTTCTTTATAGTGTTATTTCAGTTGTCATTCTACAGATCATGCTTTCAGTTATCCAGAAGTTTATAACGAAAGGCTTGATGGAGTCAAATGTCTTAAATATTTTTAATTAAAGGGACCAGATTCATAGTACATATATACCGTGCACGCAGCCAATCCCAATTTAATCCCCAGCACCATGTGGTTCCCAGAGCATCACTCACTGAGTGCAGTGCTGGAGGTCCCAACACATGGCCGGGGTGTCCTGGCTAATGTCCAGCCTTGGCAGCACAAGGCCCAAGCAGCACCACACTGGTCCTAAGAATCAAAGGAGGGCCCTGGGCCTCCCAAGCACAACTTGAAAGAACCATTCTTTCCCCACAAAATGAAAAACAAAAACAAAAACAAACACCCATGACGTATTTCCTGTTTAGTTTGCCAAAGTCTATGAATACGAAAATTTACCTATAAATACTTTGAAGTGATTACAAGTTTTCTGATACTTGAGATTTAGACCCTTTATATATACATTGGTGGTGAGCAAAAAAAATTATTTTATACTCACTAATTTAATTTTTGGAGGGCTGGAGCGATAGCACAGCGGGTAGGGCGTCTGCCTTGCACGCAGCCAACATGGCCGACCCGAGTTTGATTCCTCCGTCCCTCTCGGAGAGCCTGGCAAGCTACCGAGATTATTCGATATGCCAAACACAGTAACAACAAAGTCTCCAATGGAGACGTTACTGGGCCCGCTCGAGCAAATTTAATTTTTGGAGGGCTGCAGCGATAGCACAGCGGGAAGGGCATTTGCCTTGCACATGGCCGAACAGCTGACCCGAGTTCGATTCCTCGACCCCACTCAGAGAGCCCAGCAAGCTACCGAGGGTATCTTGCCTGCACGCTTAGCCAGGCAAGCTACCCATGACGTATTTGATATGCCAAGCACAGTAACAACAAGTCTCACAATGTTATTGGGCCCGGTCGAGCAAATCAATGAACAATGGTATGACAGTGCTACAGTACTATTTTCCAATCAAAATTGTTCTTAAATTGTAACACAATTCAAGGAACTTTCTACTTTTGTCCAGTATGTTTAGGTTCCCTGCTTACTTAATTATATACCAGAGTTTCTTCCCCTTTTTTTCTGCAATGTATTTGAGACCACTAAATATATTAAAATCACTTTCAAAGAATTGTGAGTAGATATTTTTGTTTTAATCTTATTGTCAAAATTATGGGAAAAAGGTGAAAATTTTGTTTCAGTAAATGTTGACCAAAAATGAACATAGACTGAACTGGAGTTAAGAGATACAGGAAGTCAAATATTGTGGGCTGTTGAAATAGTTGGGATGAGGTGACAGCAGCAGTAAGGAACATCCATAGTGTAACAGTCAGCCTCTGAGCTTGAAGAGTTTTAGTCTTGAATTTGGAAGTTTGGGAGCTTTCTTCAAGGCTTTTACAAACTAGGCTACACATCAGCAATTCTATTGAATGAGTTGTATTTGTAAGCAAAGCTCATTTACTTTTGATTATGGGAATGTCCTAAGAAATATAAGAACAAATGACATGCTGAGTGGAATCCATAATCCTAAGAACACTGGTAACTATAGAATGCACAGTCTACCTTCTTGCCAGTAGTATTGGCCTTACCATTTTTAATATAGTTTATAAAGCACATTAAAATTATTTCCGAGCTTTCTTTTCTCTAATATCAGCTTATCAGTAAGTTATTTTTATGCTTTAACATTCTTAATGACTGTCACCTAATGTAGATTTAAGTCAAGCATCATCTGTATTTTTGTTTCAGCTTTATTTTTGCCAGGGATGCAGTGGGAGCTCCCAAGTTGTACGTAGTAGGCCCAGGGTGTCATCAGGTTTGCCATTCAGAATGACGATTGAACTGAGAACGTGCTGCTGCTCCCAGGGACCTGGAGAGCCAGGGATTATCAGACTGTCACGGTGATACTGAGGGGCTCCAAAGCTCTGCCTAGCAATGCTTGGGGGCAGGGTAGAGGGAGCACTTGTGGTGCAAGGGATTAAACTGGGGCCAGTGTGCATGTAAGGCATGTACCTTAATCCCTGTATTATCTCTCTGGCCCCTATAAAATTTTTAATTCATCAGAGTTTGTTCTAAAACTAAAGTTTATTTCATGAACCACGTGTGAGAAATGGGATAACCCTAAACTCTTGCAACCTCCAGGTAATCTCTGAAAAGTAAAAGGTAGACATTAAAAAAAAATCGTACAACAAAATGTGAAACAACAAAAAACTTTACTTTAAAAATAATGTTTCTTGGCCCCTTCCTGTTCGTCCCCAATGCTGTGCCAGTCTTCTCCCCCATCACCCCCCCCCGGCAGTAAATCTGTCAGTATTCGAACCCGGGACTTGGCTTTCTCTGCACATGCGCCCCAGGCATTCTCTAGGACCCTGGGATGCTCAGCATCCCTGAGCCTCTTCCTGTTCGTCCCCAAAGCTGTGCTGGTCTTCTTCCCCCCTCCAGGTCAGTAAATCTGTCAGTATTCGAACCCAGGACTTGGCTTTCTCAGCACACGCGCCCCAGGCGTCCTCTGGGACCCTGGAACGCTCAGCATCCCTGAGTCTCTTCCTGTTCTTCCCCAACACTGTGAAAGTCTTCTTCCCCCCCAGGATGCACCCCCCACACACACCAGATACCTGTGGGGTGGTGGCCTCTTCAGAAGTAGGCATGGCTTCTGCAGAAGTGTGCATTGCCTATTTTTGGGTGGTCCAACGCTCACGCGGCCCCAGATAGTTTACTCATACCCAGAAATCTCGTGTAACATCTCAGTCCTCATAACTGTACACCAACATGAAGAAACAATGCAAATCCCTACCACATGGGAAGGACAATGAATAGAGTCCAGAAGCTTCAGTAAGTGCTACTAATCCAAGAGACCACTCTGAGAAAGAATTCAGATATGAAGTCATTATGATGTTCAATGAACTCAATGAAACAGTGAGACAGATATCCAGTAAATTAAAGGAGGACATGAGAGAAACAATCGAGAAATTACGGGAAGAAATGAGAGCAGAAATTGGAAAGTTCCGCAGAAATGGCTTCTGTAGAAGTGTGCGTGGTAAAACACAGTTAAACAAATCACTGCTGAAAAATTCCCAGAGCTGGACAATGCAGCCATTCAGATTCAAGGAGCCCAAAGGGTGCCAGCTAAAGGAGACCCTAACAAAAACATTCCAAGACATATCATAGTTAGAATGATCAATGCCACCAATAGAGACACAATACTGCAAGCAGCAAGGTCAAAGAAGGAAATCACATACAAAGGAGCACCCCTTAGACTCACAGCAGATCTATCAGAGGAAACACTCCAAGCCTGAAGGAAATGGTGGGATATAGCGAAAAAATTCACTGAAATGAATGCTTCACCAAGAATACTCTATCCGGCTAAACTCTCACTCGAACTTGAAGAATGGTACACTATTTTCCAGAAAAACAACAGCTCAGGAACTTCATCGACTCAAAACCTAACCTAAAAGAAGGGCCAAAGGGGATACTGTGAGACAAGACAAACCCCTACAAGCACAACAAACCCTTACAGAAAGATGACACAAAACCCCGTAACAATAATCTCTCTCAATGTCAATGGTCTAAATTCACCAATTAAGAGACACAGCGTGGTAAAATGGATTCAGAGACAGAACCCAACATTCTGCTGCCTGCAAGAAACACATCTGAACAATCAGCACAAACACAACTCAAAGTCAAAGGATAGAAAACAACCCTGCAAGTAAACAACCCCCTCACAAAAGCTGGAGTGGCCATACTAGTATCCGACAACAAAAATTTCACATCGAAAAAGATTAGAAGGGACAGAAAAGGTCATTTCTATTCATCAAGGGAAACGTACAACACGAAGAAATCACACTCTTAAATGTATACACGCCTAATGAGGGAAAAGCTAAATATTTAAAACAAATGCTAACAGATTTTAAGGAGGACATTGCCAGCACCAAAATAGTAGCCAGAGACTTCAACATCGGCTTATCACCTCTGAGTAGATAAACAAGAACAAAACTCAGCAAGGAAACATTGGCTTTAAAGAAAGAAATGGAAGAGAGAGAGCTTATAGACCTATACAAGGCTTTACACCCCAAAAAGCAGAATACACATTCTTCACCAGTGCACACGGAACATTTTCCAAAACAGACCATGTGCAAGGATACAAAACATACCTCAATAAAATCAAGAAGATAGAAATAGTATTAACAACCTTTTCAAACCACGATGCACTGAGAATAGAAATGAATCACACACAGACACGGAGAAGCAAATCAAATACCTGGAAATTAAACAACTCAATGTTGAACAACGAATGGGTCAAGAAGGAAGTCAAGGACAAAATAAAAAGATACCTGGAAACAAATGAGAATGAAGAAATGAGCTACCAGAACCTATGGGATGCAGCTAAAGCCATGTAAAGGGGAAAATATATAGCATAGCTCTGCAAGCATTTCTCAGGAAGGAAGAAAGGGCCCACATAAATAACTTGACTTCACAGCTCAAGATCTTAGACAAAGACCAACAAAAGGAGCCCAAACCAGGCAGAAGGAAAGAGATCATAAATCTTAGAGCAGAAATCATGACATGGAAACCAAACAAATAAATAAATAAATAAATCCAAACGATCAATGAAACCAAGAGCTGTTCTTCAAGAAAATAAACAAGATAGATAAACCACTAGCAAGATTCACAAAGAAAGAAAGAGAGAGAACCCTAATAAACCGAATCAGAAATGAGAAGGGGGATATCACAACAGAAACCAAAGAAATTCAAAAGATCATCAGAGACTACTTTGAACGTCTGTATACCACGAAACAAGAGAACCTAGAAGAAATAGATAAATTCCTGGATTCCTATAATCTCCTAAGGCTGAATCAAGAAGATCTAGAGTGCCTGAATAGATCTATTCACATCAAGGAAATTGAAACTGTAATCAAAAGTCTTCCCAAAAACAAAAGCCCAGGTCCAGATGGATTCACTAGCGAATTTTTCCAAACAGTTAAAGAGGACCTACTGCCAGTTCTTCTCAAGCTTTTCCAGGAAATTGAAGAAACAGAAACTCTCCCAAACAGTTTCTATGAAACTCATATCTTTCTAATACCAAAAGGAAACAAAGACAACACCAGAAAAGAAAACCACAGGCCGATGCCCCTGATGAACACAGATGTGAAGATTCTCAACAAAACACTAGCAAACAGAATTCAACAACTCGTCAAAAAGATCATACATCATGGCCAAGTGGAATTCATCCAGGGGATGAAAGGATGGTTTAACATTCAGAAATCAAACAACATAATCCGTATCAACAAAAGAAAAGATAAAAACCATTTGATCATATCAATAGATGAAGAGAAAGCATTGGACAAGATCCAGTACCTGTTTATGATGAAAACCCTTGCCAAAATGGGTATAGAGGGAACTTTCCTCAATATAGTTAAAGTCATCTACCACAAGCCTACAGCAAGTACAGGCTGGAGCGATAGCACAGCGGGTAAGGCATTTGACTTGCAAGCGGCCAACATGGCCAACCTAAGTTCGATTCCTCCACCCTTCTCGGAGAGCCCGGCAAGCTACCAAGAGTATCTTGCCTGCACGGCAAAGCCTGGCAAGCTACCCATGACATATTTGATATGGCAAACACAGTAACAACTGTCACAATGGAGACGTTACTGGGCCCGCTTGAGCAACTCAATGAACAACGGGAGGACAATGACAGTAATAGTGACAGCAAGCATCATCCTCAATGGGGAAAAAACTGAGAGCCTTCCCTCTAAGATCAGGGACGAGACAAGGATGCCCACTCTTGCCACTGCTGTTCAATATAGTACTGGAAGTACTTGCAATAGCAGTTAGGCAAGAAAAAGATATTAAGGGCATTCAGGTAGGAAAGAAAGAAATCAAGCTCTCACTATTCGCAGATAATATGATACTATACTTAGAGAACCCTAAAACCTCTGCCAAAAAACTCCTCGAAACAATACACTTGTATAGTAAAGTTGCAGGCTATAAAATCAATACCCAAAGGTCCATGGCTTTCCTATACCCAAATAGTGAGAAGAAAGTGACATGAAAAAAAAAAATCCCAATCACAATTGTGCCCCAGAAAATCAACTACCTAGGAATTAGCTTAACTAAGGAAATAAAAGACCTGTACAAAGAAAACTGCAAAATGCTATTTCAGGACATTTCCTGAAGTAGCGTTTTGCAGTTTTTATTTTTTTGTATTCCTCTTTTTATTAAAAGAGGACACAAGGAAATGGAAAGATATCCCCTGCTCATGGATAGGGAGAATTAACACTGTCAAAATGGCAATACTCCCCAAAGCATTGTACAAATTCAATGTGATCACTATGATGATACCCATGACATTCTCCCAAGAAATGGAGCAAACACTCCTGAAATTCATATGGAACAAAAAGCACCCATGAGTAGCTAAAGCAATTCTTGGGAAAAAAGAAAATGGGAGGAATCAACCTCCCTAATGTTAAACTCTACTACAAAGCAGTAATAATTAAAATAGCATCTGTGGTGGTGGGAATAGGCACTGGTGGAGGGATGGGTATTTCATCATTGCATAATTGAAACCCAAGCACAAAAATTTGTAAGTCTACAATTGTACCTCATGATGTCTCACTAATAAAAAATAAAAAATAAATAGCATGGTACAGGAACAAAGGCAGAGCTGTAGACCAATGGAACAGAGTTGAATATACTGACATCTCCCCACCAAACATATGATCACCTAATCTTTGATAAGGGACCAAGAATGTGAAGTGGAGCAAGGAAAGCCTCTTTTAACAAACTGTGCTGGCAAAACTGGACAGTTATATGCAAAAAAAACTGGGCTCAGATCTCTGCCTAACAGCATGTACAAAAATAAGATCAAAATGGATTGAAGACCTCAACATCAGACAGGAATTCATAAGGTACACTGAAGACAAGGTTGGCAAAACCCTCCACGACAGTGAAGCTAACAGTATCTTCAAAGATGTCACACCACTGGCCATGCGAGTGAAAATAGAGATAGACAATTAGGACTATCTTAAACTAAGAAACTTCTGCACCTCAAAAGAAATAGTGACCAAAGTACAAAGACAGTCTACAGAATGGGAAAGGATATTTGCCCAATACCCATCTGACAAGGGGTTGATATCAAGGATATAGAATGTATACATGTAGCTGTTAGAAAAGATGAAGTCACGAAATTTACATACAAGTGGTACTACATGGAAAGTATCATGCTAAGCGAAATGAGTCAGAAAGAGAGTGACAGATATAGAAAGATTGCATTCATCTGGGGAACATAAAGTAACAAAACAGGAGACTGACACCCAAAAATAGCTGAGATAAGTACCAGGAGGTTCACCCCATGGCTTGGAGGCCAGCCGCACACGCTAGGGGAAAAGGCAGCTCAGATAGAGAAGGGAGCACCAAATAAAGGGTGTTGGGAGGATCCTCCCAGGATGGGAGATGCATGCTGAAAGTAGACTATAGACTGAACATGATTGCCACTCAATGCCTCTTTTGCAAAGCACAGCACCCAAAAAGAGAGAAAGAACAAAAGGGAATGCCACAGAGGCAGCATGGGATGGGGAAGATGGGGGTAGGAGGGATACTGGGATCATTGGTGGTGGAGAATGGGTACTGGTGGAGGGATGGGTACTCGATCATTGTATAACTGAAACCCAAGCACAAAAATTTGTAAGTCTACAACTGTACCGCATGGTGTTTCACTAATAAAATTTAAAATAAATAAATAAGAATAAAAAATAAAAATTAAAAATAATGGTTCTTAGTTCTAATACTTTTTACCTGGAGTATTCTCAGGTACTGATACTCTTTAGACATATGCAAAGTTCTTATTACATATTTTTAGAACTTAATCCTATAATCAATGAATAGAAAAACATGAACACTCTTCCAGAGGACCAAGTAATATATTTTTCTGGGAAGAGAGGGGAGGGAAGGGCCTCTTTCAGTGATTCTCAGTACTACTTCGGATGCCAGGGATTACACTCGGTATGTGCCTTAGTCCCCGCACTTTCTCTCTAGGCCCCAATATCTTGAACGCGTCCTCTGAAATAACAATTAACAAGACGACAAAACATAAATAAACTTCCAGTGGGCATATAACTACCAAAATAAATAATCTAATCGAAACCTGAAACCTGACCTGGGGTGTGTATAAAAAAATACATAGTGCCTCACTAACAAACTCAACAACAGATCACTTTTTAAAAAATTAATAACTGAACTTAGGGGCTAGACTGATACCACAGTGAACACGTGTTTGCCTTTCATGCAGCCTACCTAATCCTCAGCACTCCTAAGTTCAATCCTCAGCACTCCTAAGCACTACCAGATGTGTATTCCCAGAGAGAGAGAGAAAAGGGGGGGGGGGGGGGGTGGAGGTAAAATTTAAAAACTGAGCTTATCAAGACTTTTGGGATTTTATTGTCTGTTTGGAGTGTCAAGGAGAGAATCCAGGTCCTCAAAAATGCAAGCAAATGCTTTACCAATCTAGTCCCTAAACTTGCAGAAATTATATCCATCATTTTTCAAAATTTGAATTACTTTTAACAAGTATTTAACGTACCGCTGCATTCCTGCTCTGAAGCAAAGGTTTAGTATTTCGAATTAAAAGTCTATGGTCTGGATCCATAATATACGGCCTCTTCTTTTTGTCAGTCATTTCCTTCTCTTCATCATCAGATTCATAAAAATTCTTTTCTTTTTCCTCCAAGCCATCATCCTACAAGAAAAGAAATTCAATTTTAAAAAAAAAAGAAAAGAAATTCAATTTCAACATTAATTTAGACCTGAAACAACTCAAATAATCAACCTTCCCCCCCACACACACAAGAACTGTTTTAAAAACATTTAATATTTTACTGAAAACTACTAATGTTAAAGCAATTTAAATGTATTCCACTTACACGCAAGGAAAGATCTTGCTTTTTCTCCCAGAGCTCAGCAGTGTCCTTTAGCAATATATTTAATATTTTTGCTTCATTTACTTGGGGGTTTTGTTTTGTTTCTGGGCCAAACAAGCAGTGCTCAGGGCTAATTACTGGTTCAGCACTCAGGGATCACTTCTGCAGGGATTGGGGGATCATACAGAGTGCCAAGGATCAGCCTGGGTCAGCTGATGCAAGGCGAGCACTCTTTCCACTGTACTATCTTTACAGCCCCAGCAATATTTATTTTATATTACAGTGTGCCTTTGAAAATATCTGATCGCTATAGATGCTTGAAGGAAAAAATTACCATTAAATTCCCCGAAAAGTCCACAATATTAAACTACCAAAAACTTGACAATTTTCTTAATTATCAGTTACCCTATAGATAACTGGATTAAAAGGTGAGAAAAACTGCTTAGACTGCAACATACACTTAAAAAAATTACAACACAGTTTGACGGGCTACACAAACTAGTAGAAAAACTGTATCTCTGTGTTGTAAAGAACGACTCAGTTTCTAAGCTGTGTATGGTTATACATATATATGCATAAACAAAGGAAATAATTCTGTATTTTTGTTTCATGCTAATTCTTTTGAGTTCCTAATCCTTCCTAATACAATCTGTATTTAGAGATTCACTTCTAAAAATAAATAATGACAACAGCGTTCACATGGGTCCAATTCAACTAAGGTTTATAGAGGCGATTTTTATTACTGAGTACCATAAACATACTTTCTTCAGAGAGAACCGAGTAGCTGGACCTTTACCTATTCCTTTCAGTAAATACAACTGGGTATCTTAGATATTATACACAAAAACAAGAATATAAACAGAAAGGCAAAATAGTGACCTCAGGGCTTAAATAATGACAACCATGAGTTACTAGGGCTTTTGCTTTTACTTCATATATCAAACCTGGAAATGCAGAAATATCACGTGTAGTTAAAAATCAATTTCCAGAATTCTATTCCTTCCTTGTATCTGAGGGGTAAAGAAATATGTCTAGTATTTTCAATGAAATACCAGAAAACAATGGCATTAGCATAGCCAATACTTGAGGGGAGAGGAGGTGAAGGGAGGAACTATAGCCCCCCAACACCACCAGCAAACAGCAACAAGGAGAGCCTAGATTATGACGCTTATTATAGTGAAATCCACATTCATCCCTCTGGAGATATGTCAGGAAAGGTCTATTTGGAGCCCAGACTTTAATACCCACCAGGAAATAATAAGTCACTATCAGGATATCAGCAAAGACCAAGTAGAGTGTGTGGATGTTAAAAACCACCCATGATCACTTGTCAGCCTTTTGGCTAAGATCAAGTGTAAAAACCACCCATGAATAATGAGTGACCTCATGCCTTTCTGTAAGGCTAGTGGAACACAGGAATCTAGTGGATACTAGGGGATCAATACACCACTGAACTAGAGATGAGGGGGAAAAAGGGATTACAAAAGCTCAAATCTAGACAGATTCATTAGTGAGTTCCACAAAACCTTCAAAGGGGCTGAAGAAATAGTACTTGCCTTGCAGGTACCAGATCTGGGTTCCCATATGGTCCCCAAGAAACACCAGAAGTGATTGCTGAGCAAAGAGCCAAGAGTCACTTACCCTGAGCATCGCCAGGTGTGGTCCAAAATCCAAAAAGTTAAAAAAAGAAAAACCTTCAAAGAAGACTACCTATACTCAAGTTCTTCCAAAACAATGAAGAAATGGGAAATCCTAACAACTTTTGTGATGTCAGTACTATCCTAATAGCAAAAATGTAAGAGTAAAACAGAAAATGAATGACTGATAGCTCTGTTGAAGACTGATGCCAAGATCCTCAACACAATTCTAGTTAACTGAATCCAATCATATATAGTCAAAAGGATCATACGCCATAATCAAGTTTGAGTTATTGAAAAGATGTGAGAATGGTTCTATAACTGCAAACCAATTATTGTAATATATCAGATCAGCAAAAGAAAAGATAAAAACCTCAGAGCTGGAGGGAAGTGGGCACACTGGTGACGGGTCTGGTGTTGAAGTAATGTATACATAAAATATAATTAACAGTTTTGTAAATCTCAGTACCACAATAAAAAAATGGTTTTGGAAGTTGTCTAAATAAATAAAAGATTTATAGTGAAAGTCAGCCCCCCCCCAAAAAAAGCATATGCTCATATCAATAGGTGCAGATAAATCTGTTCACAAAATTTAACAATTTGTGATTAAAACCCCTCAACAAAATATGACCAAAAGGAATGTAGCTCAAAATAGTAATTGTCATTTACCAAAAAAACCCAGAGTCAACATCAGACTTAACGACAATAAAATGAAAGCCTTCCTTCAGAGAGAGCAGATACAAGGTTAGAATATCCACTATCTCCATTATTATTCAATATAGTTTTGGAAATTCTCACCACAGCAGTCAGGCAAGAAAATACAATTAAATGGATCCTGACTGGAAAAGAAGTCAAGCTCCCAATATTTTCATACACACACACACACACACACACACACACACAGAGAGAGAGAGAGAGAGAGAGAGAGAGAGAGAGAGAGAGAAGGCATCCACTATTAATGTACATAATGAATATTATTCATACGTAATATACACTGAAGGCCTCCACTAAGAAACTCTTAAAAGCAATAAACCAATATAGAGGATAGAAAGATAGCACAACCGGAGAAAAGAGCTTGACTTGCACACAGCCTCTCTGGGATATATTCCCAGGGGGATGGGGGTGGGAGGGATGCTGGGATTCATGGTGGTAGAAAATGGGCACTGGTGGAGGGATGGGTATTTGATCATTGTATAATCAAAACCCTAGCACAAAAATTTGTAAGTCTACAACTGTACCTCATGGTGTTTCACTAATAAAAATATTTTAAAAAAATTTTTTAAAAAGTGTCTATGTGGCAAAACGGACTCAAGATAAAAAAAATACCCTATACTCAAGATAAAAAAAATACCCTATTGAATAGGAGAAAATACTTACAATGCCATAGAGACAACAGGTTAACAGATAAGATAAATAGAGCACTCAAACCTGAACAACATAAAAATTAAATCTCATCAAATAAGGGAGAGAGATACAATTAAACTTTTATAAGTCTCCACAGCCACTGGCATATGAAAATTTCTTATAATCACTTATTATTAGAGAAATGCAAATCAAAACAACAATGAGAAAGGCATATCAAAACAACTGGAAAAAAGCATAGTTGGTGAAACTAGGGCAAAAAAGAATCTTCTACTGTTAATGGGAATATTATCTAGTTCATGGTCTATGGAAAACATTACAGACATTTCTTCAAAAAGTAAGAATAGAGGTGGAATATAAATGACAAAGACGTAGCAATGGAGGGTTTGGGAACTTGTGGTGGTGAGGTGAGATTAACTATATCAGCAAAACCATAAACATCAGCATTATTGGAAACAAGTGACACAAATGAGAAATGGAGAAGAATAATTGTCACAAAGAAAATCAGTGAGATGGAGCAAATGCATAATACCAGACAGTGAAACATAGATACGTGGGAATTAAGCAAGTCTCAATAACTACTTGATTGAAATCATATTAAGATTTTTTTTCCAATCTCAATGGGACAAAATTAAAACCAAACACAGAAAGACCTGGAGGGCAGGGGAGATGGTGTTAAGGGCAGAAACACCTGCTTCCCAGGTGACAATCCTGGCACCACATGCCTGGCCCAACCCCACAGAACCACTATGCAAATGGTACTGGAACACCAATAGCTGTGGGTCCTTCCCCCACGCTTCAAAAAGAAAAGAAAACTAGAGAAATCACAAACTCGTGCAAACATAATAATAAGCCTCTGAGTAACTTTGGGATCTACAAAGAAGTTTAGAAAATAATGAAACATCATTTACCTGGAGGCCAACAAAAAACAAAGAAAAGTGTATCAGATCCTTTGGGAATCAGAATAGCATTATAAGAAAGAAGTTTATCAGAATACTCTCCTACACCCATAAAAAAGAAAAGTTCCAAATAAAAAATCTAACCTTATATATGAAGTAAAAAATAAATAAAACCAAGTCAGTAGAAGAAAAAAAATAATAGAGCAGAAATAAATAAAAACCAAACAGCAGATACAAAAGATTAACAATAGGGGCTGGACCGATAGTACAGCAGGTAGGGCATTTGCCTTGCACGTGGCCCACCTGGGTTCGATCCCTAGCATCCCATATGGTCCCCTGAGCACTGCCAGGAGTAACTCCTGAGTGCAGAGCCAGGAGTAACCCCTGAACATTGCTGGATGTGATCCAAAAAAGAAGGATGAAAAAAAGATTAACAATATAAAGAAAATGTTCTTTTAATAATAAAACCAAAGGGACAGAAAGAGAGAGACAGAGAATCTCTCATCTAGCCTCACTAAGAGGAAAATAGAGGAAACCTAATAAAAAGAATCACTAGGTACAACTGAATGTGAACCAAAAACAAGACCAATAAAAAAAAAATCACAAATAATAAAACAGGCAAAATTACAACACAGACCACAAAAAGTACATATGTTCATAATGGATTACTCTGGACAGCCATGTACAACAAACAAGATTTAAGAGAAAAACAAATTTTCATAATCATTCTACCTTCCAACATGTACTGGTAGACCCTAAATAGTGAAGCACACAGCTTCAAGTGCAGGGCTGAGTTCAAGGGCACTGAGGAGAGGCCCCAGCAGCCACCCAACCCAACACTCCCACAACAAGAGCAGCAAGTAATAATATTTTTTTAAAGACCATAACTGAGATATACTTTTATCAAGGACTAAAATGACTTGCTCCTTCACGCTGTTCTAGGCCAAACTGGTTCTACTTAGGTGCATCAGTAAACCAACAAATGATACAAATTAATCACTTTCTCTAAGCACAAACACCCACCATCTTCAGTCAACTTTAATCAAATGTCCTAATTCTACCTAAAAAAGACATATGATGAAACTGCTATATTTGCAGAGAAGCTGCTTTTAATAAGCATTGTTTATTCAATTTTTCCTTGATTTCTAATTGACAAATTGTATTAATGTTTCAATTTATAATCTGTAGTCTGCAGTGGACCTAAGTATTATATTAATGTTTATAAATTTTACAGGAAAAAACAACATGACATTCTCATGCCATCTGAGATATTCCAGGAGTCACCTCAGTGAACTTCACTGAAGTGAAACACTAGAGAGGGGTAAATTAAACAATAAACATTGATTTTTCAGAGTTTGGAACACTCAAAAGCCCAAGATCAAGGTGAGGCCAATTCAGTTCCAAGTTGACAACCAACTTCCTGGCTTGTGTTGGGCTGACTTCTTCTGTGCACTCCCTCTCCTGGCAAACAATTGAGAAGGCAGCAGAACTCTGGCATCCTGTCCTATAAAGGCACTACTCCCACCCTTATGAATTCATTCCCCAAAATTACCTCCTCCAAATACCATTACATTAGGAGGTGTTAGGGCTTGAACACACGGAGTTTGGGGAACACAACCATTCAGTCCAAAGACCCACAGTGCTGTGCTGACAGCACATCTCAAATACTGGGTTAAACTCCCTGATATCTGCTCTGAGAGTTTAGGCTGGATAGGTGCTCAGTAATACCAATCATAGCTAATGAACTGCTCGTGTATGTGTGTGTGTGTGTGTGTGTCCTCTAGAAAAAGAGTTGTGTTTAATAACAAAAAGTTAATTTCATACCTATTTTTTTAAAAATGCTTTATCTCAGGGGGGGAAAAAAAAACCACTGAGGTCTCTTGCACTACTTTTCCTCCATCCCATCCCATCCCATCCCATCAAACCTATGTAAAACAATCCATGAAATACAGAATGGTTTGAGACTTTTTCCTTTCTCTAAGGTAGGTGCTACGCTCTTCACTTTACATGTTTTATACCACAGTCCAGTGACCACTATACCACACAGGTGGAAGTGTGGGTTTGAGGACCATTGAACACTGAATCGCCACTGATACATCACAATTATAGAAACACCTGTGCCCACCAACTTTGTGTTGATCCACTATAAAAATTCTCAGTGCTCAATTGCCCACAACAGTTCTCATTTCTTATGACTATGTGTTTTACTACAGCATATAAGAAACAAGCTTCTGAATGCAGTGGCTTTCAAACTTAGTTACTGAGTGATTTGGAGACTTGACATAGGACAATTTTTCAGATTTCTCTGAAATAAAATATACTTATGATGCATATAAAAATTGGGTTTTGTTAAACTTAGGTTTCAAGACTCTTTTCTCAGGGCTGGAACAATAGTACAGTGAGTAAGGTGCTTGCCATGCATGCAGCCAACTCAGGTCCCATCCCGGGCATCCCATATGGTCTTACGAGCACTGCCAGGAGTAATTCCTGACAACAGAGCCAGGAATAATCCCTGAGCATTGCTGGTGTGACCCCTCACCCCCAAAAAGGACTCCTTTTTCTAGGAGTCTTTTCTTTTTCTGTCCCTGTCCTCCGTTGTTCATCAATTTGCTCAAGCAGGCCCAGTAACATTGTGAGACTTGTTGTTACTGTGTTTCGCATATGGAATATGCTGAGGGTAGCTTGCCAGGCTTGACTGTGTGGGCGAGATACTCTCGGTAGCTTGCCAGGCTCTCCAAGAGGGGAAGAGGAATCGAACTTTGGCCACGTGCAAGGCAAACGCCCTACCACTGTGCTATCGCTCCAGCCCAATGGTATTCTAATGATCTGTAAACAAACTAATCTCAATCTAAAGACAGTGAAGGAATACTTTTTGCTACACAGAATACATTTCAAAGTCCTCAATCATACGATATGAAATAAAATTAAAACCAACCTAAGTAAGTCTGATCATAACTGTTCGTGTATTCATTCCTTTCTTATCTAACCCAGACGTTCCCAGACTTCTTTGGTCTACTATTCCCTTTGCAGAAAAATATCACTCTTGGTGTCCCCACGCACCTGCCTCTGGAAATTTATCTTTACTAAGAAAACTATAAAGCAGCAAGCGTGGGATGGGACAGCAGAATCACCCACTTTGGGAAACAGTGTTTTAAGCCCTGAAGTAAAGATAATTTATTAGAAAAAAATCATGAAGGTCTACTGAAATTAAATTAATTCTCCCTTAGGACCTTTATTTAAGGCTAAAAGAGACATTTTGAAATATTCATTGAAGAGAGAATAAACCAGTAAGGGTTTTTATAATTTTGGAGGGGCAAGGGAAGTTGAGGACCACATCTAGCAATGCTCAGGGGTTCTTCCTGGCTCTGTTGCTCTGCAGTGACCCTTGGCGAGGCTTGTGGGCCAGACCATAACTGGTGGCAGGAATGGAGTCAGGGATGGCTGCACTGGAAGGTAAGGAACAATGTCTGTACTAGCTCCCCAGGCCAAGCTTTTAAAAATCCTCATGGAGAATTCTAAGTGCTTGAATGGAAAGTAGAGAGATCTGCATTCTAGAAAATCTTGGAGTAAGAAACTGGGGTGCAAAGGAACACTGAAACCTAGAAGAAAGTATAAAGCAAAAAAAAATTAATTATATATATATTTCAAATGTATAAACTAAGAATAAAAATGTGAAATCTATAAATCTGGAAATGAGAGAGAGAGAGAGAGAGAGAGAGAGAGAAAGAGAGAGAACAAACACAGAGTGAAAGCACACAATACAGATAAATGTGGGGCTGTGAATACTGGGATACTGGTCCCAAACTGTGTACTGTGTTCCTTTGGTATCTCAAAATCTGACTGTATTTGGAAAGAAAGTCTTTAAATAAGAACCTGAGCTCTAAATAAACCTAACTGGGGCCGTGACAAGAGGCAATGTGGACATACAGAGACACCAGGATACACAGACAGGGGAAAGATAATGCAAGCAAACTGCAAGGAAGCAGACCCCAGAAGAAATCAAACCTGCCAAAACTTAATCTTAAGACTTCAAGCCCAGGCTGGAGCTATAGTGCAGCGGGTAGGAAGTTTGCCTTGCACACAGCCAACAGGGTTTGATCCCCAGCATCCCATATGGTGCCCTGAACACCACCAGGAATAATGCCTGAATGCAGAGCCAGGAGTAATCCCTGTGCATTGCCAGGTATGACCCAAAAAAGCAAAAAAAAGCTCCAAAATTAAATATTATTTAGTCACCTAATAATCTTTTGACATACCTTTTGATTACTCTAGCGAACTAATAATATAATCACTCTGGGGGAAATGACTGGCAAGTTCTTAAATAAATAAAATACATAATCCCATCACCCAGCAATTCTATACCTAAGTCAGTACTAAAGATGCATGAAGGAGGGGCCAGGGAAATAAGGAAGTTGCCTTGCATACAGCTGAGACCAGTCTGATTTGCCATACCCAAACAGTCTCTTAGCATATCTACACAAAAAAAAAGACATGGACAAGCATGTTCATGGTCAATTTACTCCATGCCCCAAAATGATACAATGTATTATATATTGAACTGTGAAAGTTAAACCATCCTTGCATTCTGGAATAAAGTCTGAGCCTCAGATCAATGAGACAGCCTTGAATATATTGAGACAGACCCTTAGGGATATGATCTTCAGTAAAAGAGCAAAAACTATGAAGTGAAGCAAGGAAAGTCTTTTCAACAGTGGTAATGGGAAAAGTGGTCAACTACATGCAAAAAAAATAAATAAATTAACTCAGACCTCATAACACCATGCACAAAAATCGAATCAAAATGGATTAAAGGCCTTGATATCAGACCTGAATCCATAAGATACACAGAGGAAAATGTAGGCAGAACTCTCCATGACACTGAAGCCAAAAGCATCTTCAAAGATGAAACACCACTGACCAAGCAAGTGAGAGCACACATAAACAAATGGAACAACATTAAACTAAGAAGTTTCTGCAACTCAACAGAAACCAAACAACAGAATACAAAGACAATGCACAGAATGGGAAAAATTATTTCCCAATACTCATATGATAAGGGATTAATATCCAAAACATATAAGGCAATAGTAGAACTCTACAAGAAAAGTTAAACTATAAGCCCACCAAAAAATGGAGAGAAAAATGAACAGGAACTTCCACAAAGAAGAAATACAAATGGCCAAAAGGCATATGAAAAAGTGCACTACATCGTTAATTATCAGGGAAATGCAAACTAAAACAACAATGAGATATAATCTCCTACTACGGAGACTGGCACATATCAAAAAAATAAACAATCAGTCCTGGCATGGATGCAAGGGGAAAGAGACTCGTTCACTGCTGGTGGGAATGTTGATTGGTCTGGTATTTCTGGAAAACATTATGAACATTCCTCAAAACACTGGAAATTGAATTTCCATACAAACCAACAATACCACTCCTGGGAATATACCCAAATGGGCCCAAAACACAATGCAGAAAAGCCATCTCCACTCCTGTGTTCATTGCAGCACTGTTCACAGTAGTCAGAATCTGGAAACAACCCACATGCCTGAGAACAGATGAGTGGATAAAGAAACTATGGTACTTGTACACAGTGGAACATTACACAGCTGTTAGAAAAAATGAGGTAATGCAATTTGGTGATACATGAACGGACATGAAGAGTATCATACTTAGTTAAATCAGTCAGAGGAAGAGGGACAAACGGAATGATTGTACTCATATACGGGACATAAAAATAAAATACTATGTGAGCTATTCCCAAAGATAGTAGAAACAAAGGCCGGGAGGACTGGTCCATCTTGCCACAAAGCAGGAGGGGGAGTGTAGTTAGGACAGAGAAGGGACCAGTAGGCAATGAGAGTTAAAAACTATCACTTTGGACAAAAACTGAGTGCTTAAAGGAGGTAAAATAATAAACAGAATACGCCTGCAGCAATCCAGTATTGCAAACCACAGTGATTAAATGGAAAATGGGGAAGGGAGGGGGGAAGAAGGAGGAAGAGGGGTGTCTGCTATAGAGGCAGTGGGGGCAAGGTAGGGGAGAGGGAAACTGGAGACATTGGTGGTAAATGTACACTGGTGAAGGGAAGGGTATTGGAACATTATATGACTGAAACTCAATCATGAACAACTTTGTAACTGTGTATCTCAAAGTAATTCAATTCAAAAAAATTTTGACTTCATATTCCTTTGCAGCATCAAATGTAATGACAAGTTTACCCCAATATCTTAATAATGTCATCTGTGGCACCTGCCAAGGAGGGAGGCTGGGATGTGGGGGATCTGGATCTGGGGGGAAGGGCGGGAGGGAAAATGGGGACACTGGTGCTGGGAAATTACATGGGTGTAGGAATGGTGTTGGAACATTGTATGACTGAAACCCAATCATGAACAGCTTTGTAACGCTCTATCTCACAGTGATTCCATTAAAATAAATAAATAAAAATAAAGTCACCTGTATTTAAAAAATAAAACTGGATAATTCATCAAAAGCTGCCTAAAAACATTACAAAAACAAATTCTTATGTGCATTGGATTCTGTCTTTAGATTCTACCATTCTATCATTTTGGAATTTACTTATAGATTCAACCATGTCTCATGATTTAAAAAAAATTTTTTTAAATCCGTGTTTAAGACTTAAAAAATAGTCCATTAGTATCACTGTCATCCTGTTGTTCACTGATTGCCTTGAGCAGGCCCCAGAAACGTCTCCTTTGTCCTAGCCCTGAGATTTTAAAAAGTGCCACATTCAAGGCTCTTTCGGGGTCAAGAGAATGAGACCCATCATTGTTACTAGTTTTTGGCATACTGAACATGCCACAGGGAGTTTGCCAGACTCTGCCATGTGGGCAGGATACTTTTGGTAGCCTGCCAGGTTCTCCAGAGTAGAAACTAGATGATAAGAGGTCGCTTCCGGGAGCAGGGTTTTATAATCTCTGGGTCTAGGCCATTGATGAGATTACACAGTGCTGGTCCATTAGTAAAACACAAGATTTATTTTACAAAAAATATATTTTTTTTAACTCAGTAAGTATCATCTCAAGGAGCTAGAGCAATAGCACAGTGGTAAGGCATTTGCTTTGCACAAAGCCAACCCGGGTTCAATTCCTGGCACCCCATACTGTCTCCTTAGCCCACCGGAAGTGATCCCTGAGAACAAAGCCAAAAGTGAAGTACTGAGAATGGCTGGGTGTGACCCAATAAACAAAAAATAATCATCTCGAAGATCAAGGTATGGTATATATATACCATAGTATACAGACATAGTTCAACAGTTGCACACCTGCTATGTGTGTGAGGCCCTGGGTTCAATCCCCATTACTACACACACAAAAAGAAACAAATTTCCAGCACTTAAATTCCTATGACAGTACTTGGATGTGGAATTTTTGAACTACTTTTCCAAACTATATCCCTTTTTACTGTCTGAAAATTGCTAATCAAGGATCATATATGAATGTTGTATCCCTGAATTAAGTAAGTAAGTAAAGGCCCTCCCGTTGATCATCAATTTGCTCGAGCAGGCCCAGTAACGTCTCCATTGGAGACTTTGTTGTTACTGTGTCTGGCATATCAAATACGTCACGGGGAGCTTGCCAGGCTCTGCCGGCCGGGCGAGATACTCTCCGTAGCTTGCCGGGCTCTCCGAGAGGGGCGGAGGAATCGAACTCGGGTTGGCCATGTTGGCTGCGTGCAAGGCAAACGCCCTACCCGCTGTGCTATTGCTCCATACTCAAGAATTATTTCTGGTGGTAAAGGTAAAAAAGGTAAAGGCCGTCCCGTTGATCGTCGATTTGCTCGAGCGGGCCCAGTAACGTCTCCATGGGAGACTTTATTGTTACTGTGTTTGGCATATCGAATACGTCACGGGGAGCTTGCCAGGCTCTGCCGTGCGGGCGAGATCCTCTCGGTAGCTTGCCGGGCTCTCCGAGAGGGGCAGAGGAATCAAACTCGGGTTGGCCATGCTGGCTGCATGCAAGGCAAACGCCCTACCGCTGTGCTATCGCTCCAACTTATTAATACTTTAAAGTGGCTTGAGCAATAGTACAGCAGGGAGGGTGCCTGCCTCGCACACAGCAAACTAAGGTTCCATCCCCAGCACTTCATACAGTCCCTAAGACAAGTGGGCTGAGCACAGAACCAGAAGTCCTGGGCTGGGTGTATCCCCACCCCTGACTCCCCCCAAGGAGAAATACTTTAGAGAAATTCTAAACTTGGATTTTTTTTATACCTGTATTAGGTTTTATCCATAAAAAATCAGATATACTGAGAAAAACAAATATATCTCCGTGAATTTCAAAATGACAAACATTCTACCACCATAAAACTCATAAAACAACTGTGAATGTGTAGACTTTTAAACTCCTAATTACTGAAGCATAATATTTCAATAATTCTTACAAAACTATCTTAGAGAAAGTTCAACTTTACAGAGCTAGGGACAGGGAGATAGCACAGGAGTTAAACACACTTGCCTTGCATGCAGCCAATCTCAGTTCAAATCCCCGGCAACACCTATCTCCCCTGAGAACCAGAAGGAATGATCCCTGACCACAAACTTGGGGAGTAAACCCTGAGCACAGCCAAGTATGGCCTAAAATGCATACATACATATATAGCTGGATCCAAAACTCAAAAACATTCCTGTCAAGCTACAATGTCAGCTTTATTTCAGTTCACAATTAATGGCACTAAATGTTTTAAAAAAAAAATGCCGTGTTTATACTATTTATTTGGTGTGTATACTATTAATTTTTTAATCCATTACTTCTAGAAAAGCAACTTTAGTCAGCAGAGATTTACACTGATGCTTTCAAGTAATACTCTGCAATAGGCCAAAGAGACACAAAGAAAATATTTAGACAATTTTATGTCCTTGAAAATTATACAAATTTGACCTACCCCAAAAAAAAAAAATACCTCACACAACAGACCCACATGGACAGCAAAGAATAAGGTAAATTTAAGAAAATAAAAATGCAAATATGCATTTTAGCAAGTCTCTTGAATTTATTAACCTAAAAGGTTTAATTTCCATTTTCCTGCATCAGCTTTATTTATAAAATGTCGTGCCCTATAAATACGCTGTTATTTTCTATAGTCAAGCACCCTCTTAACAAATCTTCTCATTAATATGTAAATTTAAAGTCAATCGGTCTTCTCCCTGACAGCCCCATGAATTCCTAGTGCACTGTATAATCGGCTTTGACTTGGCATCCACTATTTATCATCAAAGATGTCAGTTAGAAAAATTATGGAAAATGCACTGCAATTGATATGACTGCAATCTACTTTGTCAACACTTAATTGTTCCTCAAATCATACATTTACATATAAACAGCCTAAATACTGATCTATAATGATGTAAATAAACTAAATTAAAAATCTCTTCTGCCCCTGAAGAAGCTTGTTTGTATATGATGTGTTCATTTAGGAACTTATTGACAAAAGCATGTACATGAGTTCAGCTGAAAAAAGTATTTCTATTATTTCCAAAAACACACAAAAAAAGATACAAAACAATTTTGCTGCCCTTCGAGCTATATAAACAGAAACAAATGTCCTACAAAATTCACTGAGAAACACAATTTTTCTCTTTGAAGAGCAATTTAATTATGGCTGTTAGCTAATTGGTGTCTAAGCACTATGGATTAGAAGGCTTCAAAATTAGCTTTGATTGGAACACAAAAAGTAAACACACAGAAACTTCTCAAGTAAGCAAAAGCTTATTTTAATTTAAAAGTCAAGAGGCAATAAAATACAACTGCAAGACTTTTGACTTAGGCATTACTAGGTCTGTTTACTACACATTACTGTTTATTTTTGTTTCCACTTCTAGTTTTTGTTTTTGGTGCCACATCTGACACTGCTCAAAGGATCACTCCCACCATGAGGCATGAAACCTGGATCTCAGGCACAAAAATGTGTGATACTCCTGACTGTGTTCAAATGACCATATGTGGTGCCAGAGATGGAATCTGGGTCACAATCAAAAGGGTCACAAGCAAGGCAAATAAATGCCTTACCTCCTGTACTATCTCTTCGGCCCAAATGAGTACCTTTCTTGTTCACCAATTCTGTGAAAAAAATGATGGTAAGAACTTAGCACTTGGACAGGAAAGATAGTACAGTGGGTAGGGTGCTGCCTTGCATATAGCAAACCCAGATGTGATCCCAGCATCCCATATGAACCATGCCCCTAACTTGCCAGGAGTGATTCCTGAGTGCAGAGCCAGTAATCCCTGAACACTGATACATGCCCCTAACCTGCCAGGAGTGATTCCTGAGTGCAGTCAGTAACCCCTGAGCACTGCTGGGTATGACCCAAAAACCAAAAAAAAAAAAAAACAAACAAAAAAACTCAGCACTGACTCTGATGGAGTTTCACTTTTCCCTTTATTCTACACTGTCAAAAGTTCTTTTCTATATGGAAAGATTTTTTTAACACTATCAGAGGTTTTTTTTTTTTTTAAAAAAAGTACTCAATGTTTTTTACATGTTTTTCAATCCTATGACTGAATTTGCCAATCTCGCTAGTTAAAATGACCACACATGGGGCCGGACAGATGGCTCAAGGGGTGGTAGCACATGCTCCACATGTAGGAGTCCGGGTTCAAACTGTGCTGGCACCACAGAGTCCCCGATGCACTGCCAGAAGTAACAGCCCAACCTCATCAGGAGTAGCCCCAAACCAAAAGAAACCGAACAAAATTTATCACCTGGTAAGCCCTAAAAAGTTGGCTACAATCTGAGCATCTGCCCAAAGTCTCCAAGACAGTTAGTGACTGTCTGGACTGGTCCCTCCCAAAACAATCTCCAAAGCACAATAGGGCTAAGATGGGTTACCTGAAAGAGTAAGCACAAGCACGGTCTAAATGGTGATGATCCACTTAAGCTCTAAGCTTATAAAATGTATTTGTGCCAAATGTCTGACACCTTGGACAATCCCTTGGTTCTGTTACTCGAGTAAATGAAAACTCTTGGCTCTTTCTCACGGGTTACTCAACAGGACACAGGTCTATTATGCTGATGAGTTAGGAGTCACATGATAGCGTGCCAAATTAATAAAGAAAATGAAACGCATTTTCCGAAGTAAAAATTATGACCACGAGAACAATGGAAACCAAGTGGTTGCCAGTAATTGCCTTTAAGGGGTCAACCTAAAGTCATGAAAGGACTTTCTATTTTGCCTTGTGCTTGAATTGCTTCTGTCATTTAAAAAAAAAAAATCTACATGATTATAATGAACTAAGCCCTTATGAATCTGCCATTTAAGCAGAGTTTGTTTGCTAAAGCCAAGAAATCTTTCTCACAGGAAATCAGATGCAAAGCTGTGTGTGAAAGGCAGGCCCAGATGAGAGTGACCCCTTTTAGCAGCAAGGGCCCAGAGACCTGTTCGGTGGAAAATACTGCTGCCTTGCCTGGTTTATTCCTCTTGCAGTATTAGACTATGCAGAAGGCCAAGTTGCACACATCAAAGCCAGTGAATGAGTCTACTAACCACATAACGCAGAATAATGGCAAGGTCAGATTGCGAATAAGTGGCCAAAAAATGATTTAGCCCACTTCCAGTGTACCATGGATGAGGGACAGGCTTCATTTCACAGTTAGGGTCATCAATGTTCACAGAAAAAATGTTCGCATGTGAAAACAAACAAAAAAAGGATTAAGTGACAATTTTCCAAATTATCTATCCAAAGAATAAATACATATGCTTGCTTTGCAAATAGCTTTAAAAATAATAATTTGGGAACTGGAAAGAGAGCACAATGGAGCGAGAGTGCATGAATGCTTTGGGCCAGGGTATAGTCCTCAGTATTGCATACTGTCCCCTGAGCACTGCCAGGGTGACTCAAAAGAAAAGGAAAGGAACAAAAAGAATTTTATTTTCGTTATTCAAAATGAAAAAAAAAGAAAAAGAAAAGAAACACAAATAAATGGACAAATAAAAAAAATAAAAGGAAAAGAAACACAAATAAATGGACAAGTCACAAAACCAGGTTTTCAAGTCTTGTTAAAGATATATGGATCAAACGCAGGATCTCCCATATGCAAGGTATGTGTTCTACTATTGAGTCACACTCCCAACCCTGTTACATAGTTAGAAGATATGGGAAGAGAAGCGTATGTACATTTGGGGTGTGGGGCTCCCCAGCAGGACTGCAGGCTACCAGCAACCAAGGCAGTGTAGGGAGATGAAGCAGTGCCAGATCATTTGTGCCAGCCCTCTGAGCTCTTTCTCCCCAGTCTGATTTATGTATTTTAACTTCAGTTTCTTCACAATGACTAAGGAAAAGCTTGCTTGCATACAGCTAGTGAAAATGATTTGACGGTGGCAGGAAATTACAATTAGACACTTCAAATTATAACGGTAGTTAGATAAATTACCTACAACTTTACACAACAGGAAAAAAAAAGTATCTGAAAAAGAACCTGAGTAACACTCTAGGGAAACAGACTGAATGAAACAAATAGCTAACACAGTAAAATTTGCTTGACAGAGTTATCATACACATAAAAAAAAGTGAACCTATTCAACTGAACATGTTGCTTAATTCAATAAAAGCATCACCAAAGTTTACCTTGCTTAATATAAGTAAAACATTGTAAAATAAACTATTAATGAATAGCAAAATTTCTTTGATTTAAAAGCCCTGTAATGGACAAGACTTTTATATTTTATTCAAAGTACACCTGATCTATAAGTACAATAATCAGACCAATTTCTTAAATTAATAGGAAGTAAATATAAATAGGATTCTAGACAAAGGTACTTTAAAATGCTAAATACTTAATAAACAATAGTACTATGTCAATGCAGAAAATACTGATGAACATTTAAGTTTCTTAAATATCTGAAAGTGACAGTTCATCTAACATAGTGTCATGAATGAACATTATATACCTGTTTCTCTCATCTTCTAATATACGAAAGTGAGATATACTGAGTAGTAAAGGCCTATATACAAGTTTGTATATAAACTACTATCTAAACTATATATAAACTACCGCATATAAACTACTAAACTAATGGGGGGGTGGTTTTTAAATAGTTTTTGCATAACCAATTTTTTCCTTTTTCTTGTTTTTGGCCCATAGCTGCTGGTGCTCAGGGCTTACTCTGTGCTCAGGGATCACTCCTAAATGTACTCAGGGACAATATGTGGTATTGGGAATCAAACCTGGGTCATTTGCATGCTTTATCCAATGTGTTGTCTCTCCACCTCACAACTAGCTTTTTAAGTCTATTGTAGTAACTTTAAAAAAAAAAAAACTGAAGTAACTCTATGGCAAATGATATAAGAACTTTTTCTTAATTTTCAACTTAATGAAAAGAATAATACATATTTCTAACGTTACGCTATAAAAAGGAAAAAAATAACTACAAAGTTTATTCATTAACTTTACTAAATGCCTATCCGCTTAAGTGAATAAAAGGGAAAAATGTATTTTAGAACTATAAATCTACTAAAAAGGCAGAAGTTATGCCGTATTTACCTCCAAAGATGAGAAATTGTCTGGGGCAAACATTTACATGGGTTAGAATCACATAAACTACTTTTACTAGTGAGTCCCTGAAACAGCTGGGACTCAAAGGTGGAAAAACAATCAATAACAACAACAAGAAATTCATGATTTGGCAATGTCCCTGCAAGCACAGAATGTGTCACGCTGCTGCTCCTAACTAGGGCTTCCTGCCAGGTAACACTAGGCAGCCTAGGCACCATGACACTCAATACAGATCAACCACCAAAAATGAAGAATTAATTCTCCTCGCGCTTCTACTGGTCTCCAAAAGAACATGACAAAAAAATAAATCCTCCTGAAATGCAAATAAATGTAAAGGTTGTAAATGTATTTTACAACTTTTTTTTTTGGGGGGGGGGCATGGTTTTAAAAGCTCATCCATTTCTTAGTATACTTTGTAAATGGGAGATTACTCAAGACACTTACCTCTTTCCAAGGACTGACAAACTGTGTACGAGCATAGCGAGTGAGCATGTGGATAATGACAACCTGTCCCCACTCTTCAACATCAATCAGTAAATTACATAACTTGCGGTAATTCCTGTGGATCAGATCTATTCTATCTGGGCAGACTTCTTCAAAGGCCATCACAACACTACCAGCAACCAGCTAGAAAATAAATAAATAAACTCATTTTCTAAAAATGCCATCCTACCACCCCACCTTCTATCCCATCACGCCCCTGCACCCCAGCAATAAAACACACACAGACAAAATTCTACTCAAGCATTATACAGGTGCAATCAGAATTATGAGAACCAATATTTAAAGCTATTAACCATCTAATTAATAAAATGCTTATGTTATAATAAATTTTTGAAGTCTCACCTCTTAATAATACTGTAATTTGAATAAAACAATATTTCTCTGCAGTAATCAATAATAAGAGGTATTAGAGGCATTAGAAAATCTTATTTTTAGATTAATTTCGAAACATTTTTGATATATGAATTAAACATATTAATCATGCAATTCTTCATAAAGCACATTTTCAAAAGCTAAATTCTAGATATTTATTATTTAGTATGTATCGATGTTCAGAAAAGAACAGAGACAGTAACAAAAATCCTATGTTGGCAGTTTAAAACTAAGGTAACAATTCCAAAATAAGTTATTCTCTTAAAACATCAGACATCCATAAATGTTTTAGTAAAAAAAAAAATCCTTCAAATTTTTCACAACTAGCCCACCTGTTTACATTTTACAATTTACAAAAAAAAAAGCAGCGTAAAATCTCACATATTATAACATATATAAAATGTGTGTAAGTTGAAATAATACATTACCAACAATAATCATTTTACTTTAGTATCAATTACTTAACCATAAATACAGCTTTTGGAACTGTCAAGCTTTTACAAAGTGATAAAGTTATGCTTTTGGCATAAAGGTACAAGCTAAACTGAATATATCATATACAAATACCTCTATATAGGAATCACAGACATATGCAGTTAGCCAACAATATAATACAGTTTTGAAGAAATAAATTAATTTTATACTCTTCCTGAACACTAGGGATCTTCATTTTAGATCTAAAATTTCCCCAATGGCATAACATAAGCAATTAAATAAAAAATATAACTCACTGAAATGGTACTTTTTGAAAAATATTAGCTACCTATGATATTCACATTTTTAGTGTTTGTCCCTCTACTTGGCTGACACTTAGTTTATTAATATGCAACCAACAATAGAATTGAAAGAAAACAGCTCAGAATATAGACTTGCTATTATGCTAAGCAAGTTCCCAGTCCTGTGGGGATTTTATGAATTACCAATCAGTATAAACGTGAAGCCGCATTTATTGACTCCAGCCCTGCCCATGTACTGGTGCCTGCTGGTCTCAGCATGTAAGCGTCTCAATCGAAAAAGCAAAGAATTGATTATTTGTGTGAAATAAATAAAAATGTGTTATACGTATAATTTGCTATTTGCTATTGATATCGAAAAGAAGTTCATTTATTTTCAACGCCATATTTTGAGGTCTTCTGTAAAAAACACTCTTGAGAAACTATAGTGCTATGATAATCATATTTTTAAAAGGCTAAACTATCATTTAAAAATCTCTTGAAACAACTAAAATCAAACTACAGAAACTTTTAGAATCTATAAAAATATTGATGATAAAAAAAATTGATGCTGACATGTATGTCATATCATAGTAATGGAAGACATGTCAATTGGTAAAAGACATTAAAACAAAAAGAGTATCAGTTCAAATAAATTATCCATGAAATTAACATGATAATTCAATGAAACTTTCAATTTAAGAACTATTTTATAAAATAAGGTATTTTGCCTAAACCAAGATTCTAGTTTTCAAGTGTAAATAGACACCAAACAAAAGTAAAATCAACTACTCCCTGTTTTAAATTTATTAATCCAGAGCTATTAGTACAAAACAATTTTAATTTATTAACAAAGAACATAGAAAATGGGAGTTACTTGATTACAAATAAGGCTTAAGAAAACAAAAATAATTAGTAAGAATTAGAGCTAAAAAAATACGTTCACAAAATAAAACTAACCATTTTGGTTATTTCATTGTAAGATTTTAACAATAATCTGACCCTGAGACAACACTACCAGAAGAATTAATAATTTTGGTCTATTAAATGTTCAATATTCTATAAAACTTCCAGAACTAAAATGAAATGATCTACTCAGATTTTAAAACCAAAAATATTGGTTTCTGAAAAACAGACAGTTAATTTCCATCTCACTGTGTCAATAGTAGCTTTTTATATAAGGGGAAAAATAAATCACTCCAACAAAACTAGCAATGAGCTCATCAAATTCAAATGCAGTTTTCCATTTATGTATTTTTTATATTAAAGCAATAAACATGGTTCATTTATCTTCCCTGGGTTGCCACGTTTTTCTGTGCTGTTGCTATGAACTTCAGCCATTAGTTGTGCTCCAAGGTAAACTACATGAACCATCAACAAAAGTGACACCCCATCTATGGAGTTCATATTTTCTCCAGATTATCTATGCTAGTTGACAAGCTGGTAATGAAAAAAATCACACTAAGCAAATGGTTCCTCTAATAACAATAAATTTTCTATAAAATTATGAAGGGTACAGAACGTTTCCTTGCATCTATTTTGTCATGAATTCTAATTAACGTTGCAAAACCCTGAGAGTGCTGGGTCATCACAAGAAGTGTATCAACGTTTGATTGATAATATGGTGTAAGTTGGCCAATGCTGCCAAGATTTTCTTCTCTTAAATTAATGGCCATCCAACCTGCCCTAATCATACAGCCCAAATGATATTCCCCTTCTTATTTCAATTTTCTTGAGGCATGGAAAATGGGAAAGATCAGTCATTTATCTTCTAATAGCTGGATAATAGATCTATCACAATAAAACATCTGCACAAACTCTGAGGTGTGGGGGGTTTTTTTTTCCGCCCACAACACTGACACTTTTATCAACATTAAATCAATAAACTTATAAAAACTGTGTCTTGCCTCCAGATTTTAGCCTCAAACTACCATATATTCATTAAACATCTTTCTGTAACTAAATTTAAGAAAGGAAACATTCTCATCAAAAATACACACAACTCAGCTTCTCAGGAAGCCTTATTCTTACTGTTTTCATAATAAACGGTATTCTACTAGAATGTTAAATGCTATCAAAAGCACGTCCTCCAAATGAATCTAAAGGAACAGAAATAAATAATACCCTGCTTTGGAGATACTCTAAAGATGAGAGAATTGTTCACACTGAAGCTTAAACTGTTTAACCAGAAAGTGTTTCCACATTTTACCAAAAAAAGGAAGGAAAAGAAAAGAAAATAGCCTAAAAATTTTAAATGGATATTAAGAAAGGTTTGGGGCTGGGGAGAAGGGATGAAGACACATGTTTTATGAGGATAATATGGTGTAAGTTGGCCAATGCTTTATGAGGATCAGACCCAAGTCAGTCCCGGCACCACCTGGTCTCCTTTCATCAGCAGATGTAGTCTGGGAGGCCCCTCAGCATCACTAGGTGTAGCCCAAGAGGCTCCTGTCTAAGGTGGTCCTGGAGGTCGCTGGTCCTCAGGTCCCAGCACTGAACCAACAGGCCAGTTTGCCACGCAGCATCAGAAGTGGACACTAGACCACAGGAGCACTACTTTAGTGCTCCCTCTGCTCCGAGAAATAGATTTTCATAAGAATCTTTTAGAAATGTTAAATAGAGAAAATGAAAAAGGTAAATCTTGGCATATACAATGAAAAAAATATGTATGTAAAGAAACTGAGATCGAAGACAAATGTTCCCTTTTCATGGCATTGACTGGAATTTTCTATCATTAATAATTTAGATACCTTAAACGTACTGTTACTTGAGTAACTTTTTAGGATATATTTTCTTTATAACTACATATTTTAATGCAAATTTATTGTTTTCAATGGGTCACACCTTGTGGTGCTCAGGGCTGACTCCTGGCTCTGAGCTCAGGGATCACTTCTAGCAGGCCTCAGGGAACCATTTGAGGTGCTGGGGAATTAACCCAGCTGAGCTGCACATACTATCTATCCAAACTCAAAGTAATTTACTTCTAATTCTGGCAGGAGCGATAGCACAGCGGGTAGGGCATTCGCCTTACAAGCAGCCAACATGGCCGACCCAAGTTCGATTCCTCCGCCCCTCTCGGAGAGCCCGGCAAGCTACCGAGAGTATTCGATATGCCAGAAACAGTAACAACAAAGTCTCCAATGGAGACGTTACTGGGCCCGCTCAAGCAAATCGACAATCAACGGGAGGGCCTTTACCTTTACCTTTACCTTTTTTAAAAAAGAATACTGGCCTTCCTATAGTAAGGGGGAAAAATATTCTAATAAATTTTAGTATGTTTATACATTGATTTTTCTTTAAAGTGAGAATTACAGAACTAATTTTTAAGGGATCTCAATTGTAGAAAGAAAAATCTTCCTTTATGAAAGAAACAGAAATATATCTCAAAATCAACAGAGGTCATATAAAAAAAGTTCTAAAATAAATTAACACTGCTCAAGTTTCTGTTTATCAGCAATGTCATTGTAATAATAATCTGAAGAAGGTCCTGATGGAAATAAATTCTTCTTCAGAATACAGAAATAAAGAAGACCTCACTGATTTTAATTGGTAAATATTGAAACAAAAATTAGTTGGGCGCTTCTGCATTTTAAATGTGAATGCTGACATTAATTGGGAGAGAAAGAACACAGCTGTCTACCTTTTACAAAGTCAGCACATGTGACAAGAAGTAAAAATAATCTTGAGACCCACAAAAATGTATATAACTATCAAATAACTTTTAGTCTTCCTATAGCAAGCACAAGGAAAAAAATTACAAGAAACAATCTCAAAACAAACTTTAAAATTTAGTAGAAATGGTGCCTAAGTAAATCTTAATCTCCCAGTACCAAAGTCCAAATATTGACAAAAAATAATGTCCTAAGGCCATGTGTACATAGCTAAAACACAAGGAATTTTCAAACTTCAAAGTATACTTAAGTAAAAAAATTACTTCTAAGTCTTGTGGTTATCTGTTGGAGTACACGGAGCTTAGGTTTATGAGATTGTACCCATCACAGTGCTCCCGAGTCACTCCCATTACTTTGTCTGTCTGAAACCTCTTCTATGCTCTCTTCCCCAACCAATTTGTAAGGTCTCATCCTTCTTAGACACTGAAGCTGTACTGTATGTAAGTCAATATTGCCTTTCTCCTCTCCTTATGTCTTTGAGCAGTTTACTTTAATGCAATGTCCTTTTGTATAGATACAGGAAGACAATTAATTAATATTATGCTTTATAACTTAGGAATTGATTGGCTTTGAATATTATTCTCTCCTGGGCATCTGCCTTCTCAACTTAAGCCTCAGTTGCCCTCACTTCCTAGCATTCCAAGGGCAGGGTCCCGACGTGGGACTGGATGGAACCAGGGCAAGCCGGTAAGTTATGTGCTACCCTGGCATCGCGATGGGCCAGGCCAAGGTGCCACGATTCTTAACTATAAGTTAAGAGTTTGATCATAGGCAAATGATGTCAAGATCCAAAAGTAACGACGAGACTAGGGCCCTGCTGCTAGGAATAGGAAAGATATCTGGCCTGAGCACTGCAGTCTGAGATCGAGATGGCCCTAGGAGAGCAATTCTATAAGCTCAAAGTATTTCTTACTGTGTCCATACGAAATGATTAATATTATGTATGCTTATATGTTGTTTGGACAAGGAGAGGAGAAACACGTCCTAGAAGCAGTTTTCTGTGTGTCCTGAGTAGCTTGGATGAGACTGCTTTTTTGGAGATGTAGATTCCAAGCTCTAGCAGACTGGTCTTTGTTGTGCTAATCTAAGTGCTTGTAGCTTGTGAAAAGGTGAGGCCAGGATTACTGGCCTGCTGATGTAAGGAAACAATGTATGTTTGCCGCCTCAATGTTCTTTCTGTAACTCCTTTTGATGACATCATTATATTGCGCCCTTTAGAGGTACTATGATCTATATAAGGGAGATTTCAAGGCTCTCTGGGGGGACACGTGCATCAAAGAACCTGGGAAGATGGGGCTGAGGACAGAAGCTGAGAGAACAAAGGCGCACGTGCTCGAGGATTCCTGAGGCCTCCATGACATACATCTCTTCCATGTAATAAACGGCTACTAAGACCAACTAGCTTGGCCTCGTTTCCTTCCTTCACCTGACCATCGCCATCGACCTCCCTGGAGTGGGGAAACACCAGACCGCCGGCCTTTTTATTTTTTGTGTGTTTACACAGTTATCTTTCCTTTATCACAAAACTTCACAAAGATCTATGACAGCCTGAAAAAAAAACCTGCCAAAACATCTAGGCCAGGAGTTGGTAAGTGGGTATTAAAATCAACAACAGGAAAACAAAATGAAATATTAAAAAGATTCCTGGCAGTTCAAACAGATTACAAAGAGAGACTTCAACTAGGCAGAAGATTTCATGATGCTCTTTTGGGAATAGAAGGAAGGTTTCATGGAGAAAGTGGTAAGGAAGAGGTACCCCTCAGATACTATAAGGTAATAGGAAAAAAAAATTTAGGATCCTACAAGACAAAAAATATTTACAATTATCAATCTGAGGACATACACTCCCTGTTGACACTGTTCCTGAAATATGCAATAAAAATATGTATTTTTCTATTCTATTAGTGCATGTAATAAATCATCATGAACAACTTTACAAAACAAATAAATTTAAAAATAATAAATTAATAATATTAATATTAATAAAAATAATATTAATAATAAATTAATAAAACGGGCTGGAGCGATAGCACAGCGGGTAGGGCGTCTGCCTTGCACGCAGCCAACATGGCCGACCCGAGTTCGATTCCTCCGCCCCTCTCGGAGAGCCCGGCAAGCTACCGAGAGTATTCAATATGCCAGACACAGTAACAACAAAGTCTCCAGTGGGCCCGCTCGAGCAAATCGATGATCAACAGGAGGGCCTTATTATTTATTTATTAAATTAATAATAAAATTCAAAATGAAACTAAGGATAAAACTACAACGACAACTCTAAACCAGTATTTAATTCAATCAGAAGTCCACACACCACTACTCCTCACAGTGGTACTTTACTAAACTAAATTTTCCCCATATTCTGGGACTAAATTAGTAATTACCTTATGGATAATGGTGGCCACATTTCTTTTCTTTTTTTTTTTTCTTTTTGGGTCACACCTGGCGATGCTCAGGAGTTACTCCTGGCTTTGCATTCAGAAGTCACTTCTGGCAGTGCTCAGGGGACCATATGGGATGCTGGGAACCGAACCGGGGTCGGCCGCGTGCAAGGGAAATGCCCTATCCGCTGTGCTATATCACTCCAGGCCCTGGCCACATTTCTTAATATTGTAGAAGGAAGCTCAAAACAGAAGACTAGAAGGAATTATGTGCAGATACAATGTAATCAGAGAAATCAGTATAGACTGATATTATATACATGGAGAGAAAAATACATGAAGCATGTTAATTCTAGTGAAAGCCATACCTGCCAGTGCTAGAGGACCACACAAATACATACACATACACACACACACACACACACACACACACACACACACACACTCAGGGCTCAAGAGTAAACTGAGTTGGCTGCATATGTGACAGACAGGCATCTTATCCCCTATACTATGTCTCTTGTCCTGAGTGCTTTTAAATTATTCTTTATTTTTTGTTTTTTTGGGGGCAGTGTTCAGGGCTTGCTCACAGCTCTGTTCTTCGGGCACTACTCCTGGCTGAATCTCACAAAGACAATGTTTATGAGAAACGGTCTCGTTCCTGACGTTCCACTCGCTCTCAACGGAAAGAACATCTCTGAATGCAAGTTATGTGTACCTAGGTCGAGAAGTCAACATGATGAATGACCTGGCACATGAGTTGAGAGGAGGAAGAGAAGAGCATCAAAGAAATAACTAGAGGACGAAGAACCTCCGGCTCCGGGCACATCTCTTTGATTCCACTGTTCTTCCTGCATTAACATATGCCTCAGAGACCCAGGCCCTACGAAAACAGGATGAGAATGCTATTCAGGCCTGCCAAAAAGGAATCAAAAGAGCTATGCTTGGAGTATCACACTTCACTCAAATCAGAGAAAGAATCCAGACTCCCGATCGCCGTCGACGGTCAAGAATCAGGGACACTCCACTGGTTCAGCCCTTCTGGAAAACAGTATGGACGATTCTCAAAAAATTAGAAATTGAGCTCCCATTTGACCCAGCAATACCACTCCTGGGAATATATCCCAGAGAGGCAAAAATGTATAGTTGAAGTGACATCTGCACTTGTTTGTTCATTGCAGCACTCTTTACAATAGCCAGAAACTGGAAGAAACCTGAATGCCTAAGAACAGATGACTGGTTAAAGAAACTTTGCTACATCTACACAATGGAGTACTATGTAGCTCTTAGAAAAGATAAAGTCATGAAATTTACATACAAGTGGTACAATATGGAAAGTATCATGCTAAGCGAAATGAGTCAGAAAGAGAGGGATAGACATAGAAAGATTGCATTCATCTGGGGGATATAAAGGAACAAAGTATGAGATTAATACCCAAGAATAGCTGAGATCAGCACCAGGAGGATTACTCCATAACTTAGAGGCCAGCCGGGTATCCTAGAGGAAAGGGCAGTTCAGATAGAGAAGGGAGCACCAAATAAAGGGTGTTTGGAGGATCCTCCCAGGAGGGGAGATGCATGTCGAAAGTAGACTATGGACTGAACATGTTTGCCACTCAATGCCTCTTTTGCAGACCACAACACCCAAAAGGAGAGAGAGAACACAGGGGATTGCCCTGCCACAGAGACAGGGGGGATGGGGGGATGGGGGTGGGAGGGATATTATCCATGGTGGTGGAAAATGGGCACTGGTGGAGGGATGGGTATCTGATCATTGTATAATCGAAACCCAAGCACAAAAAATTGTAAATCTACAACTTTAAAAAAAAATAAAATAAAATAAAGGGGAAAAAAAAAAAAGAATCAGGGACACTGTCTCATCTGCCAAGGTGTCGAAAATCAGATGGGCTGGAACATGTAATGAGATTTGGAGACGACCGCTGGACTAGAGCCATTACCGACTGGATTCCATGGGACATTAAAAGATCGCATGGCTGCCTACCTACGAGATGGCCAGACTTCTTTGTCAAAACCCTGAATGATCAGTTTGAGGCTCTCCGTGTTCCTGGAGCAAGTAGATGCCACTGAGCTACACTAGCACATGACAGGGACGAATAGAGACGTTACTGGCACCCGCTTGAGCAAATCGATGAGTAATGCCAAAAAGGAATCAAGTGATCAAGTGAAGTGATCAAGAAACTCTACAAGCTTGAAAACTGCCAGGAAAGTTTAATACGTAGCTACAAAATAGTAGATGCTCAGACACAAATCCAATAAATCCAAAAAATCTCTAGAGACTGCGGTATTCACCTGTGTGCTCTGTGGTGCTTGGGAAGACACACACCCACCCCATAAACGAAGGCGTCTCTAGGCCCGGTAATAAATTTTTTCTAACCTATAACCTAGCAGAAATGATAAGATACATTAAAACAACCAGACTATTCGGTGTATTTTTGATTATTCAACCCAGTAGTTAGCAAATGTCTTATATGTGGAAGAAACTACGTGATTTTTTATTATTACTGAAATCAAATTAATCATACGATTAATACTGTTGATTTCATGTCTGGGTCCTACAAGCAGGTAACAAGGATGCCATGTAGAAGACAAAAAGGAATCAAATTTCTTTTCTCTGCTTTCATTCACTGAGTTAGTCTGTATCTGCTCACCTCCCACAGTCCACTAACCATTACACAAGAAATAAAATGAAGATTCCTGCTATGTTATAGACTACAAGAAATTTGCAACACCATTTAGGAAAGAAATTTCCAAGTATAATCTCCATATACAACATATTTTCAAACATTTATAGGAAAAAATCATAAAAGGAACTTAAACATTCAATAGAACATATTCGATATTAAAAAGGAAAGCTAGCTTTCTTTCCAGAGGGAGGAGGGCGGAAGGGACCAACACCCTTTCCCCTCCGGGCAGACATGATGGCCTGGATTAACGCATAGTCCGTTCACTTTTCTGCTCCAAGCTGCTGGGTTCTGCATTAAGTCCTTGTGCTTCTGGGGCTGTGGCCGTGCTGTAGAGCCGCTCGTGGGGGGCAACTGGTGACCTCGGTAGGGCATGAAGGACGGACTGGAACGCCCCCTTCCCATGAGGTTTTAGTCGCCCCCACACCCCCGGCTCATACCTGCTGTCCACAAGGCTCCCATGCGGCCGCCATCCTTCTTTCCAGAGAAGAGAGGGCGAATGGGGCAACACCCTTTCCCCTCTGGCAGACTTGATGGCCTGGATTAACGCATAGTCCTTTCACTTTTCTGCATGGGAGCCTTGTGGACAGCAGGTATGAGCCGGGGGTGTGGGGGCGACTAAAACCTCATGGGAAGGGGGGCGTTCCGGTCCGTCCTTCACGCCCTACCGAGGCCACCAGTTGCCCCCCACGAGCGGCTCTCCAGCACGGCCACAGCCCCAGAAACACAAGGATTTAATGCAGAACCCAACAGCTTGGAGCAGAAAAGTGAACGGACTATGCGTTAATCCAGGCCATCAAATCTGCTGGAGGGGAAAGGGTGTTGCCCCATTCGCCCTCTCCTCTCTGGAAAGAAAGATGGCGGCCACATGGGAGCCTTGTGGACAGCAGGCATGAGCCGGGGGAGCGGGAGCGACTAAAACCTCATGGGAAGGGGGGCGTTCCGGTCCGTCCTTCACGCCCTACCGAGGCCACCAGTTGCCCCCCACTAGCGGCTCTCCAGCACGGCCACGACTCCAGAGCACAGAAACCAATTTCTTAACTATCTGACTTTCAGTATAAATACTTCCAGGGTCAATAAGTAAAATAGCAGAAATCCAAAACCAACATTTAATTCTTGAACCCAGCTGTAGAAAGCAAATCACGTCACAATGCTTTTTCAGCATGTCTGATTTGGGGGGGGGGGGGGGGTAAACTCTAAATAATAGTGGTGAATCTTTTATTGAAACAATGAATCTAATCAAAACAGATAGAGTGTTAACTAGAATTCATCTGCCCCACAGGGACTGGGAGGGGTGGGGGTGGGGTTTTATTGGGGTTCTTCATGGTAAAAAATAAAGTATTGGTAAAGGGAAATGTGTTTGATATTTGCATGACTGAGACCTAAACCTGAAAGCTTTGTAACCTTTCCCAAGGTGATTCAATAAATAAAAAAAAAAAAAAAAAAAAAAAGGAAAGCTAGAATGAGGAAAAGAATAAGAAAAAAAACAAGGAAAATGTCTGATGTAAACTCATATATCAGTATGATATATGTAAATAATATACATAAATCAATAAAATCATATTGATAATCATATATCAATACTGATTTACTGATAGATATGCATACTGATATTGATAAACATATATATCAATAATAGCATAGCATTGAATGTGAAAATTCCATCAAAAGATGACAAACTTTAGATATTTCAGTGTTTGATGTATCTAAAGTTGCACACACGTGTTTGGTTTTAACATACTTGCTTGTATTCTTGCATATGCGGCCTTAAGTGACCCCATATGAATTACGACAACCTTCACACACTTCCCTCTTATTATGGTGGGACGATGCTCGCTGGTTGGGTGGGTGTTTGAATATTATCTGTAATGAATTACTGTGAACTACTTTATGAAAATAAAATGTATAAAAACCATAGATATTTCCGTGGTTTAGAAGTGAGGTAAATCAAAACCATAATAGTAAGCACTATTGTAGTCTTGTGCCTTAAACTATAATAAGCACATTTTTTAAAATGTTTTGCTAAGGAGGTGGGGTGGGGTGAGGGAGCAAAGCTTGGATCACCGAAGTGGGACAGGAACGCTGACACTGCGGGGCGGGGGGGGGGGGGGGGCACAGGGGGGAGGTGGCACTGGAACTCTGTAAGCCCAAAAGACTTATTAAAAGCTTTTTGAATCACAACGCATATGTAAAAAAAAATTTTTTAAAGATGAAATACCTATTAGTCTGGATTTAAAAAACAATATCCAGGAATCCCTAACTGGAGCAATAGTACAGGGGTTAAGGCACCTGCCTGGCATGCAGTAGACCCTGGCTCAGTCCCCAGCACTATATATGGTCCCTGAGCACTGTTGAGAATAAGCAGAGAAGCCACAAGCAGGTACTGAGCACTACTGGGTGTATTCCCACCCCGCAAACACCCGCAAAATAAAATTCCAGGGTCACCTGGGTGATGCAATGCAGGAGTAGCAAGGTACTGCTTCTTGGGTGCTATTCAAGTGTCACCTTTTACAAAGCTACTGGGTGGCCCACCTCCTTAGCACAACAAAAGGAAAGTGGAGGTACTAAAAGAGGAGGCAAAGAAAATATGTGGTGGAAAAGGTTCCTGGTGGCAAAGGGCAAGGTGGAACTCCTGCTCAGAGGGGAAACCAGAAGTGAAGGATTCTCAGACAAGGACAAAGCTTGGAAGTCAGAAGAAAACCTCAATTGTCCTGACCTCACTGTTGAGTTTCTGCAGCCACAGAAGTCAGCACAGATACAGAGAAACCAGCAGGAGGCAAAAGCAGAGCTGCCTTTTGAGTCTGAAAACAAGGGAGTGAAGAGGAAACCAAAGAAGACGGAGGCATGAGAATAGCTAGGATATTCTGCCCAAGGTTTGCAGCTGGTGCAGATTACTGGTGCTACAGACCCCACTGTAGGTGTTCCCGACAAAATGGAAAGGCCCGGATGAGGCTGAGCTCGCCTGAACCAAGAAAGCCAATGTCCAAAGTCCACCGGTGAAGAAAGGATGATGGGGCACTGCAACCCCACAAGGATAACAGGAAAGATGACAAGAATAAACTCTCCTGAGTACCAGTCTCTGTCACCTCTCACTGTGGGTTTCAAGTGAGGAGTGAAGATTCTGCTCTTCATGACACCATGAGAAGCTACCTTTTGAAGAGCAAGTGTAGCCCTGAGCCCTCCAACAGCCAAAGTGCTTTTAAAGCTGTCCCATGCTGAGTCCCACGCTGTCCCAGTGCAGAGGAAGGAGGGGTAGCGTTTTAGGCATTCCATTCCATCCTTCTATGAAGGATGAAATGTGCAGAATGGATATGTCTCATTCAGAATATTTTATTTGAAGGGAAAAAAAAACACAAAAGAGGACTATCAGAGACTGCTGAAAAGCTGCAAATGGAATGATGAAATCAATCCTGAACTTCCCTACAACTTGGATGGAACTGGCGGGCTTGTGTTAAGAGAAGTCAGTCAGAATGACAAGGACAAATACCAGATGTTCTCACTAATTTGTGGTGAGAAGAGAAAAACGTGTCCACAGAATGGAGAGTATCAAATGTGGGCAAACCACTGGCTCTAGGTTACAGAAACTAAAATGCCCATGAAGGAGAGAAATGGAAGGGAAAGGAAACCGGAGGAGGAGGCTGGAAGTAACACAACAGTAAGGACACTGGTTCATCTGTGAGGTAGAGGCGAGAGAGCTGTATGAATCTAAACCACCAGACCCAATGCTAGTAAAAGCACTGTAGCACTGTCCTCGCGTTGCTCATCAAATTGTTTGAGCGTGCCCAGTAACGTCTCCTTCAACTTGTTGTTACTGTGTTTGGCATATTGAATACGTCACGGGTAGCTTGTCAGGCTTTGCCGTGCGGGCAAAATACTCTCGGTAGCTTGCTAGGCTCTCCGAGAGGGGTGGAGGAATTGAACTTGGTTCGGCCCAGTCGGCCATATACAAGGTAAACACCCTACCCGCTGTGCTATCGCTCCAGCCCCCAATAAACTAAATTTCTAAATGCAAACCTTTTCACAAGAAAATTCTTATTCCTCAGGATTTCAATATTTATATGCATACTATTTAACAATAAAGTCAAACAACTATATAAAGGATACGATACATAAAACTACATAAATAAAGCACAATTTTGCTTTGACATAAAAAAGATATTACTTACTGTGCTTTTATCCTTCAAGAGTTTTTCAATTACTTCAATTAACATTTCTTTCTGCTCTGGATCAAGGCTAAAACATAAAAAGAAAAGAACTTAAATTAAAAACTTCCCTTTATGGGCCAAAGTGATAGTACAACAGGTAGGGCACTTGACTTCACTGTGTACAACCCAGGTTCAAGCCCCGACACCATGGAGCCCTCCAATCCCACCAGGAATGATCCCTGAGCACAGAACCAAGGGTGGCCTCGAGCAAAGTTGGGTGTGGCCCGAAAAGAAACAAACACTTCTTTAATTCTAACTTTAAATAAAGTGAATCAGGGCTGGAGAGATAGGTATCACATGGATTAAGGCACTTGCCTTGCACACAGTCAACCAAGGTTTCATTCCTGGCATCACATTTGCTCTCCTGAGCACTGCCTGGAATGATACATAAGCTCAGAGCAAGAAATAAGCTGAGAGCATAGCTGAGTGTGGTCCAAAAGCAAATAATAAATAAGATGAATCAATTCAAGAATCTTAAGAAAAAAAATTTAATGGAGAGGAAGATCAGAATTATATAAAAACAAAGAAAAAATTATATAAATTAATAAAAACAAAGAAAAAAACAAATTTAAAGTCAAGCTGGATGTTTTACACACGGTATGAATAGCCTTTGACACACTATATTGATTAAGCCCAAATGCCAGTATCATTATCAAAGTATGTAAAAAAAAAGTTTGTATCTTTAATATAGTTAGAAAACCTTAAGAAAATAATGACATGTAAGTAAATTACAAATTCATTGTTTCCATTGGGAGGTTACATAACAGGACAGCAGTCATTTTTCTTTATGGTACAAAATTACAAAACCATACATAATTTCCCCATAAAAGTCTTGCATCTTCAGTTCCCTGATGAAGACATGCCCTAAAAAACCATGAAATGAAAGGATCACATATATATATATATATATATATATATATATATATATAGAACTAATACCTATATCAGAACATGGTGTAAGCACTGAAATACTGATACCAATAAAATGTCTTTCAAGCATGGAATTCAACTGTTGCTCATTTCAGAGAAGCTAAACAATATACAAATAAGTAAAAGAGCCTGGCAAACGGAGCCCAAATATAAAATCATGTAAGAGAGAGATCTAAGGATTACAAGGATGAAAAGGGCACTGGGCGGACATGAAAATTGTTGAGTTTCTTACTCCAAGTGTCACCTCAGATGAATCTTAAAACAGCTTTACTTTAGGGCTAGAGCAAGGAAGCTATATTCTAGGTTGTGAATAAAGAAGAAGAGATGATAATTTCAAAATTAAGTCAAGGACGTAGAGGTAGTAGTAAACTACTGGACAGCAAGTTCAAATTAAGGATGTAAGAGTTTACACACTACAGGCCAAAGAGAGAAAAATGGAGTCAGCTGCATGCCAGGCAACTGCCTGACCCATTGTATTATCTCTCCAGCCCATAGGCGATTAATTCTTTCACCTTTTAAGCATTCTTTCCTAACTAATCCCATTTCTTTATATCTCCAAGAAACATCTCAGAGATCTTGGATTTTATTCCTCAACTTTATGAGAAAAGTTAGTGAAAACATACCTAGGAAAATGAGATTTTATTCATTGCAAATATAAATTCTGTAACAACTATTATTATTCAAACAATTGAACTGCCTTTTTTTTTTTTTTTGTCTTGGGGCCATACTTGTGCTGCTCAGAGCTTACTCCTGACTTTCCCTTAGGAATCATTCATGGTGGGGTTCAGGGAACAATATATGTGTGGAGCTAAGAATTGAATGCAGTCAGCTGCATGCCAGGCAACTGCCTGACCCATTGTATTATCTCTCCAGCCCATAGGCCATTAATTCTTTCACCTTTTGGGCATTCTTTCCTAACCAATCCCATTTCTTTATATCTTCACATTTTGAAACCTTAGCATATGCTAATCTCTGACCTTTAGCCTACCAAAGCAATTGTTAGTGTGGTTAGTAACAGACTAGCCTTTGTATGTACCTAAGTATCAGACACTAAAATCTCACTCAATTATAGATTGCCTTAATTATTTTCAGGTTTGGGATTATAACATAAGTGGCACATTATACATAAGTATCACATCCTTTATTGTTTTGACCATCTTGAATACCAATACAGTGCAAGAAACACAACGGTCATGAGGAAAGTTGGTGGAATTAAGTGGCAAAATAAAGTAATTGACAGCTATTTTATTTAGGTAAGAGGTTTAGGCATCATGTAATATTTTAACAAACATGGTATGTACTATACCATACCTTTTGTTTGTTTGTTTGGGGGGTACACACCTGGCAATGCTCAGGGGTTACTCCTGGTTCAGCACTCAGGAATCACTCCTGGTGGTGCTTGGGGAACCATATGGGATGCCGGGGATCAAATTCGGGTTGGCTGCATGCAAGGCAAAGTGCCCTTCTTATGGTACTGTCGCTCTGGCCCTTGTACCTATATTTTTTAACTATAAAATTAGGTCATTAAATTGCTCTAAAGGAATCTAAAAAAGAACAGGAGGAACAAAGATGGAGGAAGGGCATTAAATTGAGTTGAAAGGATAACACACTCAAGATTCTACTCTATAATAAACAGAAAAGCAGTTTTCTAACAATATGTGAACATGAGAAAGACTATAAAAATGAGATTTCAAATTCTACTTACTTTTACATCACAAAATCCACAAATTTTCATAAGCCCTAATAGTTTACAAGTTAAAACCTACACTGGATCTCTATTACCAACTCAAAATTGAACTCCATGAGGAGAAAACACATCACTGAGTTTAGTTACTATAAGGGCAGTCGCCAAGAGCTTTACTCTTCCACCGAGAATTAGATATACTTGATACTATTAACAAAACACCTACCTGTACAATTTCTGTATTGCATGGGCTGCGTTCTTCCTAACATAAGGTGATAAATCAGCAGAGGCTTCCTTAATAGCAAGCATCATAATAGGTACAATAATTGGCACTCTAATACTTGACAGAACTCTCAGAGCACTTGCACGAATTAGTTGATTTGGGTCCTAAAAACATTCAGAAAAATACTCATGAAAATGTCAAGTATGTAATATTTAAAAAATATCTTTATGACATAATAGGTACATACAGGTAATGATATAACAAACGCACAAAAAAAAAGTGGTGTGGGGAGGTTCTTTAATTGCAAAAAAAAAAGCATATGGAAATGGGTAACCAAAAAAAAAAAAAGATTTTAAGAAACACCTATTTCTCGGAATAATGCTTAATAAGAAAAGTAATGATTATAGTTCTGACCTTTTTAAATATTAAAAACATTGGAATTTTATAGTTTCTTAACAATAAATTGCTACAGGTCATAAATTTTATCTTTAAAATTGCCTTATCCCCCTCATTATCACTTTCAACAACTAGCTGGTATAATAATAACAGTTCTTGAATGTGAGATATGATTATATTGAACATAAAAGAACTAATAGGAACTGAAATATATGGGGCAAGGTCAGTTGGTTATATAATTATTTCTAAGGATACTGAACAGGTACTATAGAGACCTTTCAATTCTTTCAGAACACTATCACGGCCCTTAAAAGACAACCTCTCCACCACCAATAACACAGCATCCTCCACGCAGATATTTTAAAGCTGCTTGTCTATGTACTTTATTTACCTTCAGAGCTCGCTGGAAAGTGCTTATGGACAGGAGAGCCAGATCCTGCTGTTCTTCTGCATAGCGAACCAGATAAACATATACTAACTTCTTGATCTATCAAAAAAGAAAAAAGTACGCATATATACATACACATACATATATATGTATCATTCAATCCTAGAGTAAATTAAAAATTCAACATTTCCTACTAAACTCCTGCCTCAATTTTCCTGAAGTAAATAACTGATCCTGGTCACAAATGACATTGTAAAAATAAAGATAATATATTGTGGGAGAGTGTGAGGTTAAGGGGGGGGGGGGGGGGGGGGGACGACCTGTGAAGTAAAATTCTAATAATTCACTTCAGCAATATCCTATCAAGGTGATGTCGGTGGGCCCCACGGGTGACTTATGTGAAGTGGGGAGGAGAAAGACGGCCACTTTCTCCCCACCCGCCTCTGCCACCCGGAACCCTGGGTAGGCTAGGGCCGGTAAAGTCTGCAGTGAGCACCTGCTCGGCACGGGCCTGAGCCCCGCCAGCCCCACGAGGTGGCCGTCAAGCCACACCTGAAGTCCGCTTGATCTTCTCGGCACGGGAGTTAATCCCCGCCACCCGATTGCTCGGGGAGCCACGGACTCAAGCTGGGGCGAGAATTTGCTCTTTGCAGGAAAGGAGAGACCAGTCCCAAGCCTTACCCGAGGTTTCTGGGGTTCTTGTCTCGCTCGCAGAAAAGAATTTCAGGAGTAGACGAGCAGTGAAGTAACAGGTTTTATTTGGAGGCTTTTGGAAAGGGAGAGAAAGGGATAAGCAGAGAGAGAGAGAGAGAGAGAGAGAGAGAGAGAGAGTAACACGTCCAGAGGGAACGCGGGCTTCTCCGAGGGTGGAGAGAGCGCCAAGTGGGCTCTCGAGCTGGTTCTTATAGATCCTTCTGACTCAGAATGTTCTGGAATCTCCTTGGGGCTGAGTCGCTGGAGTCAACCGGATTGAAAGGGGGTTCGAGAATCATCTGACTTGGAATGTCCTGGGATCTCCTTGGGGCTGGGTCGCTGGAGTCAACCGGATAGGAAGCGGGTTCGAGAGTCATCTGACTTGGAATGTCCTGGGATCTCCTTGGGGCTGGGTCGCTGGAGTCAACCGGATAGAAAGCGGGTTCTCGGAAAGGAGGAATTTCATGGGGAGGAGGCCCATATCTTCAGGGTCTGGGGATGGTCTTATCAAGTCCTTATTCTCTGTCTCCACAGGGTGGGTTGGTCCTAGAATTCTTCTATGAGACTTTGTTTCATTGCAGAGAGCCTTTCCCTATCTACCTGCCTACATCAAAGGTACACTTGCACTCAGAGAATAAAACATACCTAAGCAACACTTATATAAAGGTAAAGGTAAAGGCCCTCCCGTTGATCGTCGATTTGCTCGAGCGGGCCCAGTAACGTCTCCATTGGAGACTTTGTTGTTACTGTGTCTGGCATATCGAATACTCTCGGTAGCTTGCCGGGCTCTCCGAGAGGGGCGGAGGAATCGAACTCGGGTCGGCCATGTTGGCCGCTTGTAAGACGAACACCCTACCGCTGTGCTATCGCTCCAGCTTTGCGCAGTGGCAGTATCGTAGCCAATGAGGTTTATCCGAGGCGCGATTATTGCTAATTGAAAACTTTTCCCAACACTTATATAAGAATATAAAATTACAAATTAAATTTCAATGCACTTTCAAAAGTAGAACATACAAATAACAGAAAAAACTTGGCTTATCGCACATGCTAGGGGGAAAGGGCTGGAGCGATAGCACAGCGGGTAGGGCGTTCGCCTTACAAGCGGCCAACATGGCCGACCCGAGTTCGATTCCTCCGCCCGGCAAGCTACCGAGAGTATTCGATATGCCAGACACAGTAACAACAAAGTCTCCAATGGAGACGTTACTGGGCCCGCTCGAGCAAATCGACGATCAACGGGAGGGCCTTTACCTTTTACCTAGGGGGAAAGGCAGCTCAGATAGAGAAGGGAGCACCAAACCTCCCAGGATGCTCCCATCTCCCAGAGATGCATGCTGAAAGTAGACTATAGACCGGACATGATTGCCACTCAATGCTTCTTTTGCAAACCACAGCACCCAAAAGGAGAGAGAGAACAAAAGGGAATATCCTGCATTCATCTGGGGAACATAAAGTAACAAAATAGAAGACTAACAACCAAGAATAGCTGAGATAAGTACCAGGAGGCTCACTCCATGGTTTGGAGGTCAGCCGCACATGCTAAGGGGAAAAGGCAGCTCAGACAGAGAAGGGAGCACCAAGTAATAGGTGTTGGGAGGATCCTCCCAGGACGGGAGGTGCATGCTGAAAATAGACTATACACCGGACATGATTGCCACTCAATGCCTCTTCTGCAAACCACAGCACCCAAAAGGAGAGAGAGAACAAAAGGGAATGCCTGCCACAGAGGCAGGGTAGGACTGGGAGGATGGAGAGTGGGAGAGATACTGGGATCAGTGGTGGTAGAGAATGGGCACTGGTGGAGGGATGGGTACACGATCATTGTATAATTGAAACCCAAACACAAAAATTTGTAAGTCTACAACTGTACGTCATGGTGTCGCACTAATAAAAATTAAAAAAAAAAATAAACTTGGCTTAAGTCCACTAACCAGCCTAAAGATGTGATAGTCTCAATGTACGTTCCAGGTTAATAGTCACATTTCAGTATAATGTATTATTTGAGCTCTCTCAGAATGATATATTACAATAAAACCAATTTAATATAATTAAAATTTCAAAGGCTATATGTTGTGAACAGTTTTTAAAGATAATTCAATCATTATAATAAAATTAACTGAAATCTAATTAGTTTAAAAATAACTGCTTCGTTCTGCCACTGTGTATAGCTCTTTTACTTTCTTATATATCTAAAAGTTTATGAAAGATTCAAAGGTCATAGAAAATGAAGGAAGTATCTGGAACAATCTGTAAGATACTGAAAGGGAAGAATAAAACTACCCTAGGCCATCTCTTATATCTCCATTAATTAATGTATCTTGAAAGACAACTGCCAGTTTTCCCTCAAATTCTACTTTTCCTTGACAAAACCTAATTCTGAGTTCCTTCACTTTCTAGCTATCGCTCCAGCACAGCGGTAGGGCGTTCGCCTTGTATGCAGCCAACATGGCCGACCCGAGTTCGATTCCTCCGCCCCTCTCAGAGAGCCCGGCAAGCTACCGAGAGTATTGGATATGCCAGACACAGTAACAACAAAGTCTCCAATGGAGACGTTACTGGACCCGCTCGAGCAAATGGACAAATATATTCATAAACTCCCCCAAACTTCCCTTTTGGTCAAACAGAAGCTATCCCCAAAGATAACTTGTACTTTTCATCTCACTCCATTTAGGTTATCACTGTTCCCCCAGGCTCTACTTATCAAAATCTTTCACAAAAGCAAAAATTAAACAATAAAATATTTATTAACAGGTTAACAGTGAAATACTAATGTCCAAACACAGTAAGATAATTGTAGCAAATCCATGTAACACAATATCATACAGCTACTATACATAATTATAGCTCTAGTTATCATTAAATACATGTTCTTGTAAAAAAAATTATTGGTGATAAAAAGTACACCTTACATAATCCTTATATAAAAATAGAATAACATACTGTATTTTATCAGTGTAAGACAGATCATGATGATAGGAAAATCTATTACTTTATAGACAAATACGGAATGTATACATACACACACACACACACACACACACCCTACTAAGGCTAAATTACTGTCATTTGCAAAAATAAGTACCAAATACACACTTTAGAGAGCAACGTCATCAAATAGAGTGATAGCAAAAAACTTTCATAGAGAACAAACTCTGAGCTAGATACTTCTGTAAATATTTCATTTAGATTATCTTATATTCACAAGCTCTATGGGCTGGAGCGATAGCACAGCGGTAAGGTGTTTGCCTTACGAGCGGCCAACATGGTCGACCCAAGTTCGATTCCTCCACCCCTCTCGGAGAGCCTGGCAAGCTACCGAGAGTATCTCGCTCACACAGCAAAGCCTCGCAAGCTACCCGTGATGTATTTCGGTATGCCAAACACAGTAACAACAAGTTTCATGATGGAGACGTTACTGGGCCCGATGAACAACGGGAGAACCGATATTCACAAACTCTATGAAGAGATACTATCATTATTTTACTGCAAAAAAAGGAAGCACAGAGAAGCTATGTAACCTGAACAATATAAATATAGCACAGCAAATGAAGAATATTCAAATAAGGTGGGAATAAAAGTTGATGAATCTAGATAATAAATTTTAATTGTGAAGACCAGAGTGATAATCCAGAGGTTGAATTGCTTGTTTTGCATAGATCTGATCCTAGTTCAATCTCTAGCTCTGTGTATGGCTCCCTAAGCACTGCCAGGCATGATCCCACAGCACAAAGTCAGGAGAAACTCCTGAGAACAGCCGGCTATAGCCCCATAACCAAAGAAAAAAATTTTTAAAGGTTACCAATGACTTTAGTGATGGCTTAAACTGTTACCACTACTCTTTCCCTCTTTGGTATTTTCTGAGGGCGGGGAGTGTGCGCTACACCCAGGAATCACTTCTGGAGATGCTTGGTGGGCCATATGTGTTGCTGGGGATTTGAACCAAGTTTGGATGCCAGCAAGACAAATGCTTTACACCTTCTGTACCAACTCTCTGGCCCTTCATCATTAAAATTTTCTAACTAAAAGTGTTTTTGAATTTCCACAATCCTAAGAAAACAACACACAGTAAACAAGCTAACCAAGTTTGGCTTGCAAAACTTTTTCCAAGTTTGTAAAAGCCCCTTTCTTTACTCATGCAGGAAAAAACACCCTAGTAAACACACCTTTGCAGACCAGTCAGTCAACAACAGTCTCTCCAAAGAGTCCAGGACAGATGATACAACCCCTTTGGAACCCCTGAGAGTCTATGAAGCTCACCCTTGTCCAAAATCCTCTGTAAGATTAGCATTATCTATGGTCAGGAAAACAGCCTAAAAAGCACACTTTCCCGCAACAGTAAGCAGTCACAGCCATTACATTTCAAAAATTAAGTGCAGTCTTCACTATCCCTTAACACAGCCTACTGAAAAGTTTCAAGACCCACCGGCCTTCACCTACATTTTTTAATTGTAAAATTCTGGAAATTTAACATCAATACAATCCTATTGCCAAGTTAATGAGCTATCATTTTAAATTTCCCACAAATATCACGTACAAAAAATTACAAACAACAGCACTTTTTCCTCATCCAGGATCATGCATTATATTTATGTTTTTATGTTTCATTGACCATATTTCATCTGAAGAAGTTTCTCATTTTTAAAGCACTTATCTTTGTAGTTAATATTAAGGCAAATATATAAAAATACAAAAACATGACATTATGATATCTTTTGTTTATTTTTTGGTTTTGGGGCCACACCTGGTGGTGCTCAGGGTTTACTCCTGGCTTTGTGCTCAGGAATTACTCCTGGAAGTGCTTGGGGAACCATATGGGATGCTGAGGATTGAATCGGATCAGCAGTGTGTAAGGCAAGCGTCCTACCCGTTACACCAATCTCACTCTAGCCTCAGATTATTATATCACTAACTGGGAAAACCATTGTTTTTTACCACAATTTGATAGAACTTCCCAACTAGGGATTACTGAGCAATTAAAACGTGCAACATCTTACACTTACATACATCACTCATTGAATTTTCACATGTACATAAAATTATCTCCACTTTCAGATGTGCTTTTAGTTTGTTGGGGGTCATACCCAGCGATGTTTAGCTAACTTCTGGCTCTGAATTCAGGGATCGGCCCTGACGGCACACAGGAAGCCCTATGAGGTGCCGGGGACTGAACCCAAGTCATTTCCATGTGCATGGAAATGCCCTAACTGCTGTGTATCCCCAAAACTTTGTCTATTCTCAGGACGAAGACAAAGGGAGAGTTTTATATAACTTGCAAAGGGCACTGAGGTAGCAAAGGACAGAGCCAGGAAAGGGGCATGTTGCTAACTAGCACAAACTATGGCCCTGCAGTCCTTACCCACCATCCTTCTAAGAAGGAAACTGTTCCTCCCTGCCCCAGAGCACGGAGGTCTCATCCAAACTACGCTGTCCATTAACACAGAATTAAAATTTCAGGTCTTATATGGCAGAAAAAAATAGATCTTATTCCATAATATATCTGAAATAACATATTCAATTATATACTATACTCAAAGAATGCTTTAAATCACTTTAGTCCTTAATCCCATGTTTCAAGTTAATGCACATCTAATCTATTACAGCTTTGTAACTCTTAGCAAAATACCTCATCATCCATCCAGTGACATCTGCTCTAATTTAAGAAGTACAGCATGAGGTACGACTATTACCAACCCAACATGAAATATCCTTCTGCGATGTTTGTCAAGATTACTTGAAAATACACCTATCTCTGTAGTTAATGTACCTTGTGCTCACAATTAGAATCTTTATACTATGTTCAAATCACGGCTTCTCAAACTTCTCAAATTGCAGAATTTAAAAATAGTCGTATTAATAAAACACTGTTTCTTTATATAACCACTTGGAACCAAATGATCTTACACAAAAAATACTCCCCCAAAAAGGGTTCCAAATTTACATTTTACCAATATGGTAAGTAAAATGACAACCAAATTATCCTCCGCCCCTCTCAGAGAGCCCAGCAAGCTACCGAAAGTATCTCGCCCGCACGGCAAAGCCTGGCAAGCTACCCATGACGTATTCGATATGCCAAAAACAGTAACATCAAGTCTCACAATTTGTTGTCAGACATTATTGGTGCCTACTTGAGAAAATAGATGAAAGACAGGAGGACAGACCTACAGTGCTACTCAAAGTTTTAAGTCAAAATAAATGGGAACTATATATATATATTCTTTAATAATTTAAATCATAATTTAAGAATCACTTCTGACTGCCTGAATTATAAATGAATTTCTTATTCCCACCAGACTGCTACATAAGCTCTAAATTATTACCAATATTTATAATTGACTAAATAGACTGTGAATAAATTCATAAATGGAAGTTTACAATACACTATGAAGAACTACTAGTCAGAAGACTGCCTCCAAACTCCCTTATTAATTACACTCAGATCTCACTCTGCACTTCTCTGGGAACTTCGAAAGAAGAGCGGATTAGAGCCTACCTCCCTCCTTTATCCCCATGTGATTTACTTTTCAGCAACAATTTTATTTACTAAAGTAACTGTACAGTCAACTTTTAAAGCTGAATTATGAGTCCAGAATATATCCCACAGTTTATATTGGTGACAATGAAACACTGGGAACCAGAGCTGAGCCAGCAGGCATTGCTATAATTACTCACTATTGGAGAAGGATTTTTGTGACTGTTATAGCAAAAAGCATAACAATATTAAATCACAGAAGGTTGCAAAACACTAAATTTGTTCTAGTTCTGTTATAAGAATCAATCAATATTGACCACAAGAGGCCTATGCACCGGCGGGCTGCAGGTGTGCGGAGAAAGCCCACTTTCCCTGAAACCATTCTGTGACCAGAAATGGGAGTACTTAAAGCTCCGTGACTGCAACAGTCTCTGATCAGTTACTTTCATTCAATGTTACAACACTCCTTGCTGTAAAGCTAATCATAGCAGAGCCTCAGTAGGCTGGAAGAACACAGGCAGATCTGTTTAATTAGTTTATCAATACCAGTACATCAAACTTCATGAGTTATTGACTAAACCTTTGATTATTTTTGTACTATAATTACTAATTGCTTACTAGGTCACTTTTGGTATCACTTGACACCGAGTGGCAGATGACGTACAACTGTGTGCCTCAGGTGGCATATACTTGTAATAATAAAATCCTGCACTGGTTAGCAGTGAAACCATCAATCAACCCTTTGAACATAAAATTTAAGATGCTTACATCAGTTTTCCTAAATATCTAAGACCTAGTATGTTTCAAGAATAAATAAAAAATAAAAACCTTGCATCTCAGGACTATTGGCATCCTGGTATCTTGTATCTCAGGATTATTTCAGGATAATAATCATGTTTACAGTGATAATTTTGATGACATATAATAAAAAACTATAATATCAAAATCGTATTGAAAAGGGAAAAAAATAAAGAGAAAACTTCTACTGTTAATAACAACTAGAATAATATAAGCACCTTTAAATAAACAACAATAGCATGTAATTTTCTATTTGTCATACAAAGACTTAAAAGTCCAAAGAGAAATTGCTCACTTACTATCAACTTTAAGGACGTAGCCATATCCACACATCTACAACATAAGAAAACTATACAGGCTCCAGATTCTTGCCCAAAGTATAGCTAACACCAAAAACTGAAAGAGGAACAAAGACACAAAGGTATAAAGAGGAAAAAAAGAATCACAAAAGAAAGTGCATGACGGCTTTACAAGAGAACAGCCAGAGACAGCTTCCAAACCAAGTTACCAGGCTTTGGAGTCTGAACCACATAACAGCTGTGGGACCTCCTTGGTAAGATTAAACTCTCTGCTATCTTGCCTTCATGTGTAAAACAGGAATAATAGCAAAACCAACCCTACAGGATTATTTGCGAGAATAAAGTAAGTCAATATAGAAAAGGCACCAAGAACTGAGTACAGATGCATTTTACTGTTAGCAAATCATTGCTGCTACAAACATACTCTATTCCAAATGACAATATAATCTTTACCAGCATCTCACAATTTTCCTAAGTCAAATCTTCATTTTCCTTTTTTGCACATTCTTGGAGATTTTAATCCTTAACGCTAATATACAGATCAAATTAGATGGCATGGCCATAAAATATCAGTTTGTCTAGTGCCTGAAAAGAATACAAAGCACACACGCTATTTTATAAGAAATATACTTTGGGTCACTCAAGTGACCAAAACAACTTCTCATATATGCTTGGTCTTCATCTACGGTTCCTGACTCCCAGCAACCCAAACCTTAGGATTTCTGAAGTGATCAAGGTGTTTATGTTCTATTGGTCAGGTCATTTGTTGGAATCATCTAAGGAATTTCTAAGAGATCAGAGTATCTAAGTTACACTGATGTTGTGGGGAGAAACCTAAGAAAAGGAGCTGAAAGCTCAAAGAGCCAACAACCTGAGAAGACTCTGATTTCCAAAGAAGACAGAGGGGCTAGAAGCTAAGCAAAGGCCAATGTTTTAATCAATCATAACTATGTAATAAAGTTTCTAAGGAAGTCCAATAAGAGGCCTGTTGAACACATAAATACTTGGGAAGAAACACATGAAAAGGTCCAAGAAGTTCCATGTCCTTTTCCTTAATTTCTCTTTCTCTGGCTGTTGATTTGTGTAACATCCTGAGCTCCGTGTGCCAATCTAACAAATTAATTAAGCCTGAAAATGAGGGGCATGAAAAACCTCATCTATAGAACAGAAAAAACCTGGGCCATGCAATTTGGGAGCCCTTGTCTGGAATCTGCAAATAAAAACACAGAAAATCTCAGACAAGGAACAGATTTTCTAAAAAAAAAAGAAAAACTGGGGGTGCAGAACAAACTGTGCTGGGTTTTAAGGTGTATGCCTGCTATGTGGCCAGTGTGCTTTGATACCCAGCATTACATCATCCCAAAGTACTGTGGGTGTGACCCAAGAGGCCCCAAAGCACAAGCATGGTGACCAGGTAACTCCTGGACTGCAGGGCCCAAGAAGCAGCAAATCCTCAGATTCTTGCACTGAGCCACCAGCCTGGTTGACTGAGAATGCTGGGAATCCACCAAAACTAACATAGAAAAATAAAATAACATGATACAGCAAAACTTTATAAAAGACAAACTATGAAATGGGAAAAAATTACAATCTGAAATAAAAACTTTCCCCAAATGTACTTAACTAAAAGGATGTGACAGAAGAATTACCTGAATTATAAATAACAAAGGACACAAACTATGAAATGGGAAAAAATTATAATCTGAAATAAAACTTTCCCCAAATGTACTTAACTAAAAGGATGTGACAGAAGAATCACCTGAATTATAAATAACAAAGGACACCCAAAAATCTAAAGATAACAACAAAGCTTAACTGATAATATCACATAAAGATAACTACAAAGCTTAACTGATACTATTATACAATAGAACATATGTGTAATTTTGATACCAGGAGAAAAGAAAACAGTATAAGAATTATCTTAATAAGTAATAGCCAAAAGTTTCCTAATTCTTGAAAGACAGAAATTTACTGAACTAAGATGCTCAACAACATCGAGTCAAATGAACACAGAGAAGCTCACTGTGTGACTTAAAGCTGAAGAGTGAATATGAAAGCATCGAGAGAAAAATGTACACAAGGAAACTACAGCACCAATTAACAGGAACTTTTACTTAAGAAAGTATCGGAGACAGATGAGTCTTTAGAGCATTTTTAGAGTGCTGAAATAAAGAAAATTACTAAGCCAGAATTCTATAACTATTGAAACAATCCTGTAAGAATGAAGGCAAAATGGAAACCCCAGACAAAAATTAGTAAAGAGGGGCCAAAGCAATAGTACAAGAGGTAGGGTGTTTGCCTTGCACGAGACTGACCCCGGTGCAATCCTCAGCACCCCATATGGTCCCCTGAACCCCACCAAGAGTGATTCCTGAATGCAGAGCCAAGAATAAGCCCTGAACACCGCCGGATATGGCTCCATAAAACAAAAAATAGTAATAACAATAATAATCAATAAAGAAAACACATAGCCAGCAGACCTGTACTTCAGAAAAAGTTAACAAAAGTTACTGAGGGAGGAAGCTAATAATACTGAAAAGATATTTGAATCCTCAGAATTATAGAGAGAATACTAGAAATCATAAATATCTGAATGGGTGAAAGCTGGACATTATTAAGAGAGATACCCTTTTCCAGTGATCTCTTGGAACTAGATTTGAGTATACTATTTCCTTTGTCTCCTTTTGTTCTTTATCTCCTTATTACTTATTCACAAATCTACTCAAAATACACTTCATTTTAAGTGAACAAACTTTTCAATATCCTCATTTCTACCAAACTCCATTTACCTCCAGTCAAAACACTGTACCCCACTGGTACAAAGTCTTTGAAAAATATTCTTCAATGAAGGCTGCTCCTCCTCCCAAATTTCCAAGTCTCAAAAAAGAAGGGTCAGGCATATTCCTTGAGGCTTCCAGTTGCTAGAAATGGTCAAATCTGAAGCAAATATGCTAACATTTCTACTCTCATACAGATGTCACTTCTTCCTACACTTGTGAACACAGCCTTTGAAAAACTCTCTCTACATATCCATCTTATTATCCAACATCAGCTGAAGCAGAGACTCTGATACTGCATCCAATCATTGCCACTTTTCGCTCAGTTCTAAGGCAAGTCATTTGCTTACATCTACCTCTTATTCTCTTCACTGCAATCTTCACCTCTATTTGCTCATCCCAGTGATTTCTACACTGACTACTATTTCTTTTATCATCTACTAAACGTAATTAGTAGTTTGACTCAATACTAATTTGCCTCAAAGCTCATTAAACTCCTGTCTCAGACTCCATGGACAAAGCCCAGAGAGGAACCAGGAAGTTAAGGCTCTCACTCCCTCCTGCCTTCTGCTTCACATCCTTCTGCACTGACGGAGGGCATACTAGACTGAGGATGAGGCTCCAGAGGGAGCACATTATGATTTGGGGCCCGAATCATGTTGGATGCAAGCCCTGCGCCCTGCAACTGCAGGCCCTTTAGTCTGTGTCACTGGACATACTGGAAGGTGCATTACATTAAGTCCCTAGAGCAGAATTTCAACTAAATTGGCCTCTAGGGCCTGGAGCAATAGTACAGCGAGAAGGGCATTTGCCTTGCAAGCGGCCAACCCAAGTTTGATCCCCAACATCCCATATGGTCCCCCAAGTACCACCAGGAGTTATTCCTCAGTACAGAACCAGGAGTAACCACTGTGCACTGCCCTGCCCCCCGAAAAAAAAGTCAACTAAATTGGCCTCAAGGAATGTTCAACAAGTTATGACTCTTCACAAAGCTGAAATAAGGCCCATTAGTCTACAAGGGACAAACCCAACCATGGTCAGTCTGATAATGCAGGCCTGATAGTTGAGTGCTTAGGTGGCATGAGGCAGTGCTACTCAGGCCCGGTGAAGCTCTTGGGTTGCCAAGTTCAAACTCAGTGGTGCTCCAGGGCCAGTGGGGTTATATGTGGAGGCCTATGTCATGCTGGGGCGGAAACTCAGGACCTCACATATAGGACATGTGCTCTACCACTTGACCTATATCCCCAGCCAAGAATTAATATCAACTTTACTTTTCATATTCTATACCAGAAATCAAAATCTAGAATTGTCAACTTTTATTCCATTTTAACTCGGAGAGCCCGGCAAGCTACCGAGAGTATTCGATATGCCAGACACAGTAACAACAAAGTCTCCAATGGAGACGTTACTGGGCCCGCTCGAGCAAATCGATGATCAACGGGAGGGCCTTTATTTATTATTCCATTTTAACTATTCAAGATTTTATGGATGCTATTGCAAAACCTATTGAGAAACTTAAATATTGGGGTTGAAGAGATGGTACAGTGAGTAGGGTGCTTGCCTACACATGGCCAACCCAGTTTCCATCACCAACACCCCACTTGGTCCCTTAGCCCAGCCAGGACTAACCCCTGAGCACAGAGCCAAGAGTAAGCCCTGAGGACTGTGAGGCCTGGCTCAAAAAAACAAAACAAAAGCAATACTTATCTTTATGTTCTACTCAACATAACTGAAAAGTACTCTGATTCCTTTGTAAATGAAACATGGAAATTATGAATCAAAACAGTACCTCAATATTTTTACTCGCCACATTCTTCACAACAGCAGGAAATAGTTCAGATGCATTTTTCCCTTTTGCAATCATCTGAAGAATAAAAAGTAGATTAGAGCTAAGAAATTTTTTAATTAGTATTTGAAAGCAAAACATTATGTATTATACAGTTAAAAAGATTTAATGAGAAAATAAACTGTGGGATTAACAAACTAAACTCTTCATCTTACTTATCCCAACAACCTGCAGCAAATAACAATCTCTTCTGTATCAATATAAATGTAATTCAAAACATATAATGAAATATTTACAATAGTTTTTTGGTTTGTATGGTTGCAAATCCTTTTAATTATTTGTACTGTTCTTTATTTTACAAGTTCTTATATTAAATATACATGACATATTTGCAATAGAGGTAATGCAGTAAATGTTATTACACAAACTAATTCTTTCTTGTTTATTTTTCATAAATCTACTTCTTCAACCATTACTTTTCTTTCTTTTTTATTTTGGAAAGGGGGCAGGGCTGGGAGATATTTGGTTCACACCCAGCAGTCGTCAGGGCTTACTCCTGGTTCTGTGCTCAGGGGTCACTCCCAGTAATACTCAGGGGACAATTATGTGGTTCCAGGATTCAAACCAGCATCAGCTGTATGCAAGGCAGGTGTCTTAATTCTTGTATTATCTTTCTAGCCCAACCAATACTTTTCAGAGGTTTCTTTCACCACCTCTGAAGATCTATACAACATAATCTTGTCAGGTCACATGGTTCTATAATTTCCAACAAGCCTGGAATTTCATTCACTAGCATGACTTAACTCATAGTTCACTAGCGTCTAAGTTTCCACTTTCAAAATGAACATTAGCTATTTCTATCACCTCAAATTTGCTGTCTGTAACCAAACATTTTTCATATTAAAGTGGCATTCTTGGGGCTGGAGAGATAGCACAGCGGAGAGGGCGTTTGCCTTGCACACGGCCAACCCGGGTTCGATTCCCAGCATCCCATGTGGTCCCCTGAGCACCGCCAGGAGTAACTCCTGAATGCACATCCAGGAGTAACCCCTGTGCATTGCCGGGTGTGACTCAAAAAGCAAAATAAATAAATAAATAAATAAAGTGGCATTCTTGGCAGAATTTTCTCCATAAATTTTCCTATGTAACAAAAGCTATAATAAAAACATCTACATAGTAACCTAGTGATTTCTTACACTCAGTGAATCCCTTCTCACTGCTACCAGACTAGCACAGGCTAGTATCAGTCTCCTCCCAACAAGTTTAAACTACTTGTAACTCTATTTTTGCACGTCAGCTGTTCTCAAAGATTTTCAAAATCCCAACTTCCCAGAATCCAAATTATTTCACTAAATATTCTGATGCCCTCACAATTTGAAAAATGCTTCAAGGATTACCGCTCTATACCAATGAGAACAATCTCATGCATTAGAAAAGCTCTGGTTGCTCCATGCCCATGAGCCAATCACGCCAGCCCAATTCTCTTCCACTATGCTAAGTTCTACTGTTCCATCTTGACTAGTGTCTAGCTCACCTAGCTCCTTATTCTCTGGGTCAAGACCTGATATGGGTGATAGAACTGAGTGTAGTGGGGCACAAAAAAATTTGGCAGGAATAAATGTTTCTGAATATACAACAACCAAAACTAGTTTCAAATAGACCATGTAATGAATCCAAGGTGCCTCTGCAGCACTCATTTATGTTGCATTTTTTGGGCAGAAAAAAAAAAAAACAGAAAAAGTTCAAGAAGCCCTGATCCACATTTTCATCAAATTCTAATCTTAACTCTCTTGCCAGAATCATTTTCTAATTCCTAGCCCTCACTAGCATCCAGTCTTAACTTTCCCTAGAATTTTTTAATCTATGCCTTTATTGGAAAAATTTTATGTGCTATCTTTTATATCCCCATTTCAGTTTTATGTCCACGTGTATTTCCATTTCCCTCTTTCTCATTCCATAATATCTTTGTCTTACAATAGTCCAGATTTAGGAGTCACGAAGTTTAAATTTCAGGATGATTTTTTGAAAAAGGGCCCCTTGTTAATTACATACCATATCTAAGGAATTACAACAACAACAAAGGATAAAGTATGAGTTTAGGAATTTATTTTAAAAGTTAGAAGTACTCTTTTTGAGAAACATGGTCCCAGTTAACAATTTCTCAGATTTTCTCACATGACAGCTTTAAAATACTCTAATACAAGTTGTCTTTTCATATTCTATTTCCTATAACCTTAACATAATTTGAGTATTTATGAAATCTACTGGGTATTGCAGGTTGACAAGATATTACAGCTAAACATCTTTATATGATTTTGATACCTCTCTCAATTTCCTCACCTGCCAAAATCAGGAGGAATTAAATGCTCTCTAGGGCTGCTTCTTGAGTTATCCAGTGATAATCTGACATCAGAAATCCTGTCCTCCTTAACCCTCTCCAAGGCTTCCCCAACTTTGTTCTAAAGGATGGTAATTAAAAAATGAGGAAGGAAAAAAATGCTACAGTCAAATTCATTCAAGAAATATTTGCTGTGAGGATACTATATACAAACAGCACATAAAATACTACGTAGATCCTTCCCCAATGACGTTTAACCTTCTAGTGGGGATGAAAATCAATAAAAAGAGAGAAAACGTGGGGGGTCGAATTGCTCTTTTATGCTTTGGATAGTGTTTGCCGGGTATACATTTTTCTATGTTTACATTTTCAATCTAGGTGTTTATATTCAGAGTGGACTTCTGTTACAGATCATACAGCTGTGTCTTGATAGCTTCATCCAATGAACCACCTCTTTTAGGGACTTCATAGACTTTAGATCATGCTCAGTTATTACTAACCTGGCCAGATTCTCAAGACTACAACTTTGTACCTGTTTTCTGCTTATTTGCTGTGGTGTCTGTTCTGATCGCCATTATTCCCACCACTGGAGAAATTTCTAGTTTTTTTTTTTTAATGTAGACTTTGAGTATATAAATCTGCATTTTTTCAGTGGTTCTTCATCCAAAGATTATTAAGTGGATAGATTGGCTTAACAGATTGAGGGAGAAAGAGATGAAGATCTACCAAACCTATCATGGCCTACTCTAAGTATCAGAGCAGGTCAAATGAAATATAGAAACCTTATAACCATATAAATCCTTTTAACCTCACCTCCCTACTAACCTTTATAGCTATCCTATATTACATCTACAACAATTTAAAACATCTCAGAGAGTGGGATAACTATCTAACAAAGAAAGGTTCAGGTTTACTCCTTATTCCATGACAACTGAACTAATCTAGACCTTCACCATCCAACATTTTCTCAAAGAAAATATGTCAAAACTGCAATACAACAAAATATTCCATTTCATTCGTGGAGTATAAAACAACATAACATGAGACTGACACCTAAGGATAGTAGATATGGAACAGGTAGATTGCTCCATAGCTGGAAGCCTGCCTCATGAACAAAAGGGAGAAGGCAGCTAGAATAGAGAAGGGATCACTAAGAAAAAGATGGCTGGAGGAATCGGTCGGGATGAGAGATGTGTGCAGAAAGTAGATAAAGAACCAAAGATGATGGCCTCTCAGTAGCTATATAGCAAAACAATGTCCAAAAGTAGAGAGAGAGTATGGGGAAAATTGTCTGCCATGGAGGCAGGGGGAGGGTGGAAAAGGGGAGGGGGGATATACCGGGGATATTGGTGGTGATAAATGTGCACTGGTGAAGGGATGGTGTTTGATCATTGTGTGATCATAACCCAAACATGAAAGCTTGTAACTGTCCCACGGTGATTCAATAAAATTAAAAAATAAAAATTCCATTTCTCCAGTAATCATGGAAAGTCAACTCATCGGAATGTTAGCAAAAATCAAGTTCAGGATTGGAGAGATAGTAAAGAATAAGGCCATCTGCTTTGCACATGCCCGACCCTGGGTGGATCCTAGGTCCAATCACATATGGTCCCACAAGTTCCACAAGGAGTAATCCCTGATGGAGAGTCAGGAGTGGCCCCTGAGCATTGCTGCAGATGAGTGTGAGTCCTACCCAAGAAAAAAAAACATAAAAGACACTCACATTCATTACGTAAAACAATGCATGTCAAGTTCTCCTTAATTCATCATTTTCATCAAGTCATAATAAAATATGGACATATACTATTCACCTAAGACATACATTTTTAGGAAATATCAAAAAAAAATAATTACTATTTCAACTTGAGTCCTTCTGTGGTGTATAAGTGACCACAGGATTTTAAAGTACGTTGTACTGGCATATATCTGACTTTACCCAACATATAAAATGTTGGAAACATTACCCCATGGTTCTACATAAGTCTCTGTTATTACCAAAGAACAATAATAGAAGGAACTGTGACTATCATTATGGTTTCTCACTGGTAGACATTGCTGATAAGATTCTCGGCTGAATCACAGAGCTACAGCTGTGAAAGACAGAGTGCCATGCAGAGCCAGCACTCTGATATGCTTTACAAAGTAATATGGTAAAACAAACAGCACATTTACTATTCTGACAGATTAAAATGTTAGCAAGTGTAAAGGCTGTTAACGAGAAGTACAGATTTCAGACTATTCTGTGATCATATAGGATGATACAAATCCATATTCAGGGCTCATGAGCCCAAATTATAAAGAGAAATTTAAGTATTACAAATTACACTAAGACAAAGAATCTTGAGACACATATAATACTCTGAACTGACCTCCAATGAACTAACTTCTACTTAAGAGACGTTTGGAAATGATGCACACATAAATGAACATGAAATGTTTTTAATGATTGTAAAAGCTTCCACACTGCTAGAATAATATATGTATGAAAGTACCATTAGCAGTAATGTAAATCACAGTTAAAAAAAAACACTTCCATACAGAACTGTGATAAGTATTAATCTAATTAAAAATGGTAAAAAAGCAAAGAAGGGAAAAAAATGTGTTTAACAGAAAAATATTTCAAGCAAAATAAGTAAAAAGTATCTAATACATTGGGGGATTAGCAAATAAGGGTAGTTGAAATTTACTGTAGTGGAGCCAGAGAGGAAGTGGCAGGGTTAAGGCACCTGCATTGCATGTAGCCAGCCCCAGTTCAATCCCTGGCCTAACATGGTCCTTCAAAAACTGCCAAGAGGGACCTCTACGCATGACTGGATATAGCCCAAAACCCTCACCCCAGAAAAAAAAACATAATTTTTTTAAAGAAAGTATTGAAAATACCAGAGCTTAAAATTTAGCACTAAAAACTAAAATATACTGGGCCAGGGAGATAGTTTGAACAGATGGAGTGTATGCCTTATATGTGCAAGGACCACAGTTTGATCCTCAGCACTATACGGCACCCCCAAACACTACCACTCTAGCCCTGGGAGGGCCTCAGCACTGCCAGAACAGTGTAGCACTGTACTGGTGGATCTACACACCAAACTGTCAGGCTTATACCATAGGGAGGTCTCCCAGAACAGCCCAGACCCAACACTGTGAAGGGCCCCCCACCCCCAAAAATACACTGTGAAAGAGAAATTGAACATGTAAATTAGCAATGTAGACAAAGCAAAGAGACAGAATCCTGTCTATTTCCCCAAACCTGATCTATAAATTTACTGCAATTCCACTACAAACCCATATAAAGAGTTAGTTACTTTTATTGTTTTACTGAAAGAGACAGGCCACTTCTAAAATTTACATGGAAAAGAAAAAGAAGTAAATAAAGGAATCTTTTGAAGATTAAAGGAGTTGGGCCAGAGAGCTACTACAGGTACTTGCTCTGCACACAGCCAACCTGGGTTTGATTCCCAGCATCTGGAACGGTCCCCTGAGCACTGCCAGGAGTGATTCCTGAGTGCACAGCCAGGAGTAAGCCCTGAGCATCACCAGGTGTGGCCCAAAAACAAAAACAAAATCAAGGGTTACAATTTTTTCTTTTAAGGCTACAAAAATAAAAAGTGGGGTATGTTGAAATGGTAGTCACAGAAATCAGTGATTCGAATAGAAAAGTGAGTTTAGATGTGACTCGGAAATAATTTTTACTATAGGTTGACATGAAGGAGAGTGAAAGAGAGAAAGACAGATTTTCAATACAAAATATGTATACATGTGAAACAACTACCCCATATCTACGTGAAAATTAAGTGAATTTCTAATCTATAAAATAAATATAATCTGAAAAATAAATTCCAGAACTAAACATAAAAGTGAAAACAGGGGTAGAAATCTTAATAACATTACAAGAAGCCAAGATGTCTTCAGTAACAACTCATTTTATGAACCTACCTCAACCCCAATAAAAAGCTGCACCAAGGACAAAGATTAAAATAATGATCCAATATCACTTGAATACATAAAAATATATGAACATGAATACTGCAAGTTATATTTTAAAAATAAAATAATGCAAACATTTGAAAAAATTAAAAATCTCTAATAAAAATTAGAAGAAAGAAAAGTATTCCACCATCCCAACTATTCAACATCATAGTGGAGTTTAATTTGATGCAAAGAAACAAGAGAAATAAATGACAGAAGTATCAAAAAATAGGGTACTAGAGTACACCAGGTACGACATTTGCCTTGCATGTGGCAAACCCGAGTTCAATCCCAGCATCCATATGTTCTCCTGTTCAGAACCAGAATTAAGCCCTGAGCACCACTGGGTGTAACATAAAAATATAAAACAAAACAGATATCAGAAAATAAAATATAAACCTTCCATAGTTATCCAGAAAAATCCAAATGCAAAAACAAAAAAACTATTAGAGGTAAGAAGAGATGTCATTAAGAATAGCAGTATAGGGGCTGGAGTTATAGCACAGTGGGTAGGGTGGTTTTCTTGCACGTGGCTGACCCAGGTTCGATTCCCAGCATCCCATATGGTCCCCTGAGCACCGCCAGGAGTAATTCCCGAGTGCAAAGCCAGGAGTGACCTCTGAGCACCGCCAGGCGTGACCCAAAAAGGAAAAAAAAAATAGCAGTATATCTACACAAGGAATACTATGCAACCAACAGGAAAAATAAAGTCATGAAATTAGCTTATAAAAGGATGGACATGGAGAGTATTATGCTGAGTGAAATGAGTGAAAAGAAGAGAGACACACATAGAATGATTACACTCATCTATAGGGATATAAAAAAGCATAATATGAGACTCTTGCCCACGGATAATAAAAACAAGGGCCAGGAGGACTGGTCCACAGATGAAAGCTTGCCACAAGTGGAAGGCCAAGGCGAGGGCAGTTAGGATAGAAAAAGGAGCACTATGTTGGAAATGATCAAGTGCTGATTTACCTGTAGGTAAAGGGCTATACATAACTGTTCAATACCTATATTACAAACCATAAATGCTCAAAAAGAAAGAGACAGTGAGGGAGCCAGAAAGGGATGGAGCACGTGGGGCAGGTGATGGAAGGGAAACTGGGGACATATGTGGTAGGAAATGTATACTGGTGAAGGGACGGGTATTGACTGAAATCCAGTCATGAACAACCTTGTCACTATGTATCTCATGGTGATTCAACTTAAAAAAAAAAAGTACAGGTATTTAAAAGTATTTACAATCCCACTCACCAGAGAAAATTGTAAATGTTTCATTATGCCTTAAATTACTATTTATTTCTCCTATAATATCTGTCTCTGGTCTATCGAGATATAAAACAAATTTCTCCTAAGGTGCCTCTAAAGTGAGGTTTCTTCTGACAGCATTATACTTCTTGTATATCTTCATCATTTTCATCACAGCCACCTTCTTTTATGTTGATGAGCTGGACATAAATTCTCTTAGAACACCACGCTGTCACCTGATTCCCCTGGTTAGCTATTTCCCTATAACTCCATTCGCATTCTACCTGCATTTCACATGCAATGTAACCAACTTTTCAATGCTGAACTACATTTTCGTTGTTGATGACAAAACTCCGTTTTGTGACATGAATTCTTCACTGAGAAACAAGGAAGGAATACAACAACATGCACTGTTATCTGCATGAACTGAGTAATATGGTCACACCGCGACCAAAACACTAACAAACAAATTGGTAACAAACAAATCATGATGCACATTAGCTATTTACACAGAAAGTTGTGAACTCAAGGGACAATGTTAATACTTGTACATTAGTTACTCAGTTACTATATGGAGACTGCTGAAACTTGGGCTATCTTATTGGAGGACTCCTCACAGTTCACTAAACTGTGGTAAATAAAATCTATGTACATCACAATCAAAGAACTGTAAGCCCATTAATGACTTCATTTGTTCAGCATTAACATTAATACATGAAAAATTTATGAAAGACTGCCCCTCTATACCCCAAGGACATAAAAACATTCATTCAAAAGGACATATGCACACCATTATTCATTCCTGTACTTTGTACAACAGCTAAGGTATGGAATCAATCCAGGTATTCAACAACAGACAAATGGATTATGAAGATGTGATACATACACAAAATGGAATACTAAGCAGCTGCAAAGAATGATGAAAGCACGCAATTTGCTCTAACTGGATGGAACTGGAAGATATTGTGCTTACTAAAGAAAGCGAGAAGGAGAAGTAGAGAGAGAACAAAAGGGAATGCCCCGCCACAAAGACAGGGTGGGACAGGGGGGTGGGGGATGGGAGGGATACTGGAATCCGTGGTGGTGGAAAATGGGCACTGGTATAGGGATCACTGTATAATTGAAACCCAAGCACAAAAATTTGTAAGTCTACAACTGTACCTCATGGTGTTTCACTAATAAAAAATTTTTTTAAAAAAAAGCCAGAAGGAGAAAGAAAAACACAGGATGATCTCACTAATCTGTGGTATATAGAATATCTGGATGAGGAAATGTAATGTAGTAAAGGGGGATAGAGGAGGTGCCTAAATCACCTTTGACCACAAAGTTTAGAGAGAAAGAAAGAAATTAAGGAGAAAAGGAAGATGAGAAAGAGAAGTAATGAGGAAACAGGGTTCAAGTTTCAGTTTACTGTTGATGTGGGAGAATGGTATAATCATATATCCAAGATTTTTTAATCAAATGAAAATATACTAAATAGTGCTGGGGTGACAGTACAGCAGGTAGGGTGCTTGCCTTGCATGCAGCAGACCCAGATTCAATCCCCAGCACCCCATATGGTCCCCCAGCACTGCCAGGAGTAATACCTAATCACTGCTAGGTGTGGTCCCTAACTCAAAAATATTAATCTAAAAAAATTATACAAGAAACATATCATCATTATATAGTTATTGTAACAAAAAATAACAATAGAATGGACGCTGTTTTTGTTTAAATAAGTAAATAAATAACTGGAAAAAAAAAGATTCCCCCTTCTTTACTGTAATCCTACAATTCAAACAGCAAGTAATTTATAAATATTCTATAGATATAATTATATCTTCACACTCATTTGCTTTTTTAACAGAATACATGATACTCATAATCCACTTTCATAAGTGAAACTTGGAATTTAGTATCCAAAAATAAAAGAATAGAGATTTTAAACTTTTATATGGTTTCCTCACCTGCTGTAAGCTTTATTGTAACAGAAGAGTTCACTTGTGCATTATACAAATTTATCATAATGTTTACCTTATTATATAAAAAGTGGAAAATAAAATCAACAATGATAGTGAATCAGAAAGCATATTTTTGTAATAACAAAACTGGTTTTATAAATTTAATTCCACTGAGACAAAAGCAGAACTTTTCAGCATTAGTCATAGGAATTACGCCAGTTTTCATTAAAAAGGCCCTCCCGTTGATCATCGAATTGCTCGAGCAGGCCCAGTAACGTCTCCATTGGAGACTTTGTTGTTACTGTGTCTGGCATATCGAATACTCTCGGTAGCTTGCCGGGCTCTCCGAGAGGGGCGGAGGAATCAAACTCGGGTCGGCCATGTTGGCTGCGTGCAAGGCAAACGCCCTACCGCTGTGCTATCACTCCAGCCCCCAGTTTTCATTATGAACATTAAAATTTTCATTATGAACATTAAAATTTTCATTATGAACATTAAAATTTTATGAACATAAAAATTACGCCAGTTTTCATTATGAACATTAAAAAGTCAAACACAAACTGCAAAATTAATTTATCAAAGATATTATTTATAATTAGGAATTGCTTATTTTTATTTCTCTGACAATGGAACCCCTCTAATAACATATTAGTCAACTGTTTGGATTTTGCATTACAATTGTAAACTGGCAAATACTCTTACATTTACTAATACTTATTCAAAGTCATATGTTATTAAACTGAATGAAACAGTTCTGTTAGTAATAATGGAAGTTGAAACATATGAAAATATGGTATTATATTTTAAATTCTAAAATGACAAAAAAAATGGCTAATTGTCTCTGTATGGAATCTATATATTCTGTATATAAGCTTATTTATTCTGTCTTTGAAAGAATTAGCTCTATCACAGGAGAAACATTAGAGAAAAAGAAATTAAAGCAGAAAAGATGGAATGAAAAATAAAATAATCTGAATTTAACACTTTGGTATTTTTTCCCAAATAGCTTAGACAAAGTTCTAATTATTTGTTTTTGCTTTGGGACCATGCACCACAGAGCACAGGCTTACTCCTGACTCTGTGTTCAAGGATCAGTTCTGGTGGTACTCAGGGAATAATTAAATATTACTAATATTTAATTAAATTTTAATATTATTATTTTATTTTTAATGTATTATTAAATTATTGATATTTAATAATAAACATTAAGAGGCAAATAGAGGCTGGAGAGACAGTACAGCGGGTAAGGCATTTGCCTTACATGCACCAAACCTGGTTTTGACCCTAGGCATCCCACTGTACTTTCTCCCTGAGCACTGCCAAAAGCAACTCCTCAGTGGAGACCCAAGAGTAACCCCTGCGCATCACCAGGTATAACCCACAAAGTTAAGCATTTTTTTAAAAAGATTTTTTAAAAGCAAATGGGATGTCTGCTTTGCCATTTAACACATCATTTAATGTACATATATAAACACTACTTAACCATTATTCAACAACTAAAACAATCTATTTTACCTACCCCAACAATTCGTTTCATAGCATCCAATTTAGCAGAATCTTTATTGCTTTCCAACATTTGCTTTAGATCTTCATTCCTATTAAAAAAGAAAAATTTCCGTATTTCAATTTTAATATTGGATAGCTACTATAATACATTATTTTATTTAAAATATGACAGGCATAAAACATGATAGAAACAATATGATAGGCAATATTAAGTTATACATTCTTATTGACAATAAATGTCTCATAATAAACATTAAGGTGCTATACTATCATCAACTCCACCAATAAAACAAATATAAAATACACACCTATTTTGCCAAACTACTTATGTAAACATAGGCATACAAGTTCTAATATTCCAAAATTTCTTTCTTCTAATCAGGACAAAAACAGAAATATTCTTGAGTTAGTTCCAAAACTCTTTTCATTTGCCAAAATAGTGAAAATGTCAAGAAAGAGTGCAGATATAAAGGAAAGCTACGTATCACTCATGTTATCCCTTTTTTTCTCCTTTCTCCCATGAGAATACAAATATGAAAAGAAGTCACCACTGATAATCCATAACTCAAATAAGTAAAAGGTAATTTTAACATTGTAACAGGGGGGATGAGGTCATGAATTTGGGCAGTTAGTGAAAAGGATAAAAATCTAGGCCTGATTCAAACTCCAAGCAGAAGTTGACATCAATAGGGTATGGCAAGTGAGCATGAAGGCTGAGACAGGCATGGCCTCCAGATGTCACCATTCCCACCTTGGATGATAACGCAGGTGCTACCTGATGCCACCAGGAAAGGTAACCCCAGAGGAAGCAGATATTTGCTCTTTTCCATGGCTGTTAGCTATACAAGCCTACTTAGGAGACAGTCCAAACAAAATAATGTCTAGGCATGTGAGCTACAAAAAGAGAAAAAGCATGTGTAATCGTTGTGAATGAAGTTTCTTTGGTTCACATCTGACCAGCATCGATTTTTCAGATTCACATATTCTCATCAACCAAAGTTATCATTATGATCCCGAGCCATATCTTCCCTTCAGTATAGCAGAATAGCCATTTTAAAATTGTAATTTACTGTAGTGAAGGTAAGACAGCTACAAGAGCATAGTGTACATTGTTACTGCACCTTTACCATCAACAAAGGGCCCAGGATCTATCCCCACTGTCCTGGTGTCCCTTCCTGTCTGCCTCTTCCTTCTTCCTACTACTTGAGAAGAAAGTTGGCAGTTGGCAACACACTTGGCGGAAAAGTTTTTCAAAACACTTATATAGCTCAGCAGGATGCTCAGGCTTGACACCAAAGCATTGTCCTTAAAAGAGAACATCGCTAAACTGGCTCTCATCAAAACAAAAGCTCTTGCTTTTTTGAAAGACCCCACTAGGTGGAAGGGAAGAAATGAAGTACAAAGTATTTGCAACCACATATGTGACAAAGAACTAGTAACCAAAATAATACTCAAAAAAAATGGAATTCTAATATTTAATGGTGGGGGGGAAACCCGATTCAATGAGAAAAAGAGAAAAAGAAATTTATGGACTGCATTATGAACTTCCACAATTTCCTATGCACAAGTCCCATCCACTAATGTGACTTCAAATGTTAACAAGGTCTTCAAAAAGAAAACTGTGGTTTAAAAAATGTCATAAATATGAAAACTGGATCTTTATAACTGGGTGACCTCCTCTACAAGGGTGGGGCCCCAGTGACGTTCACACAAGGAAGAATGACCATATGAAGACTTAAGGAGAAGGTGGCCATGGAGAAGAAACCAAACCTGCCAGCCCCTTGATCATGAACTCAGAGCCTCCAGAATTCGAAGGAAAAAAATGCTGTTGACAAAATCACCCACTTCGCAGCATTTGTAATGGCAGCCCTAGAAAACTCACGCAGGAGTTAAGTGCGACCAACTGCCACTGCAGTGAAAAAGTGAAAAGCTAAGCTCATCCCCACTCCCTAAAAAGAGTAGAGGCAATGAAATTTATTACAAATTACTCTGCCTTCCCCAAGCAACTCATAAAATTTAATGCAATGCTAACCACTAGAACACAAAAATAATTACAACACCTGCATTTTTCTAACGAAAAATACTATACAGCTAGAAAATGTGCAGTGGAGACAACAAAATATGAAACTACCAAAAAGGACAGAGAGATAGTACAGCAGCTGGGGTGTCTCCCCTGCATGCAGTCGATGCAGTTTCAATCCCCGGCATCCCATATGATCCTCCTAGCACTGCCAGGAGTGGTTCCTGAGTACAAAGCCAGGAGGAAGGCCTGAGCACTGCCGGGGGAGGCTCCAAAACAAAAACAAAGAAACCTACCAAAAAAAAAAAAAATATGTTAAATAATAACTGGAATGAATTAAGAATTTCTTAAAATTTTTCAGGTTTTCATAATAAACGGGTAAATAGAAAAGGGAAAAATTTAACAAGTCCACACAGCAGTTTTTATTTCTTCTTTTACTTTTTTATTTTACTTAATTCCCGGCAAGCTACCAAGAGTATACCGCCCGCATGGCAGAGCCTGGCAAGCTACCCACGGTGCATTTGATATGCCAAAAACAGTAACAAGTCTCAAAATGGAGACAATACTGGGCTCACCCGAGCAAATAGATAAACAATAGGAGGACAGTGCTACAATGAAGTGCTACTTAATTAGCAAACACATAAACATATAAAATTTACCCAAAATAAACTTGAAAAATTTTCATGTTTTTAAATCACTGTATCACTGTCATCCTGGTGTTCACTGATTGTCTCAAGCAGGCCCCAGTAACGTCTCCTTCGTCCGGGCCCTGAGATTTTAAAAAGTGCCACATTCGAGGCTCTTTCAGGGTCAGGAGAATGAGACCCATCATTGTTACTGGTTTTTGGCACATTGAATACACCACGGGGAGTTTGCCAGACTCTGCCATTGTGGGCAGGATACTTTTGGGAGCCTGCCAGGTTCTCCAGAGTAAGAACTAGATGATAAGATGTCGCTTCAGGAAGCAGGGTTTTATAGTCTCTGGGTCTTGGCCGTTGATGGGATTACACAGCGCCAGGGCAGTTGGTGGGTGTAACGCCTACATACTGGAAGATGGGGATCTGGGTGGAGGAGGCCCCAGTCCCAATTTGAGCAGAAAGGACCCAAAAGATGGTGAACTATGCCTGGGCAGGGCGAAGCCGAAGCCAGAGGAAACTCTGGTGGAGGTCCATTGCAGTCCTGATGTGCACATCAGTCGTCTGAACTGGGTATAGGGGCTAAAGACTAATCGAACCATCTAGTAGCTGGTTCCCTCTGAAGTTTCCCTCAGGATAGCTGGCACTCTCGCACAACCACCCATGCAGTTTTATCTGATAAAGCAAATGATTAGAGGTCTTGGGGCTGATACGATCTCAACCATGTTTTTAAATAATGTTCAAAAACATAGCCCTGAGCTAAGAGAAGCCACTGAACATGACCAAGTGTGACCCAAACAGAAAACAAAGTAAGAATTGAGTCAAAATAATGCTGAATTTTATACTGATAGTGTGGCGGGAGGGATACTGGGAACATTGGTGGTGAATGGCACTGGTAGAGGGATGGGTACTGGATCATAGTATGAATGAAAAGTAATCATGAAACTTTGTATGTCTGTAACTATCTCACAGTGATTCACTAATGTGTATGTGTGTGTGTGTATTATTTAAATCCAAAAAAAATCTGAATTTTAAATATTTTCATTTGACTCTGCTGAAAACCAATACCCATTTCAAGTAAGTTTTTTTTGAGATTTACATAGTTGTTCATTTATCTAGTTACCTAAAGCTTTCATAGCTTTGAGTACCAGGATGATGGTTTTATTTTTACATAAGTGACATCTTGTGGTGTTAAGCGGTATAACTTTTTCTTTCATCTTAAACATGTACCTGTTTTTGCAGTTTCAGAGAAGAGTTTAATATGAACTAGAAGGCAAAAGAAAGTCTTTCTATCACCAAGAAATAACTCCCATTTCAGCACCAAAAAATAAGCAGCAAGTATAATTCTAAAAATAAATCAACATAATTTTACCCTACATAAAATTACTTAGGAGGTAGGATTTTTACATACTATAACTATCAGTTCTTTTTTGAAAAACCCTAACGTCTACACTATTCCTTTTAAGGACAATGTAAAATAAGAGGGGATAACCCCATTTTGCAGCACTACCGTTTGCCTTGCACACGGCTGACCCAGGTTCGATTCCTCCGTCACTCTCAGAGAGCCCGGCAAACTATCGAGAGTATCCCGCCCGAGCCTGTCAAGCTACCTGTGGCATATTTGATATGCCAAAAACAGTAACGAAGAGTCTCACAATGGAGACATTACTGGTGCCCGATCGAGCAAACTGATGAACAACGGGAGGACAGTGCTACTCTCCGTGTCAGTGCTACTAAAAGTATAACTACTCAAAGAAGATTGATCCAAAAGCTTTGGCCAAATCACAATATACAGCTCTATTAGAAGAGCCTACAAGCTGAGAGCAAGCAGAGACTTACAGAGCAATTCAATGGTGAGATTTACTGTTTAGAGTAGAGAAAGAATTAGGTGCTTCTATTTTGAACTCTTTTTCCATCTCATTGTTCCAGTACTTAATTATTTTATATTTTTACATAAGTACTTATTGACTATAGACTAGAAATTGATTTGGTAACAGAAGCTCCTTCATCAGTTTGAGAGCACTTCACTGTAGCAAATTACCTTCCTTTTCCTGAAAACACTTAACAAAACTTGAATACTCAAGAAAGCAACTTCTGAAACTTAAATTCAGGAATGATGGAATGGGAAAAGTGAAAAGGAATACTGTTTTCATTTGAAGTATATCCTAAAAAGCTATTAAAATCCATGAAGGGGAGAACTGGATTTTTTTTTCAAAACCCACCAAGAAATTCTAAGACATGGGCATCTATCTATTCATGCTTTCAGAATTATGCAAATGAAAATCTCTACCTATAAGTGGTGCATTAAACACATGAAAAGGTAGGCAGAAAAGAAATCTAGAAACCGGGGTCAAAATTTACCATTCCTAGTACATAGTCAAAGGGATTGATTGGTCTTCATAATAAAAGCATGTGTCTGATGGGGAGTCTTCAATTTCCAATTCAAACCTATACGCTCTGGGGCTCTCATTTTTGACTCAAATATAATAATGGGACTGAAGAGATATTACAGGGTGCTTGCCTTGCACGTGGCAGAACCAGGTTTAATCCCCAGCATCCCATATGATCCCCCAAGGACACCCCAGGAGTGATCCCTGAGCACAAAGCCAGGAGTAAGTTCTGAGCTGTCAGGTGTGGTACAAAAACAAGCCAAACAAAACCCAGGAAATTCTAATCTAATTATCCATTAACATTCTAAAAGAACCACGAATCATCCAAGTGAACAGGAAATTCTCCTTCATCGATCACAAAACTGCAAAACTGAAAAGGGATAATCTGCTCCTACTATCAAGACTTCCTCAACCCTTGCAATGGAACTGAAACTTCGGTGATAGATGCAGTAAGTTTGAAATACATGGAGGGAGAGGTGTCAACCTATGCCACTGAAATGCTATGGTATTGATAACCAATAATAAATCAATACATAAAAAAAGAGGTAAGTAAAACTGGGTTAAAAAAAAAACAGTTCAAAAGTCTCTACATTTGATACAAGAGATACTCCTCTTCCCTCTTAAAATTCCTTTCTTCCTCAAGATTTTATAACAATTTTCATCTGGCTCCCAATTGCATTTGCAACACACCAACAAATGAAAGCAATAAAAATCCTTGCCCGTTCTAATAAGAGCAAAAACCAGCATAATAAGTAAATTTATGGGAGAGCAAGGAGGCATTTTAAAGAGAGTAGTTAAGAGTAGGCTGAGATAGCAGAGGGGATGGGGGAGGGGCAGACAGTAGTCAAACTCTAGGCAAGAAGAAAGAAAAAAAAAACCGTGCCAAGTAGGTAGGTCATTCTGTTCTGAATGAAGTAATTAAGTAAGTAGCTACTAAGCATTTTGAATAGTGGATAATCCCTGTAATGGCTGCTGTTTGGAAGCTTCTGAATAAACTTCTAGATATATCCATGGTACTGGAACTTCAAAGAGTCTACACTTTTCACTGTAACTGTGAAGCTGGAGATAACTTCCTAAAAGCACTGGCCATTAACCAGGATAGACTGAATTTAAGGGTCCAAAATCCTTGAAAGAGGAGCACACGAACACATCAGCTTATTTCCCTGACTGCATTTCCCAAGATGCCATGTGAGAGAATACAGAACTCAAAGGAAATGATGGTTTTCTGAAGAAATACAAGTTGAAGTTCAGGAATATAAAAGCAACCAGAACTTGAAGAGCAAAGACTCAGAGGAGGAAATAATTAAAAATTCCATCAAGTAGGCTATATTCAGAGGATTCCAGGAAACCCAGCAAAAATAATAAACAGCAGCTAGGAGGTTAAATACCTGAATAGTGATTTCAACAACCACTCATTAATGAGAAGTAAAGCTCAAATGCAAGAATCTTAAGTATTGAGGTCTTGACAAAACTTCACTCCCTTAGTCAAAGCTACAGAAAAGCTACCCAACAAAGTAAGGGTAATTCCTAGAAGTGAGATTAATAAATAATAACTGAAATAGACAAAGCCTTAGAAAGTTTTAATCAGAGTTTTTAAAGGGGATCAAAGAAGCATGCTAAAAAAAAAAAAGGACACGACCTTAATAAGTACTTAACACATTCAAATCCCGGACTTCGCTCCCCCGCCTCCCGCCTCCCCACCCCCCCGTCGACCCCCCCACCCCCCCCCCCCCCCGCCCCCGCCCCAAGCGTCCTCTGCAACCCTGGGCCACCCACTGGAACCAGCTCAGTAGCTGGTTTTCTCCTTCTCCCATGTGGGTCATTATTCCAACCCTGGACTTCACTTTCCCCACGCATGTGCCCCAGGTGTCTTCTGGAACTCTGGGGGCCACCCACCATACCTGAGCCTCTTCCTGTTCATCCCCAAAGAGCCGGGTTTTCTCCTTCTCCCAGGTTGTACCCCCCTTACACACACAGGTACCCATAGGGGCATGGGCTCTTCGGAAATGGGCGTGGCCTCTGCAGAAGTGGGTGTGGCCTGATTTGGGGCCATTGGCCCCAGGTAAATTACTCAGCAATCTAGTTTAACATCTCAGTCTCCATACCACCACACCAACATGAAGAAACAATGAATATCCCCACCATGAGGAGAAGATGATGAGAAGAGTCCAGAAGCCTCATTAGGTGTTACTCAAGGCAGCTCTCTGATAAAGAATTCAGATATGAAGTAATGAAGATGTTCAATGAACTCAATGAAACAGACAGATATCCAGTCAAATGGAAGACATGAAAGAAACAATCAAGAAAATACAGGAAGAAATGAGAGCAGAAATTGGAAAGCTATGCACAGAAATGTCAGAATAAAAGATTCGGTAGATGAAATAAAAAACTCAATGTGTGCCCTCAATAGTAGAATGGCTACAGCTGAAGCCAGAATCAGTGAGCTGGAAGATGAGCTGCATGAAGCCTACAGGCAACAACAAACAATGGCAAGAGACGTTAAAATAGCTCTAAAGCGAATCAGAGTCCTATGGGATGACTCCAAGAGGAACAACATTAGAATCATTGGAGTACCAGAAGGTCAGCGAAACAGTCCCAATGAAAAACCCACAATTAAACAAATCATTGCTGAAAAGTTCCTAGAGCTGGACAACGCAGGCATCCAGATTCAAGGAGCCCAAAGGGTGCCAGCTAAAAGAGACCCTGATAAAAACACTCCAAGACAAATCATAGTTAGAATCATGGATGCTGCCAATAGAGACACAATACTGCAAGCAGCAAGGTCAAAGAAGGAAATGACATACTAAGGAACACCCCTTAGACTCACAGCAGACCTATCAGAGGAAACGCTCCAAGCCCGAAGGCAATGGTGGGATATAGTTAAAAAAAAAATCACTGAAATGAACACTTCACCAAGAATACTTTATCCGGCTAAACTCTCGCTCAAACTTGAAGGAACGGTAAACTGTTTTCCAGATAAACAACAGCTCAGGAACTTCATAGACTCAAAACCAAACCTAAAAGAAGGGCTAAAGGGGATACTGTAAGACAAGACAAACCCTTACAAGCACAACAAACCCTTACAGAGAGATGACACAAAACCCCATAACAATCTCTCTCAATGTCAAAGGTCTAAATTCACCAATTAAGAGACACAGAGTGGCAAAATGGATTCAGAGACAGAACCCAACATTCTGCAGCCTACAAGAAACACATCTGAATCAGAACAAACACAGACTCAAAGGATAGAAAACAACCCTGCAGGTAAACCTCTCAAAAAAGCTGAAGTGGCCTTACTAGTATCAGACAACATAGATTTCAGGTTGAAAAAGATTAGAAGGGATAGTCAAGGCCACTTTTTACTAATCAAGGAATATGTACAACAGGAAGAAATCACACTCCTAAACATATACGCACCCAATGAGGGACCAGCCAAATACCTACAACAACTGCTAACAGACCTTAAGAAGGACATTACAATAAACACAATAGTAGCTGAAGACTTCAACACCCCTGGATAGATCAAGAAGATTAAAATTCAGCAAGAAAATAATGGCTCTAAAGGAAGAAAAAAACAGAGGGTTAATAGATCAATACAGGACTTTATAGCCCCCCCAAAAAAAGAATACAAATTCTTTTCCAGTGCACATGGAGTATTTTCCAGAATAGAACATGCTCTGGGCCACAAAGCATACCTTAACAGAATCAGGAAGATAAACATTGTATCAACTATCTTCTCAGACCAGGAAGCACTGAAGACAGAAGTTAATCATATACAGATTCAGAAAACCAAATTAAATACCTGGAAATTAGACAACTCAATGTTGAATAACGAGTGGGTCAAGAAAGAAATCAAGGAAGAAATCAAAAGATACCTGGAAACAAATGAGAATGAAGACATGAGCTACGAGAACCTATGGGGCGTAGCTAAAGCCATGTTAAAGGGAAAATTTATAGCTCTGCAAGCATTTCTCAGGAAGGAAGAAAGGGCCCACATAAACAACTTGACTTCACAGCTCAAGATCTTAGGCAAAGACCAACAAAAGGAGCCCAAACCAGGCAGAAGGAAAGAGATCATAAAACTTAGAGCAGAAATCAACGATATGGAAACCCAAAAAACAATACAAAAGATCAATGAAACCAAGAGATGGTTCTTTGAGAAAATATACAAGATAGATAAACCACTAGCAAGACTCACAAAGAAAGAGAGAGAGAGAACCCTAATAAACTGAATCAGAAATGAGAAGGGGGCAGGCTGGAGTGATAGCACAGTGGGTAGGGCATTTGCCTTGCACGGGGTCGACCCGGGTTCGATTCCTAGCATCCCATATGATCCCCTGAGTAGTACCAGGAGTAATTCCTGAGTGCAGAGCCATGAGTAACCCCTGTGCATTGCCGGAAGTGACCCAAAATGAAAAAAAAAAAAGAAAAGAAAAAAATGAGAAGGGGGATATCACAACAGAAACCAAAGAAATTCAAATGATCATCAGAGACTACTTTGAAAGTCTGTATGCCATGAAACAAGAGAACCAAGAAGAAATGGATAAATTGCTGGATTCTTATTATCTCCCAAGGCTGAATCAAAAAGATTTAGAAGACCTGAATAGTTCTATTAGTATCAAGGAAATTGAAACTGTAATCAAAAGTTTTCCCAAAAACAAAAGCCCAGGTCGAGATAGATTCACTAGCGAATTTTTCCAAACATTTAAAGAGGACCTACTGTCAGTTCTCCTCAAGCTGTTCCAGGAAATTGAAGAAACAGAAACTCTCCCAAACAGCTTCTATGAAGCTCTGATCTAATACCAAAAGGAAACAAAGACAACACAAGAAAAGAAAACCACAGGCCGATTTCCCTGATGAACACAGATGCGAAGATTCTCAACAAAATACTAGCAAATAGAATTCAACAATTCATCACAAAGATCATACACCATGACCAAGTGGGATTCATCCCGGAGATGCAAGGATGGTTTAACATTTGGAAATCAATCAACATAATCCATATAACAAAAGGAAAGATAAAAAACATATGATCATATCAATAGATACAGAGAAAGCATTGGACAAGATCCAGCACCATTTATGATGAAAACCCTCGCCAAAATGGGGATAGAAGGGACTTTTCTCAATATAGTTAAAGCCATCTACCACAAGTCTATGGCAAGCAACATCCTCAATGGGGAAAAACTAAGAGCCTTCCCTCTAAGACCAGGGACAAGACAAGGATGCCCACTCTCTCTCCACTGTTGTTCAATATAGCACTGGAAGTACTTGCAATAGCGGTCAGGCAAGAAAAAGATATTAAGACATTCAGGTAGGAAAGGAAGAAATTAAGCTCTCACTATTCGCTGATGATGATACTATACTTAGAGAACCCTAAAACTTCTACCAAGAAACTCCTAAAAACAATAGACTTGCATAGTAAAGTTGCAGGCTATAATACAATACTCAAAAGTCCATGGCTTTCCTATACGCAAATAATGAGAGAGAAGAAAGTGACATGAAAAAAACAATCTCATTCACAATTGTGCCCCAGAAAATCAAGTACCTAGGAATCAGCTTAAATAAGGATGTAAAAGACCTGTACAAAGAAAACTACAAAACGCTACTTCAGGAAATAAAAGAGGACACGAGGAATAAAAGAGGACACGAGGAAATGGAAAGATATCCCCTTCTCATGGATCGGGAGAATCCTCCTTCACTGCTGGTGGGAATGCCAACTGGTTCAGCCCTTTTGGAAAACAGTATGGACGAGTCTCAAAAAATTAGAAATTGAGCTCCCATTTGTCCCAGCAATACCACTTCTGGGAATATAACCCAGCAAGGCAAAAAAGTACAGTGGAAATTACATCTGCACTTCTATGTTCATTGCTGCACTGTTCACAATAGCCAAAATTTGGAAAAAACCGGAGTGTCCAGAAACAGAAGACTGCTTAAAGAATCTTTGGTATATCTACACAAAGGAATACTGTGCAGCTGTTAGAAAAGCTGAAGTCATGAAATTTACATACAAGTGGTTCTACATGGAAAGTATCATGCTAAGTGAAATGAGCAGAAAGAGAGGGACAGTCATAGAAAGACTGCACTCATCTGGGGAATATAAAGTAACAGAATGGGAGTCGAACACCCAAGAATAGTTGAGATAAGTGCCAGGAGGTCTGCTTCATGGCTTGGAAGCTGGCAGCACAGGCTGGAGGAAAAGGCAGCTCAGATAGAGAAGGGAATACCAAGAAAAGGATGTTTGGAGGACTCGCTCAGGATGCGAGATGCGTACTGAAAGTAGACTACAAACCAAACATGATGACCACTCAATAGCTCTGTTGCAAACTACAACACCCTAAAGAAAAGAGTGAGCAAAAGGGAATTCTCTGCCACAGAGGCGGGGTGGGGTGGGGTAGGGAGAATGGAGTGGGGGGTGGGAGGGCTGCTGGAATCATTGGTGTGAAGAATGGGCACTGGTAGAGGGATCAGCACTCGATCATTGTGTAACTGAAACCCAAGCATGAAAGTTTGTAAGTCTACAACTGTACCTCATGGTGTTTCACTAATAAAAAAATTTTTTAAATTTAAAAAGTACTTAACACAGAAGTTAAACAAGATCAAAATAGTATGCTATGACAAAAGAGTTAAAAGGTAAAGGTAATGGCCCTCCCGTTGTTCATCGATTTGCTCGAGCGGGCCCAGTAACATTTCCATTGGAGATTTTGTTGTTACTGTGTTTGGCATATCGAATACACCACGGGTGGCTTGCCAGGCTCTGCCATGTGGGCGAGATACTCTCGGAAGCTTGCCGGGCTCTCCAAGAGGGGCGGAGGAATCGAACTCGGGTTGGCCATGTTGGCTGCGTGCAAGGCAAACGCCCTACCGCTGTGCTATCGCTCCAGCCCAAACATATAAATAACAAAATATAAATGACAAAAGAGTTAAGATTATTAAATTGAGCAAATAAAGCAAGACTCTTCAGCATATGGTACTAGGAAAACTGGTTGGCCCCATGAAAAATATGAATTCAGATCCCAATCTCATACCATGAACAAAAGTCAACTCAAAATGGATTAACAGGGACCAGAGTAATAGAACATTGGGTAAGGTGGTTGCCTTGCATGCAGCCGACGTGGGTTCAATCCACAGCATCCCATATGGTCCCCTGAGCACCGCCAGAAGTGATTTCTGAGTGCACAGCCAGGAGTAACCCCTGAGCATCACCGGGTGTGACCAAAAAAAAAAAAAAAAACCAAAAATAAATAAAATTATTTTTTTAAAAAATGGATTAATGATCTCAATGCCGGACCTGAAAACACCAATTTTATTGAGGAATATAGAAGAATACTTAATGTCACTGAATCTAGAGGCAACTTCAACAAATTAATGCCATTGGCAAAGGAAATGAAGCAAAGAAAAACAAACAAAATGACATCAAATTAAGAAGTTCTGCACTGTAGCACTGTCCTCCCATTGTTCATCGATTTGCTCAAGTGGGCCCAGTAACATCTGCAATGTGAGACTTGTTGTTACTGGTTTGGCATATTGAATACATCACGGGTAGCTTGCCAGGCTTTGCTGTGCAGGTGAGATACTCTCGGTAGCTTGTCAGGCTCTCTGAGAGGGGTGGAGGAATCGAACCCAGCTCAGCCGGGCTGGCCGCACGCAAGGCAAACGCTCTACTCACCATGCTGCAAAATAAATGGCCAGAATAAAATAAAAAATATTCACCCACCACTCATTTGACAACAGATTAATATCTAAGGTACATAATGTGCTTATAAAACTTAACAAGATAAAGACAATCAACTCTAACCAACAATGGGGAGAAGAGATGAGCATACAGATGGCCAACAGATGTACGAAAAAAGGCTCTGCACCATCAGTGAAATGCAAATAAAAATGGATTAAATATTAATGATAATTCATTAAACAATGAAGTATCATCTCACACTAGTGAGACTGGCATATATCACAACAAACAAACACAATCAGTTTTGGAATGGAAATGGTGAAAAAGTATGGATCGTCATACACTGCTGGTGGGAATAGTTCAGCCTGATTCAACCTTTTGGAAAACCATAAGAACACTCATCCAAAATCTAAGAACTGCATTTCTGTATGATCCAGCAACTCCACTTCTGGGCAACTTTTTGGACCCAGAGTCCAAAAACTCTATCCTGAAAAGTCATCTGCACTCCTTTGTTTATTGCAGCATTATTTATAATAGCCAAAATCTGGAAACAAATGTACAAAAGCAAATAAAGAAATTGGATAAAGAAACTATAGTATACAGACAATGAGCAACTACTTATTTATAAGAAAAGATAAAATCATGCAATTTGCCACCATGTGGACAGAACTGGAGAATATCATGCTGTGTGAAGACAGTCAGAAGAGGAACAGATACAGAATCATCTCCCTGATATGTGGGATGTAAAGAAACTCACATAGTAAAGGAATAACAAATGGTCCTTGGCAAGAAAATCTGTGAATAGATTTACAAAGAACTCAGTTTACCATTATGGGGGAATGGGGAGGTAGAGGTTTGGTGTTGGAATGTCTTATGTGCAAAACCCTACAACATTACTGTAAATCACAGCAACTAAAATAAAATTTTAAAACAACAGAACAAGGTGGCATGCTAGTATTCTGTCAAGAAAAAAAAATACTTTGTATTTTGTTGTGGGCATCGTGGTGGTGCTCAGGGATTGTTCCTAGAGGTGATCAAGTGCACATTTGTGGCTGATTCGGGCAAGTAACTACCCGCTGTACTATCTCTCCAGCCCAGAGCACCTTTTGAGAAGCAGATATTCCAAGGTTCATCAATGTTTAATCATAAAAATAAGCCTCTAAGTGCCAGAGACTGGCTCAGTGATTGAATGAATTAGTCACATGTGTTAGGCACTGAAGTAGATGCCCTACACTGCAAATAAAGAAGAAAACATACCTAGCATCTGATTACAGATAATTAGCATGGCAAGACATGGTTAAAAAAAAGAAATGCAAATAATAAAAATAGACTCACGGGAAACTTGTGAGTCAAATATGATCAGAGAAATAAAGGGAAGATGGACAAAGCAAATAAAAAAGCAAAATATGGACATCAATGAACCTATACAAAATAATTAAAAATGACATTCAGAACTGATTAGGTGCATTATATAAAATTACAAAAACAAAGAACAGGTTCAACAAAATAGAAATAGTAGAAGAAAAGATTCTTGAGATGGTGGGCAGTTCAAGAGAAAACACGCAATCTCAAGAACAGATAAATGAAAGAATGGAAAACAGATCATAGCATCAAAAGACACCAGGAACATAATCATTTATAGAAAAGTTAACATATTATCCTATGCCCATTAGCCATCTGTTTTGTTTTGCTTTTAGGTTTTTGGGCCACACCCGGCAATGCTCAAGAATTACTGTTTCTGCGTTCAGGAAGTACTTCTGATTAGCTTGGGGAGCCATATGGGTTGTCAGGGATGTAAGTGGGTAGTCAGTGTGCAAATTAAGTACTTTACTATCTCTCCAGCCCCTGCATATCTTCTCTGAAGAAGTGACAATTCGGTCACGTCTTCTGCCCATTTCCTACTTGTTGGCTCTTCCTGTTGATTAAGTTATATATTTAATAAGCTCTTTACATATTTTGGGTATTAACCCCTTTTCGAAGGTACAATATGGAAAGAATATCTCCCATTCAGAAGTATTTGATTTGACTGCATCAAATCAAAAAGATATATTTTTTTTATTTTTCCTTTGCTAAGCAGAATATTTTTAATTTGACGTAATCTCAACTTGCTTATTCTTATTTTGTTTTCTTTGCCATTGGATTCAAATCGCCAAACATATCTCTAAGAGTGATATCGAAGAGTTAATCACCTATGGTTTATTTTTTGTATTTTATGTTTTCAAGACTTATATCCGAGTTTTTTACCCATTTTGAAATAAATTTTATGAATGGCATTAGGTAGTAATATAGTTTCAACTTTCTGTATGTGACTGGCTATTCAGTTTTCCCTGAATAATTACTGAAGAAACTTTTGTTTCAAGGTAAGCACTTAGGTACTTGTAAATTAGCTGTCTGTGTATGTGTGATTTAATTTCTGGGCTCTCATTTCTGTTCCAGTGACCTATTATATCTTTTTATTCCAGGACCATGCTATTTCTGATTGTCATTGCTTTGTAGTATAAATTGGAGTCACGGAGCAAGATATTTCCTTCTCCCCTGCCCCCCATCCGTGATTTGGCTATTTGAGGCCCTTAACCATTTCAAATAAATTTCATTTTTTTTTGTTTTATTTCTGTGAGAATGATTTTGGGATTTTGATAGAGACTGCAGTGAATTTGTGTCTTGCTTTAGGTCACAAAGCCATTTTAATTATGCTAATTCTTCGAATCAAGAGCACACTATCTTTCCATCTTTGTGTATCTTCTGTTTTTTTCAACAATTTTCCACATATAGAACTTTTATTTCATTGGCTATAAGTATACTCCAAGATACTTTCTTTTCATGAAATTGTAAATGGGATTGATTTCCTCATTTTTTTTGCTAGCTTATTAGCTATATAGAGAAATAAAATAGATCTTAATATATCATTTTTACAGCTGGCATTCTACTGTATTTGCACTTATTATTTCTAATGACTTTTTACTGGAGCCTTTGGGATTTTCTATAAATATTATTATGTCTGCAGCAAACACAGTGAGTTTTACACTTTCTTTCCAAGTGGATTCCCTCTATACCCAAACAGTATGATTGGTTTTGCTAATACTTCCAACACTATACTGAATATATATGATGGAGAAGATGAACATTATTATCTTGTTCCTGATCTGAGAGAAAAAGATTTCACCTTTTACCATTTAGTATAGTGTTGGCTGTGGGGGATTTTCATATACATTGTTAAATACATTCATTCTGTATCTATTTTGTTAGAGATTTTTTCATAAAAGGTTGTTGAAACTTGGGACTTTTTCCTGCCTCGATTAAAATGATCAAATGATTTCTATCTTTCCTTTTAATAAAGTATATCAATTAAAAAAACACTACTTCAAGAAATAAAAGAGGACACTAGGAAATGGAGACACATCCCCTGCTCATGGATAAGGAGGATTAACATTATCAAAATGGCAATACTACCCAAAGCACTATACAAATTCGTTGCGGTCCCTATCAGGATACCCATGACATTTTTCAAAGAAATAGACAAAACACTCCTGAAATACATATGGAACAAAACCGCCACAAATAGCTAAAGCAATCCTTGGGAAGAAGAAGATGGGTGGCATCACCCTCCCCAACTTCAAATGGTACTACAAAGCAGTAGCAATCAAGACAGCATGGTACTGGGCTAGAAACAGACCTGAAGACCAATGGAACAGAGTTGAATATTCTGTCACAGACCCCCAAATATATGACCACTTAATCTTTGACACTGTCACTGTCACTGTCACTGTCACTGTCCTGTTGTTCATCGATTTGCTCGAACGGGCCCAGCAACGTCTCCATTGTGACTTGTTGTTACTGTGTTTGGCATATCGAATGCATCATGGGTAGCCTGCCAGGCTTTGCCGTGCAGGCGAGATACTCTCGGTAGCTTGCTGGGCTCTCCAAGAGGGGAGGAGAAACTGAACATGGGTTGGTCGGGATGGCTGCATGCAAGGCAAATGCCCTACCGCTGTGCTATCGTTCAATCTTTGACAAAGGAGCAAGAAATGTGAAGTGGAACAAGGAAAGCCTCTTCAACAAGTGTCATGCGGTTCCTATCAGGATATCCATCCAGGAAAAACTGGATAGCTACCTGCAAAAAAAATGAACTCGGACTGTCTAAAGCCAGGCACAAAAGTCAGATCAAAGTGGACTAAAGACCTCAGTATCAGATATGAATCTATAAGGTACATAGAGGAAAATGTAGGCAGAACTCTCCACAACACTGAAGCTAAAAGCATCTTTACGGACAAAACAGCACTGGCCATGCAAGTGGAAGCAAACATAAACAAATGGGACTACATCAAACCAAGAAGCTTCTGCGCTTCAAAAGAAATAGTGACCAAAATACAGAAAGAGCCCACAGAATGGGAAAGAATATTTACCCAATACTCATCTGATAAGGGATTAATAATATCCAGGATATACAAGACACTAGTAGAATTGTAGCACTGTAGCACTGTCCTCCCACTGTTCATCGATTTGCTCGAGTGGGCCCAGTAACGTCTCCATTTTGAGACTTGTTGTTACCATGTTTGGCCTACTGAATACGTCACGGGTAGCTTGCCAGGCTTTGTCATGCAGGCGAGCTACTCTCGGCAGCTCACCGGGCTCTCCGAGAGGGGCGGAGGAATTGAACCGGCTTGGCAGGGCTAGCTGCATGCAAGGCAAACGCCCTACCACTGTGCTATTGCTCAATCTTCGTAGAATTGTACAAGAAAAAAAAACCTCCAACCCCATCAAAAAATGGGGAGAAGAAATGAACAGAAGTTTCCTCAAAAAAAAAAAAATACAAATGGCCAAAAGGCACATGGAAAAATGCTCCACATCACCAGCCATCAGAGAGATGCAAATCAAAACAACAATGAGATACCATCTCACACCACAGAGACTAGCACACATTCAAAAGAACAAAAGCAACCAGTGCTGGCGTGGATGTGGGGAAAAAGGGACACTCTTTCACTTTTGATGGGAATGCCCTTTGGTCCAGCCTTTCTGGAAAACAATATGGACAGTCCTTCAAAAACTAGAAATTGAGCTTCCATATGACCCCACAATACCACTTCTCGGAATATATCCTGAGGATGCAAAAAAGCACAGTAGAAATCACACCTGTACCTGTATGTTCACTGCAGCACTGTTCACAATGGGCAAAATCTGGAAACAACCCAAGTGCCCTAGAACAGATGATTGATTAAAGAAACTTTGGTACATCTACACAATGGAATACTATGCAACTGTCATGAGAGATGAAGTCATAAACTTTGCTTATAAATGAATAGACATGGAGAGTATCATGCTAAGTGAAATGAGTCAGAAAGAGAGGGACAGACATAGAAGGACTGCACTCATTTGTGGAGTATAAAACAACATAACATGAGGCTGACTCCTAAGGACAGTAGATACACAGGACAGATAGACTGCTCCATAGCTGGAAGTCTTCCTCATGAGCAAAGGGGAGAAGGCAGCTGGAATAGAGAAGGGATCACTAAGAAAATGATGGCTGGAGGAATCGGTCAGGATGGGAGATGTGTGCCGAAAGTAGATAAAGGACCAAACATGATAAACTCTCAGGGTCTGTATTGCAAACCATAATGCCCAAAAGTAGAGACAGATTATGGAGAATAATGTCTGCCATAGAGGCAGGGGGAGGGTGGGAAAAGGGGGGTATACCGGGGATATTGGTGGTGGGGAATGTGTGTTGGTGGAGGGATGGGTGTTTGATCATTGTGTGATTGTAACCCAAACATGAAAGCTTGTAGCTATCTCATAGTGATTCAATAAAATTTAATAAATAAATAAATTAAATAAAGGTTTATATTCTCAGATCAAAAAATAAAATAAAATAAAGTATGTCAACGAGGTTATTTGTGTAAATATACACACACGATATAGTACTCAGCAGTAAAGATGAAATCCTGCTACTTATAAGAATATGGAGAGACTTAGCATGTATTATACTAAATAAAAGAAGTCATTTAAGAAACACAAGCACCATATATGGCACATACACGTTAGCAATTGGCTTTTTAAAGATATCTACTTTATCACTGAAGTTATCTTGGTATGTATGGGATAAGAGTCATATCCTTTTAATATTCCTGATGAATTTGCCTCTAATGTGCCTTTTTAAACCATATCACTGTATCACTGTCATCCCACTGTTCATTGATTTACTTGAGCAGGCAACAGTAACGTCTACATTCGTCCCAGTCCTGAGATTTTAGCAGCCTCTCCTTATTCATCTTTCCCAACGCTGCTATACTGGAGGCTCTTTCAGGGTCAGAGGAATGAGACCCGTTATTGTTACTGCTTTTGGCATACTGAATACGCCACAGGTAGCTTGCCGTGCACCCTCCAGAACGTAAAGCTGCTTCTCCCGGAAGGGAGCATAAAATGAGGCCCCCATAACGATGCCACCAGACTCCACAACAGAGTTTCACTCGGGGCACCCCAGAGGGAGGCAGATGAGAACCCTCCCCTCCCCTAGGGACTCAGCCCTGGCAACCAACCTCCACTACCCAAACTCCACTATGCGCCAGGCCACTTTCCACATGCTCCAGCCAAGCCTCACATATGAGTGAACATATTCCTGGACAGCTCGGCGGCTTGACACATCATAAGACACTCCCTACCCATTTTCCATAATTACCACACCATATTTCATGGGGTTCAGACAGTAGGAAACAAATCATAGAGGGAAATATATAGACACATATATAGATATAGATAGATAGATAGATAGATAGATATAGATATAGATATAGATATAGATATCCCTCTCAGAAAGCCTGGCAAGTTACCAAGAATATCCCACCCACACTGCCTTTTGAAACACAAAACTAATTTAATTATGCTAATTATCAGCTACCACCTAATAGTGGTATTTTCTAAAACCTATGACACTATTATTTTGCTATCAGATATTCTTTATGAATGATCTGTGGTAATTGTTTTCACTTAACAGAAAAGGAAACTGAGACTCAGGAAACATAAAGACAACAAAAGATTATACAACATGAAGTCTAAACTCACAGAACCTTCTAAGTTTGAACTGCCAAATCACAAAGCAAGAAATTAAAGCTGGGTCCTGTTTAGAAATCCAATATTCTTCCATTTCCCACTTCACTATCAATTTCTGCCATAAAGCTGAGTATATAAATATATTTCAAGAATTATAAAGTAATACTCCAAAGGTAGAAAAATCCATAACCTAGAAACCACAACACTTCATCCCTATTTACTACAAAGAACATCTCATGTAGATCTGTAAGAAAATTGCTCTATTATTTGCTATTTGTCTGGGGGCTACAACCAGTGTATGTCCTTAAGGAGTTTGCCTGCTTCTGGGGGTCATCTCTCTCAGCAATATTCAGGGGAGTTCTATATGCGGTAGGTTGGGCGAGGATAGAACCTGGGCCTCTCCTCCGAAAAGCGCATGTTCTTCCCAGGAGCTATCTCCCCAGACCTATTTTTCCTCTTAAACTCAAAGTTTTTATGAAAAGAAAACTGATAACTAGATATTCTCAGCAGGAATCTAAAACACCTGTGATATACTTCTGTATAAGTTAAACTAAAATTTATTTTCACTGGCATTACACTGACTGTATCTGGTTAACATTATTTCATGTAGATTCATCAGCTCAAAATTAATTAGTATTATAGAATACTGTATTCCATCCAGACAATTCATCTCTGCTGGCTAACATGCCTCACTGATACTGGCATGCCACTGTAATAACGGGCATGGTGCCACTGTAACAGATGGGCATGAACCTAGATCTGCCAATGAGTCAGTGTGTACATCAAGTTCTGAGTATTAGTATTCGATTTTCCTCCAAGAAATTTATAAACTATACTAGAATAAACGTAAGTTTTCCACAAATTGTTCAAGGGATTTGCCAACTCAAAGTGAGATTAATTTTTAAATTCTTTTAAGAAAACAACAACAACTTCCAATGCCACAGAAGGCAAGTTTTCCATCTGATGAGTTTGGATCAGCCTTCTGTACAGGGAATTGAGTAAATCAATATGCAATCTCTACCTTAGATAAGCTGTGTCCCTAAAGCACTTGAATTTTCAGAAAAAAAAGTCTATTTTTTTAAAGTCACAGCATGGTGCTGGGAGATGAAAAACTTTGAGAGATCTGGTTCACAGCTACGTAAATATTCACACCAGTGAACCACATACTTAAGAAACAGTGCAAGTAAATGTGTTTTCCACAACAATTAGGAAAAAGAGACACTATTTACCTTGAGCCATATAACCCTCCACGTTACCTTGACTGAAGCTATGTAGGGCTTAAACGGAGACGTCAGGGATAAGGCTTATGAGGGTTAGCGCATGCTTCACATGTGCAAATCCTTGAGTTCATTTCAGGTATCATGTGAGCCCTGACTTCGGTCCAGCCAAGACTACCTTTGGACACTTTGGTGGCACCCAAATACCACCAACAGTGGCCCCAGGCAACCCCAGCACCAATGGGTCTAGACAGACCTCCACATAAAATAAAATTTTAAAGGGGCTGGAGCGATAGCACAGCGGTAGGGCGTTTGCCTTGCACGCAGCCAACATGGCCGACCTGAGTTCGATTCCTCCGCCCCTCTCGGAGAGCCCGGAGAGCCCGGCAAGCTACCGAGAGTATCTCACCCGCACGGCAGAGCCTGGCAAGCTCCCCGTGATGTATTCGATATGCCAAACACAGTAACAACAAAGTCTCCAATGGAGACGTTACTGGGCCCGCTCGAGCAAATCGATGATCAACGGGAGGGCCTTTACCTTTACCTTACCTTTACAAATTCCTACAAGTCTGGCTTGTATAGTCTATTCCTGAACAGACTCTAAAGTCACAAATCTCTTGTTTACATAATTACTTAAAAGTTTGCCATCTATTGAAATACTTGTCACATAATGTCATTTTCAACAGAATACATTATTTACAAATGAAGTTTCACGTTTTTTGAGACTCTGGACATTCTTCTAAAAATGACATACAAATAATCAGTGGGGGCGTGATAGGATGCCCATTATGAAAAACAATCAGGGAAATGCAAGAAAAAAGAAAATGAAAAACCCATAACAAGGTCTCCCTTCACTCTTGTCAAAATGGCTGTCATTCAAAAAAAATGACAAGAAATTTAAAAAAGACCCTCATACACTACTGGTAGGTATGCAAGCTGGTATGGACATCAAGAAAAACATCATGGACATTTCAGAAAAATCTAAAATGAGGCACACAGTATGAACCAGCAACTGCACTTCGGAGCAAAGTATGCAAAGAAAATGAGAACAATGATTCAAAAATAAATATGCAGGGGCCAGAGCGATAATACTGCTGGTTGGGTGCTTGCCTTACAAATTGCTAAACATGGTTCAATCCCCAACATCCCATATGGTCTCCTGAATACCACCAGAAGTGACTACTGAGTGCACAGCCAGGAGTAAACTCTGCGCATTGCCAGGTGTGGCCCAAAACCTAAAATAAATAAATAAAAACCTCATGTTTGTAGTGGCACTATTTCTAGTGGCCGAGATGCAGAAACAACCTAAGTATCTATCAGTAAATGAATAAAGAAATTGGGACACTGAAATATAAATACAGATGATCACTTGGTTTTTTTGCTGTTGCTGTTGTTTTTTTCTATGTATTCTGGTATGTCAACTGCAGATATTTTACAAACTGATAAGCAGGTAACTATATAAAACTATTTTTATTGAACAAATATAAAAGCTCTAAAGTTCCAGTATCTGAGGAACTTGACCACTATCACAACCATCATAAATTCAGACAATATGGGAACTGTAACTGAAAGGGCAAATGATGATACAGAAATAAATCATGAATGCAGTGTATTTTCATACCTGCAACCATGGACTCCTGAACACAAGAAAAAGCAACGCACATTGAGAATCCTGTGTTCCTCATAATATGCAAAGAATTCAGGTACCATCATTTCCTGCAAACTGAAATAATGTTCTCAGATTCTAGCAAACGGCTCTCCTTGGACCTCGGGAGCTCCAGTCCCTTTCCTGTTCCTAAGCTTAGGGTAGTATCCCAGGCTCAATCATCCAGCTAGCGCCTGGATCTCATACCTTTGAGGGTCTTTCATGTAAGTGGTTAAAACTTCCTACTGCTGATCTATTCTTTACTAACAGGGGATATCTCAGTTAAGAATCTACAAAGAGCAGAGGGAAAATTATTTGCCATGTCCTACACAACAGTCAACAAAAATTTACTGAGGTACAAAATAACTGAGAATACAGAATGACTGAATGAGTTAAGGGCTCAAGCTGGAGCGGGCTCAGTGACATCTCCATTTTGAGACTTGTCGTTACTGTGTTTGTCATATTGAATACGTCCGGGTAGCTAGCCAGGCTTTGTCGAGCGGGCGCAATACGCTCGGTAGCTTGCCGGGCGGGCTCTCTGAGAGGGGCAAAGGAATCGAACCCAGCTCGGCCGGGCTGGCTATGCGCAAGGCAAACGCCCTACCGCTGTGCTATCGCTCCAGCTCCGACCCCCCCCCCCCGCAAAAAATAAATTTTAATGATTTTTTTAAATTAAAAAAAAAAAGCCAGAAGAAGTTAGGCCTAGATTTCGGTTCCAGAATTCCTGGAATTGAGCACAGATACCTGGAATTGAGTCACGATTTCCTCCAAGTGAGATAGTCATGGTAAGATTAACTAAGGGTTACCAATCAGATGCAGGTAGGGAAGCCCCTGCTATATAAACCTTATGTAACTCTTATGCAACCTTTATGTAACTCCAACTAATAATCAATTAGCTAAGTACAGGTAATGGAAAACCCCTGAGACTGCAGCCAAAAGGGTGGTCCGCAGAAAGTCCCTGTTACATAATGTTATGGTATAAAAGCCCCTCACTTTTGAGACTCTGGAGCCGCTCCTTTGGAGAAGGCCGCCACCCTGTCGGTGAGCCGGAGGAGGGCCCTAGCCAAGCTAGCCAATAAAGACCCTTCGCTTTTTGCATCGCAACTTGTCTTCGTGTGATTTCTCTGGGGAGAACCCAGCCCGATTTAACACACTTATATTACTACATACAATTTTAAATTTTGATGCCCAAATTTATTCCTCATCTGAGCATAAATTTTCTTTTCTATGACTTTCCTCTTTTTTTCTGCCTGAAAAATCTCCATCCCCACTTTTCTGCATCCAAAACCAAAACCTTCTCAGGCTTTAAAATTCAAATGTCACCACCAACTTAGCAAAGCTTTCATCAACTTTTCCAAATGGTATTAGTAAATACCCTAACATAAAAATCACTTTTGATTATACCATCATACAAGAACCTACCTGAGACCAGAGCAATAGTAAAGTGGATAGGGCACTTGTCTTGCACACAGCAGAGCGAGGTTCAATCTCTGGCACCCTAAATGTTCCGCCAACTCTCCAGGAGTGATACGAGTGTAGAGCCAGGAGAAAGACCTCAGCACTGCCAGAATTGGCCCCAAAACGAAAGAAAAAATAGGCAAATACTATCATGCCTTTTCTAAAACTAAGAATAAATCAAGCAACTTCAACAGAAAACATTATTACACGTACAAAATATTAACTTAAATCCAGGTCTTCTGACTCTGGGTAAAAATTCTAATACACCATGATGTTTTTGTTTTTTTGTTTTTTTTTTGGGTTTTTTTGGGTCACACCTGGCGATGCAAGGGGTTACTCCTGGCTCTGCACTCAGGAGTTACTCCTGGCAGTGCTCAGGGGACCATATGGGATGCTGGGAATTGAACCCGGGTCAGCCGCGTGCAAAGCAAACGCCCTACCCGCTGTGCTATCTCTCCAGCCCCGACCATGATGTTTTTGAAAGAGAAAAAGAGATTCAGAATTTTTTTCATTTTATTACTGATTTTATTACTGACACGTTTACTATTTTTTGTTATTATTTTGAACAATACTTCACAACCTACTCTACTAGTTACTGGGAAAATGTTCATTTTGTACTAATTTGCATCTAAGACTCTGTGTGTGTGTGTGTGTGTGTGTGTGTATGTGTGTAGGGGGGAAAGAGGAAAAAAGGGGAGGAGAGAACTAGCTTCATTTTCTCCAAATCTGTTAATTAAGGTTTGTACATTTTAGGAGGGCTGAAGCGATAACACAGCAGGTAGGGCATTTGCCCTGCACGAGGCCACCAAGGGTTCGTCCGTCTCCCCGCCCCCCCCCCCCCCCGCCCTCACAGAGCCCAGGCGAGCTATGGAGAATATCTGGCCCTCAAGGCAAAGCCTGGCAAGCTACCCGTGACATATTCGATATGCCAAAAACAGTAACAAGCCTCACAATGCCCGTTCAAGGAAATCGATGAACAACGGGAGGACAGTGCTACAATGCTATTACTGATTATAAAAATCAATCTTGTCAACTCCTAGGAATTAATTTCTATATAATGCAGAAAATAATTAAAAGAATAACTATATTCACATAATCAAACTTACTAAGATAAAAGAAAAGCTCAATGGCTAGAAAGATAGTACAGAAGTTAAGAGGTTTACCTTGCATGCAGCTGACCCAGGTTAGATCCTAGCCCACATATGGTCCTCTGAGCACTGCCAGAAATGATCCAGGAATAAGCCCTGAACACTGCTGGGTGTGGTCCCAAACAAGGAAAAAAAAAATCTTAAGACAAAGGAAACTAATTTTTTTTCTTTGGTTTTTTTGAGTCACACCCAGCAATGCTCAGGGGTTCCTCCTGGCTCTGCACTCAGGAGTTACTCCTGGCGGTGCTTGCGGGACTATATGGGATGCCAGGGATCAAACAGGAGTTGGCCGCTTGCAAGGCAAACCCCCTACCTGCTGTGCTATCGCTATGGCCCCAAAGGAAACTAATTTTAACTCACTTTAAATTAAAACTGGAACAACACCAAGAAAATAGTACAGCCCCTGCACAAGAATAGCACGCAAATACATGCAGTGTTCCATATTTTTTTAAAGGGGGAAAATTGTGTAAAATACAATTTTACAACAATCCCAAAAGAAACACAAGAATGTAATTCTTTACTTTTTAAATAAAATTGAAAAAAATTTGAAGCAAATAATTGAGTATACAGGTCTGCTTTGCCACTAAATGATGTATGGGTGCTCATTTTATAAACCCAACTAAAAACTCCCTAACTCTGGTGATGGTAAATGAGGTTAAATTCAGAAAGCAAAAACCATCAATAATCCTATCACTAAGATGTTATTCAGCATCCTTCAGATGGATTAGTGGCAGAGCAAATACGCAGAGCTCCAAGACAAGGGTCTACACAGCAGAAAGCTGATGGAGTCAGAATTGGAATAACACCATTTTGCAGTCACAGTGGTAAGAACGGTATAACAGATCCATACCTGGTTGCTAAATACTAGGACTGCTGAATGTGATGAAAAGCAGTATGTCTGCATGGTCATATCACCTATGGCTGTCTTCCGGCCAGGAATGAAAAAATAATATAAATATGAAGAAATGGGCTGCAGATAGTACAGTGGGCAGGGTACTTGCTTTGGACACAGTTGACCCAGATTCAATCCCCAGAATCCCATGTGGTCCCAGAGCATCACCAGAAGTGATTCCTGAGCACAGAGCCAGGAGTAATCCTTGAGCATCATCAGATGTTGCCAAAAAGACAATAAATAAATAAATATGAGGAAATATCGGCTAAACCAACTGATTAACATGCTCTCAAACAACAGGTTGGCATTCTTGGAATGCATCAAGGGAGTAGAAGACAAAGATTAGAGTTGCTCTTCAAAAACAATTAACAGATAACAACGAAATACATGATTCTAGACTAGATGCCATTCTAGAGGAGAAAATTGTTTTAAAAATTATTTTCTAGGGGCTGGAGCAATAGCACAGTGGGTAGGGCATTTGCCTTGCATGCAGCCAACATGGCCGACACATGTTCGATTCCCAGCATCCCATATGGTCCCCCGAGCACCACCAGGAGCAATTCCTGAGTGCATGAGCCAGGAGTAACCCCTGAGCATCGCCGGGTGTGACCCAAAAAGCAAAATAAATAAATAAATAAATAATTTTAAAAAATAAAAATTATTTTCTAGCATAATGATTACACTGTATTACAGACCATGAGACTATAAAAATAATAGCATTTAGTCATGTGAAAGAATATTCTTGTTCTTTAAATATACAGGTATTAGGAGTAAAGGGACATAATGTTTTCAACCTATTCTCCAATATCCATTGGTTCAGAAAATACCTGTGTATGTTTGTGTAAAGAACACAAAAGAAATAAAGTAATATAGTAACATTTTTAAGTGGTGTATCCGCATAAAGGATATTTCTCTTACTATTCCACCCCTCTCAGAGAGCCCAGGGAGCTACCAAGAATATCTCGCCAGCATGTCAAAGCTGGCAAGCTACCCATGACTTATTCAATATGCCAAAAACAGTAACTACAAGTCTCACAATTTGTTGTGAGATGTACTGGTGCCCGCTCGAGCAAATCGATGAACAATGGGAGGACAATGCTACAGTGCTACTATTCTTTAAAAAAAAGTTTTTCTGTAAAACTTCTTTTTAAAATACATCAAGTGAGGAGTATCATCACCTCCCCCGGCATGAGCTGCGTAGTCTTTGCCCAACAGACTAAATAGAGGGGCCAGAGTGATAGTACAGTGCAGTAGGGCATTTGTGGAGCATGAAGCCAACCTAGGTTCAATCCCTGACTTATGTTCCCTGGAGCCTGCCAGGAGTGGTCCCTGAGCACAGAGCCAGGAGTAAGCCCTGAACAAGATCGGGTGTGGTCCAAAGACCAAAACAAAAATAGAAAAACAAAACTAAATAAAGTAGATCATCAAAAATTAGAACCGTCTGCTCATAGGATAAGTTTTTAAAAATGTTTACATAAATGTTGACATTTGGTTTGAAAATAGGGGTGGGGATGCAAGTGACGGAGGTGGAAGACAGGTCTCATCACCATTTTATAAATGAGAGGACAGTAGGACCATGAGGTTAATCCTGCACACACTTGCAGAACAGGGTCTTCTTGTTTTTGTACAACCCCCAACAGGTTGCAGCTTAACTGCCAAAATGTTTCTCATTTCTGGAAACTTCAAGGTCATATTCCATCTAGAGATTTAACTTCTCTAATGAAACCATTACAACTTCGACCAAGTGCTAAGTGGTACATAAGAAGGCATCAAAGAATGCATTCTAAGACTGGAATGTCTGAATTCATGTTTCAGTATACAGGCTTTGCAATCTGGGGAACCGATTAGACACATGTGCTTTAATTTCCTTATCATTAAAAGAGGAGTCAGATATCAAGTCACAAGCAATATACTTTTTAGGGGACAAATAATAAATGTCAAGTAATGCATACAAATACAGAAGCACAGTGTTTGCTCTTCTTATTTTAAATATAGTTGGTTAGGTGACTGCTGGTCATAGTCAAAGCTATACTCCCCCCAGCCCCTCCCAGGTTTAAATCTAACAAAACAAGACACGAAACAAGAAATGAAAGACTCTAAGAGAAAAAACATCTGAGATATTCACAGATCATAAAAGTAAATTAATGGTAAGTACATCACATGCCAGTGGGGAAGGATAACTCAAGTCAGAAGTATTTTGCTAATAAAAAGGTAGAGACGGGCGAACGATCCCATGTTAGAACATCTTCCAAATGTGCAGAAAGAAATATGAAAAGAAATGAATTCTCTTCCTTTAAACTTTTCTAACCTGGGAACAAGGAAAACAAATAGAAAACTGCACACAAACTGCACACAAGATTTCAGTCAGTCAAATTAAACAAAGTCAAAATTTAATCACCATTGCAATGACAAGCACTTTCCAGATTACCCTGCTCCAGTAAGATTTCAATTTTACCCATACCTTTCAGACATCTGCAAAAGCCACCTGTACAGCTGGCAATAAGCTTCTGACAGACTACTACTAGACCAGAGTGGCTGGCAGAAATTAAACATAACAAAAAAGTTAAAATGATTAAAACATAGCTTAAAATATAGCTATCAGCATTCCCAGCATACTGCGTGCGCGCGCGCGCGCACACACACACACATATGCACACACACACACATTTTGCATGAGTTTTCTTTCCAAGTTGCAGATTTACTTACACACACACACACACACACACACACACACACTATGGTCTTGCATGTGTTTCCTTCCCAAGTTTTGGAGGTACTTAAAACAGTCTTTAAAAGTCTGAGTAACTTTTTGTGGTTCCTATTACTAAAAATTCCATTAATTGGACAAGCTTGATATTCGTTCATGGTCACGCGCTAAAAATGCTCTACTCGAACGCTTATTATCGTGTTCAGAGCTGGGGTAGATCTTTCCCCGCCCCCCCCCCCTTGTAGAGCAAATGATACTGACAGGAAATATACGTTTCTTAACCCACTCATTCCTTACGCGACCACAGCCTCACCTGACCCCTCCACTCCAGGACCTCAGCCGCTTTCCCCAGGCAACGCGCAGACGGCCGCTCCCTCGCCCCTTCCCCAACGCCCCCGCTTCCCCCGCAACTGGCAGGTTTCTCGGGGTTTGCTGCAACTGACGTGAAACTCCCCACAAGCGCCGGTTCCCAAAATTCAGATCCCGGCGCTCCAGCCCACGCCAATATCCAGCCTTCGGAGACGCCACCGAAGCTCTTCAAAGGGTGCTTTTCTCGCGACAAAAAAAAGTTTGAAAACTTAGCTGCACCCCCAAACTTGGTCCCCGCAACCTCCCACCACTCCCCCAGGGACCCGCCCCCCCAAATTGTGGGGGAGACGTTGGCGCCCTCCCAGGCGCGCTCGCCGCAGGACCCTCCCAGCCCGGCCGCCCGGCCGCCCGGTCCGCACCCCAGCCCACCCCCAGACCGGTGCCGGGGGTGGGGGGGGTCCCCCCAGCCCCTCGATTCCGTCCCCGCAGCCCAGCCTGGCTCCTCACTTCTTCAGGTCGCTGCTGAAGAGGCCGAAGGCGCCCGAGGAGGACATGGTCGAGGTCGCCTCCTGCCCCAGCTCCGTCGCCTCCCCGCCGCCGGACTGGTCATTGTAAGCGAAGCTGTTGCTGGACATGGCTGCGGCGCGGGAGGCGGCCGTGGGGGTCCTGCCCGGGGCTCCGTCCCAAGGTGCGGTGGCAGGGGGTCCAGTCCAGTCCGCAGGTCCAGGAACCAAACTAGTTCTGACGCCGCGGGGCGCGCGCAGCCGCTTCCGGACTCGTCACGGCTCCCGGAGCCGACCCGGCGGGCCTCCCCCTGCGCATGCCCAGTCGCGGCCGGCCCGCGCCCACCCCCGGCCGCTCCGGGCCGGGCCTGGCGCATCCCTCTCCGGGTTTTGGAGGTACCCGCGGAGCTGGCATCCAGGTTGCATTGAAAAGAGTAGGGGGCGGAAAAAAAGGCTCCTGGTGCTTTGGGGGTTTTATTCCAGTCGCCTTCGGTATCCATTTTGGACCCTGAAGGCGTTTCCCCGAACCTGAACCGAACCTCTCTTAACCCGAATTCCTGCTGGAAATCAGTTGCTTTCAGATTTCTCCGAAATGCCACGTAACACACCAGGTTGACTCTCCTAAACCATCATTCTCACTTTTCCTTTGCTGCGTTTGTTTTTGTGCTTCTCTACCTTCAGTGACTGCACCAACGAACCTGTTTTGTTTTGTTTTTAATGTTTTGGGATACCAGCTATAGTACCCAGGACCTCAAACATGCTAAGCATGCATGTTTGAGTCCCACTGAGATGTGTGTGTCTGTGTGTGTGTGTGTGTGTGTGTGGGTGTGGGTGGGTGGTCTCGATCCCCCAGGGAAACGTGAGCCCAGATCTCGCCCCTTGGAAGAGATCTCTGCTGACCGTTCCTGTGAGTTTGTGCCCCATAAATAACCGCTGCATTGAGAGCTTTCACCAACAATCCAGTTCTTCAAATCTAAGAAAGAGGGTCATTCATTCATACCGGAGTCTGACTAGCCCAAACCAAAGTGGACACCTCCTTGTCTTCTTTGGAGCAGTGTCACAGAAAACGCTTGCTTAAGGAGCTCAGGCTGAATGAGCCTCATGGGGGAATAAGGTAGAGCATTTCCAGACCCAAGTCCCCCCAGACCTCCTCAAACGGGTTTCAAAGTCTTCTTCTCCTTTCCTTCACTATTTTCCCCACTACACATGTGCTGGTGCACAGACCCAGGAAAACAGAAAATGTCCGCGGGCACTATTGAAGCACTCAGGCCAGGAGAGGGTCCTCTACAAGAAAATAGTGGAGGGCCGTGCACATCCACGTCGATGACCTGGGCCCAAAGACAGCAAGCTGACCTGGGTTCAATCCCAGGCACATTGAGTATCCTCAAACCACCACCAACCGGCCAGAAGGACGGACCTCTGTGCATCTTTGAATGTGTCCCATTGGCCACAAAATAAATGATGGAGATGGCTCAAATGGTAGCTGCTCTTGCCTTGAATATGTGATTCTCTGGCACCACTTGCCCAGTCCCACCACCCAGATTATGGCCTCAATAGTAGTGGCACTAACAACACCAAATAATGTTGGTGGGGATATGGAGCAGCATTCCTCATTCATTACTGGCGAGCTCCCAAATCATACTTCAGACTCTCTGGTTCTTGGGAATATTGTTTGGTAATTTTATACTAAAATTAAGCATACTTTTATCATTTGGTACAACCATCATACATGTTGTTTCAATGAGACGGAGTTAAAAATTTTACACTGACACCAAAAACAACATACTAATGCTTACAGGAGCTTTATTCACAGTTAGAAGCCATCAAGAGATCCAGTAGTTGAAGAGATAAACTGGCATATCCACACAGTGGAATATTATGCAACATTAAAAAAAGAAATGAGCTGAGTGGAAGAGATAGTACAGAGGGTAAGGCTCTTGTCTTGAACATGGCCTGCCCAGGTTCAACCCTGGCCATTCTATATGGTTCCTAGAGCCCACCAGGAGTAATTCCTGAAAACAGACCCAGGAGTAACCTCTGAGTATCACAGGATGTGACCCCAAAATCAAAAAGATTAATTAAGATAAATGATCTGGGTCCGGCAAGCTACTGAGAGTATCTCGCCTGCACGGCAGAGCCTAGCAAGCTACCCGTGACGTACTCAATATGCCAAACACAGTAACAAGAAGTCTCACGAAGGAGACGTTACTGGGCCCGCTCAAGCAAATCGATGAACAACGGGAGTACCATGACCGTGACCGTGATCTGGGTCCAGAAAACTAGTACAGCAGGTAGGGTGCTTGCTTTAATCCCCTTTGCCACATATAGTCCCCAAACTCTGCCAGGAATGATCCTTGATCACAGTAAAGAGTAAGCTGAGAATACCACCTGGTGTATATCCTCCCTTTAAAAAGAGAAAGAAATGAAAAGACTACACTAAATATCAGAAAGGGAGCATTTTAAGTAACTTAAAATTTCTTATTTTATTTATGAATATATCAGTATTGGAGGGGGGCGGGTTGAGTTTCTCTCCCCGCCCTGAGCAGAGCTCTGGCAGCTGAAGACCTCCAGAAACAGTCACAACCACGCTGAGACCACTCTCCACATGCATGAAGGTACCGGCAGAGGAACAAAGGCATGTGGGTCCCGGGGCTGAAATCTCCAAGCCTGCTCGGATCGGGGCTGAGCATCCTCCACCCAGATCCTCCATCTTCCAGTAGTCAGGGGTCACACCCACCAACTGACCCCCCAGCACCGTGTAATCCCATCAACAGGCAAGACTGAGACTATAAAACCCAGCTCCCGGAAGTGTGTGACTGCATTTGCGGCCTCGCAACATCTTATTATCTTATTCTTACTTTGGACAACCTGGCAGGCTACTGTATGTAACCTGCACACACGGCAGAGTCTGGCAAACTCCCCATGGTGTACCCAATATGCCAAATACCAGTAACAATGATGGGTCTCATTCTCCTAACCCTGAAAGACCCTTGAATATGGCACTTTTTAAAATCTCAGGGCTAGGACGAAGAAGACGTTACTGGGGCCTGCTCGAGGCAATCGACGAACAACAGGATGATCATGATCATGATTGTGATCAATATTTCATGGAAATACATTTTAAAACATTTAAATTTTCTTTAAAAGTTATTTTTAATTAAGGTAACATTGGTTAATGAGATTACATGTTTTAGAGGTACATTTTTCATACCTCTTTAAAATATCTTTGATTGTACTACACCTAACATCACTGTACAAAGCAAAATAAATCAGAAAGAAAAAAATAACACTAGACAATCTCATTCAATGTAGAGAAGTGAAACAAGAGAACTGGCAAACCTAAATTAAAACAAACTCTTGGACTTTGACCCCCCCCACCCCGGAATGAAGATATTGGTCTTTTTTCTGTTTTGATGAGTTATATAATTTAAAATTTATACAATCTAATTGTTACAAATATATACAATTGTATATAAAATTTATACAATCTACTTTGTTACTTTGCTATGTGTCAGATACTCTTTGAACTATTTTACTTCTATAAAGTCACTCCATCCTTTTATTCCTCCTCACGCAGTCGGGCTAATTCCATTTACATCATTATTTCACAGGTTAAAACCCAAGCAATTGTACTTAAGAAACTTTTCCATGGTGATCTTTGAAGTTAGGCTAGAATTTATAGTTTTTTAATTCAATTACTCTGCTATTATGCCTCTTCACATACTTATGACATATCTTGAAAATTAGATGACATCAATATATACAAAACTTGTTTTTTTTCATAGTTGCATAGAATTCCATTTCAGGGCTTCTTCATTAAAGAAACTTCCTAATGATGAGTCTTTGATTTGTTTCTAATCTTTTGATATTACAAATTGTGATTCCACAAGTAATTTGATGGTAATATATTTTATAGCTTATATTACTTCCTATGATTTTTTGAAAGATGAGTTCACGATTACTATAAGACCCTAAAAGGCACTAGCCACACATTATTGCATCACCTCTCAGAAGTACAGGCAGATTTGTTAGTGCAATGAGAGGTAAAAACAAAATGATAAGAAAAAAACACAGATAAATAAATATTTGAACTTGACTTTAAAATATAAAAAATTAATTTATACAGATAAATGATGTATATAGACTTCATCATAATGAAGCAATCAAGGCATTTCCACAAATATTAGGATAACAGAATAATTCAATATTTGTGGTGAATATAAATCTAACCACTAAAAGTTGAACAATATTGATTTTGAGGTTAATAGTTAAAAGAAACCAGGCAGGTCTTAAGAGAGTTAGAAATAAATCTTTGTGATACCATAAAAAATTTCCTAAACCACTGATGTAGCACAGAAATGTATTCAAATGTGTCCGTGCAGCTGGAGCAGATACTGCCATAACAGTTGGTGTAATCACAGATGGAGTGATTATAATGGAAGTAAAAAAGCGGAAGGGGATAAAGCAAAACCAAATGGCCATCAGTTAGGAAGTAAATCATTCCATTTTAAATCTTGTGGTTCAGAATTCTAATAAAAGGCCCATGTTTGAGGACACTGATGGAAATTTTACCATTTTTCCAATGTCTTTTGAATGACTTTTACCAGAAGTCATTCAAAAGACAATGGAAAAACATTTTAAATCATTGTAAGCTTAAGTGTTAGCTAAATAGTTAAGGACATCATACCACTAATACTGGAGGAAAAAAAGAACCTTTAATTTATATAAACACAAATACTTTTTCTCAATCAGAACTTTTTGTTGCAAATGTAAAAATACTTGTTCAGCCAATTCAAAAAGATGAATGAATGAATAATAGATGTTGTGGGAAAGGGTTGTCTTACTCTCAAAGACGAATAGATCTAGGAACCCAAATGATACCAGAATTTTCTCTCATTCTCAGCTCTGTTTTCTGTGTTGCCTTCATTCTCTTCTATTGAGACAAATTCTAACATAGTTTTAGGGACTTCAACTTTTCAACATCACCAATAAGGAATCAAAAATAAAGTAGTCCTTTTCATCTAGTAAATTCCCAGAAAAAGACTTTTATTTTTTCAAACTTAGGTCACATACCTAGCACTGATACCATCGCTGTGGCTGAGAAGAGGGTCAAGCTTGGGTCACTTGCAAACATCCTTGACAGAGAAAGGGATGCTTGAGTTAAGTGTTTGGGGTGTGTTAGAGAGATGGGTTAGAGTAGACAAATGAATGTGTTACAGCAAGTGAGGGTAGAGATAATAGAAATATAAGGACAACAAATACACAAGCCATAGAGCAATGGAGAAAATACTTAGTGCACAATGTTTGGGAAGAAGGGTAGAATAAAAATTCTATCTATACTATGATCACAGCTACACAAAAATTTTTAATTCATATTGACCTGGAGTAGGAGGAAAGTTAGTTAAAAAAAAAGAAAGAAAGAAAAGAAAAGAAAAAAAAAACCATAACCAAAATAAGAGCCATCTGGCAGTTCTCTGTTAGGGCAATTTTGCTCCATAGGGGGCATTTGGCAATGTCTATAGACTTGTTTGATTGTGACAAATGGAGGCATGCTGCTGACATCAAATGGGTAGGGTCTAGCGATGATGCTTAACATCCTACAATATATAGGACAGCTCTCACAACAAAAAATTGCTCGCCTCAAACTGTTCATAAAGCTATGGTTGAGAAAGTCTAACAGAAACGGATCAGAAGTTGTTTTTAAAATACATACATATGTATATATTCATATATATATATACATCCCGCACATGCACATACATATATCTATATTATTATTTACCCAGTAAAATTATAGATTTTTTTTCATGCCTGGCGATGCTCACAGGTTCCTCCCGGCTCTGCACTCAGGAATTACTCCTGGCGGTGCTCAGGGGACCATATGGGATGCTGGAAATTGAACCCGGTCAGCCGCTTGCAAGGCAAACGCCCGACCTGCTGTGCTATCACTCTAGCCTCTAAAATTACAGATTTGAAAAAGGGAAAGAAATAAATTAGTGGAAAAGAAAGGAAATAAGATAAATAGGGAACATGATGAAAGAATCAGGGACATCAAGATATTAGAAGTCAAGACACTATTTGAGACAATTAGATAAATATTACCATAGATTATATAGTAGGTGATATTCTTGAATAAATGTTATCTTTTTAGGTATCATAATGGTATTATGATTTATAGGATAAAGTCCTTGTGTTCTGTTTTATGGGGGGGGGGGGTGTTGTTGTTTACTTGAGGGCCACATCCAGTTGCGCTCAGGGGCTACTCTTGGCTCTGTGCTTGTGGGACACTCCATGTGGATTTTTTTTTAACTTTTTGGGTCACACCCGGTCAGGCACAGGGGTTACTCCTGGCTTTGCACTCAGGAATTACTCCTGGCAGAGATCAGGAGACCATATGGAATGCTGGGAATCAAACCTGTGCAAGTCAAACACCTTACCCAATGTACTATCACTCCAGCCCCCACATGTGGATTTTTTAAGAGACCGTGTGGTGATGGCCTCCCACTTGCAAATCCTCTGCTCGGTTGATGTGCTCTCTCTCCTTCCTTGAAGTCTTTATTTTCATAGATGCATAGTGTCATGATATTTAATTGAATTTTGTTTTGTTTTGGTTTGGTTTTTGGCCACACCTGGCAGTGCTCAGTGCTTACTCCTGACTCTACCTATGCTCAGGGATCATTCTTAGCAGGGCTTGGGAGACCATATGGGGTACGAAAGACTGAATCCTGATCAGTCACATGTACATCAAAAGCCCTAGCTGTTATACTATTACTCTGGCCACAATTTTTAATTTACTCTAAAAAATAAGCAGTGTCAGAGCAATAGTACAATGGATAAGGTACTTGCATGCATGAAGCCAACCTGGTTTGATCCCAAAGCACCTACAGGAGTGATTCTTGAACAGAGTCAGCAGTAAGCCTGAGAGTCACACAGCTAGGTGTGACCCCAAAAACAAATAAATAAAGAGGATCAGAAAATAAGATACTTTAAAGTTATGTAGATGAAGAATGTATCACTGTCACTGTCCTCCCATTGTTTCTCGATTTGCTCAGTCAGGCCCAGTAACATTGTGAGACTTGTTACTGTGCTTGGCGTATCGATTATGAGACTTGTTACTGTGTTTGCCATATTGAATATATTGAATATGTCACAAATAGCTTGCCCGGCTTTGCCATGCAGGGGGTTACTTTCGGTAGCTTCCTGCCTCTTCGAGATGGGCAGAGGAATCGAACTCGGGTTGGCCATGTTGGCTGCGTGCAAGGCAAACGCCCTAACCGCTGTGCTATCGCTCTAGCCCCCAAAAAAGTCTCACAGTGGAGATGTTACTGGGCCCGCTCGAGCAAATCAATGAACAACAGGAGGACAGTGTCAGTGTCAGTGTCAGAGGAAAGTATGGGAAGTGTTAATATTTAGTGAAGCTATGTGAAATAAGCATGCATTCACTTTTCTTTCACTTTTTGAAGAATTAAAAAAATCTCATTCTTACATCTAGACCTTGAAGGTTATCAAGACACTTAAAGTTCCAACGAGCTTCTCTAATGGACCTAATTAAGATGAGTCTACTGCATGAATTGGAGGGCCGAATATGACCTGTTTCACCCATATAAATTGCTAATCTCTGTGACCGCACATTATGTTGCAAAAGTCATACACAGTAGCATTGATAAAAGAAATGGATTATTAACTTTCAATTAAGCATGGTTATAATAGAAATTTGATAATCATAAGAGGCCTAATTGCCAAGCAAACAAAGTAAACCAGAAAAATATATTTAGAGCAATTTTTTTAGGAAATGAATTTATCCAATTATCCTCATTACTAATTTAAATATGTCCAATTTGGATGGGGAAAAAAAAAACTGTCCCCTCATCTTTCCCAAATTGAGGCATTGAAAAAATCAATCTAAAACATCACATGATATAGAACACTTAGTCTCATTTTTTTATTATTGAAGTAATGTGGTTTACAATAGCTTTGGGGTGTGGTGGGTTTGGGATCTAACCCAGTCTTATTCAAGGATTACTCCTGGCTCTGTGCTCATGGATCAGTCCTACTAGTTCTCTGAGTACCATATGTGGTTCCAGAGGGATTAAATATGGATCATCCACATACAAGCAAGTGTCTTACCCCTCTGTATTATATTCCTGAGACTGGTTATATTTTTGTTGTATAAAGTTCTGCACCTATAAAAGTGCCAAAAACCCTTCAACACTTTTATAAGTCACCTCCCCACCTCTATCCCCATTTGGTAACATTGCTTTATACCAAATGTGAGATGAGTACTATTATACATTGTACTAGAACGTTTGACTGTTTTTAGTACACAGTAAGTGTGGATGGCATGTTAAATAAGATTTTATGTATGAAAACTGATTTAGAATTACGTCAGAAACATACAGTTCATTTCAACTTCAGAAATTTTAGTCAGTCAGGTTAGTTATTAAAAGGAGAAAGTAAAACTGTATGATCTACTGACACAAGTATGTCATCATATTTATTGATATAGGATGTTTCTCAAGTCAAAGGAATCAAGTACCTATCCTTAGCATCGCAACCAAACAATGATGTGCCATAAGTGAGTTATACTGCCAATTAGTTGCTGATTTGGTACTTAAATGACTTTCCCAAGTGACCCAAATAAAATACTCAAGAGAACCAAGAGAATGAGTGTTTTATCCTCTAGAGATCAATAAATTTTATTCTCTCTGTGGAAAAGTAGTTGCATTATCTTTCAAAACATATGTCTCTCTCTCTAGGCAAAGGTAGAAAATAAAATTAATTCTAACTTATTGGAGTTCAATACTCTTTAATTTAATATATATTATACTCCCATATACAGTATATATTACTGCAATATATATCTTGTACTGCAGTATCACTCCTATATGTATAACATATAAACATGTACTACTTCCACCAAAATATTCTACTAAGTTATACTATTAAATAAATTATTTTGTACAAACTTTAAACCGATCTAGACTTCTTCATTTAGATGATAAACCTAAAGAGCAGGTATTTTCTTTGCCTAGCACAGTGCTCCACGGATTCAATAAACACTGTTGGTTATTGTGTGTGCAGTAATGATGGGGCTTGTAAGAATTTCTAGCCATTAAAATAAAGGTAACGGCTACAGCTATCAACTCAGTGGAATTTTTCAGAGATAATAAAGCTCTTTATAATTATTTGATTTTGCCTGGGTATGAGTCTATTGTTTGATGAGTTTAGCAAAGGTTATAAAATTTAATTAACTCAGAGAGAATGAAGAATACTTGAGAAGATTTTTATTTTCCCTTTATAATTGCAATCAATGTGGTAAAATTGTCCTCAAGCAGTCATTCCTGTCACATTAGCATATACACTTAGTCTGAAGTCCCAAATGATATATTCTCAGGTTGTTTCATGTTTCATGTTAAGGTTAATAGAAAGGGCCTGAATTCATTAGAATTAAATTGTACTAAAAATATAATCTGACCTAATTAGTCAAAGAAGCTCTTGTCTGGTTTAAGTGGTAATTCCAGTTATAGGCAGCAGAGGTAGTTGTTTTCACAGAAAACATGAGATATTAATTCCTTTTATTTGTTTCTCTCCCGGTGATAATTTCAAATGCTAAAATCAAATAAGCTATTGATTTTAAAGTCTATAATATTATCTTCTATATCAGCTTTTCCCGTTTCTTTAGTGAGTATGCTTTGCTATAGTTAAACACTACCAATTTTTTTTTTGTTTACTCAGTTTTAAACTCTCTAATTGGACTCTCAATTAGTATGACAAGCATAACTATCCCAGGGTGGACACTTACAATTATCCCACTATTATAAAAAGACTCTTTCCTGTTGCTCCTGTAAGAAGATTTTAAATTACCTTTAACAAATATTTTATTGAATAATCATGATTTGCAAAGTACTGTGGAAGGTGGCATGGGAAAGATAAAGATGAACAAATTTCTAACCCAATGCAAGACTTTAAAGCAATGGCCTGTGTGAATAATGAATTTGAGACACTCATTTCTGACAATTATTTAATTCCAGTTCCTCTCATATGATTACCTAGGGCCCTGATATCCTAAGTTATGACTCAAGTGTCAACATTCAAATCGACTTTTCTCCCTACAATGCTATAGCTAAAACAACTACCTCAGCTTCTGAATAATCAGGTAGATCTAACTGAGTTCTTTACCGGTTCTCACATTCAATATTTCCAACAGTAAACTATGAAGATAGTCATATGAACTTTAGAAGGTTACAATAATGGCCAACAGAAAAATGAAATTTAAAATATCTTGAACACCTTAAGATATCTATAAGTGCTCAGTAAGTATTAATTTTTTTCTTTCTATCTCCATCAACCAGTTTACCAAATTGGAGTATATAACATTTCTGGACCACAAGGAATACAGCAAAAATAAATGATTATACTAGACTAGGGCTGGAGCGATAGCACAGCGGGTAGGGCGTTCGCCTTACAAGCGGCCAACATGGCCGACCCGAGTTCGATTCCTCCGCCCCTCTCGGAGAGCCCGGCAAGCTACCGAGAGTATTCGATATGCCAGACACAGTAACAACAAAGTCTCCAATGGAGACGTTACTGGGCCCGCTCGAGCAAATCGACGATCAACGGGAGGGCCTTTACCTTTACCTTTAATGCCTTATGATTCTAAAGATGTTGGCGTTAAAACATGTATACCTAATACTTCTCTTGAATACAATAGAATTTGTGTCCATTTTCCCTGCTCTTCTCACTGTTCAAACCCTACAACCATTCTGCAAGGCTCATTTCTATTGAATAACCAATTTCATAGAGTTCAACTATTAAGAAGAGTTCAAGTTACAAAACCACCATGACAAGTACAAAATATTGGTAATGAAGCAATTTCACTGGTAACTTGACAGAAAAGATTAGAATAATCGCAACAGTGAAAATTATAGCAGTTTTACATATTTCATTTTTTCTGATGGTAGAACATTGGTCAAAATTCCTAGAAAGAATGAGTAACTCCACCTTCTCCAGATGGAATTCTGGCGACCATGAGCTTTACAAGCATGGCTCCATATGAGGGTACCAGGACTATTTTCCGAACCGCATGGAGATGCTGGGCCGGCTGGGCAACCTCTGATCCTGGAAGTCACGCCCACAACCCGCCCCCAGCGCCATCTTACAGCACACAGCAGCAAAGAGAACCGGCTGGTGAGCTCCACAACTCCCGGAGAATTCTCCAGGCCCCAGACAGAGCTGATATCACCAGGAGGTCCCAGATGGGGTAGGTGCCATCTCCCCGCCTTCTCCAGATGGAATCCCGGTGACCATGAGTTTTTACAAGCATGGCTCCGTGTGAGGGTACCAGGACTATTTTCTGAGCCACGCTGCCACTTACGCGGCCACATGACATTTCCTAATATGCAAAGGGATCAATGGAAACTAAATGATCTAACATTTTTCTCTGAAAGATAGGTTTGAATGTTGGTGGGAAAATCTCAGCAAAATATAATGCCCAACCGAAATGCATCTGGACTGTGCATTTAACTATGGTGCTATGCCACCCTGGGAGGGCAAGGGTGTTTGTCCCTCTGCCTGTCCCCTCTTATGGCGGCGGCATGGTGGCCTGCATGTTTTAGAGCCCAATGAACAGCCAGGTATGAGACTGCGTTGACGAGGCACATGGAGCCTCTTGGGATGGGGGGTGGAATCAGCCCTGCTCCCCACCATGACACTGCCCCAGGTTGCCACCCTCAAATGCCTCCTCCAGCTTCTGAACGACCATGATCCCAGAGGCACACAAACCAGTCTCAGAACCCAGGGGTTTTTGGCAGTAATCCCTCTAGGCTTATTAGTGAAATAACAGAAGTCCAAATTCACATGGCCACTATTGCCACCACAGGACATCATATGCTCTTCATAGTAAGCAATAGAAAACAAATTATCTAATGATGTCTTTTTGGCAGGTCTGAATGTTGGGGAAAATTCCAAATAATAATGTTGGGGTCTTGGGGCTGGAGAGATAGCACAGCGGGTAGGGCATTTGCCTTGTACGCAGCCAACCCGGGTTCGATTTCCAGCATCCCATATGGTCCCTTGAGCACCGCCAGGACTAACTCCTGCGTGCAGAGCCAGGAGTAACCCCTGTGCATCGCCAGGTGTGACCCAAAAAGCAAAAAATAAAAATAAAAAATAATGTTGGGTCTTTTGTCGTAATATTGAATGTGATCAATGTAGAGAGAGAGAGTAAATTGGAAATCTGCCACACTGGTGGGGGGTGGGTAGGAGGTGGGGTATACTGGGGTTCTTGGTGGTGGAAAATGTGCACTGGTGAAGGGACGGGTGTTTGATCATTGTATGACCGACCGAGACTTAAACTGAAAGGTTTTGTGACTGTTCTCATGGTGATTCAATAAAAAAAAATTTTTTAAAGAAAAAGACAAAGAATGAGACAAAGATGATGACAGTGCCATATCATACTGGATTTATTAATTTTTATCCTATCTATGTTGAACTCTGACACCTTTATTGAACTAAAAGAGAGAAATGAGTGTGATCTTTGAATGTTTAACATTGGAGTCTTAGGAAAATCAGTAAGAACAGTACATTGTCATTACCTCCTTTAAATAGAGACAACAAATAAATAATTCAACAAAACACTGGTTTTTCTTAACGCTGATCATGCATTAAATTAAAAATAAATATAGAAAAATCTCTGGAACCTAGAATATAATGTGATAACCTAGAATCTGTTATCTTTTGGTTATACTCATGAATACTTTTGCTTTATTGCTTTATCTTGATTAAAATACAGGAATTCTATTTGTGTACACTTTTAATAGATACCCCTATTGAAAAACAATTTTTATTTTCTTTTACTCTCTCAACTGGCTGAAAAGTAGCCAGATGACTAATCTGCCATCTGCTTTTTGGATTTGTCTCTGAAGCCAGATATTTGCAGCTGAACCTTTCAACTCTCTCCTTCACTCCACTTCAAACACTACAGAATTACACGTTTCTACCAAGCACTATTAAATGCCTACAAGAAAAAACCTTGCCCCACAAAAACTACACTTACCAAAGAATGTAAGTAAATACCATAATTTCTGATTATAGTACTTATTGAATGTTCTATGCTACTATATCCAGATTATAGATGCCTAGGGAAGAGAGAAGAGTATCAAAATCTCAAAACCACCTTGTCTTCTTTTGTTTGGCTTTTTTTGTTTGTTTTGGGGGCCAAATCTGGCAACATTCAGGGGTTACTCCTATCTTTACACTCAGGAATCAGTCCTAGTGGTACTCAGGAGACCATATGGGATACTGAGGATTAAACCCATATCACCTCCATAGAAGGCAAGTGCCCTCCCCACTGTATTGCTCCAGCCCCCACTAGCATGTCTTTTCACCAACTCATGAACTAAAGTCTTTTCAGTCTTTTGATTTATATCTAAAGAAATTCCAACTTGAAATATTAAAACATATTGATTAAAATTTGTAACTGAAACTAAAAAAATGCTAACATAACATGTTGAAATATGTTTACTAAAAACACATAGAACAGATATATATTTAGTCAATAATTTTTTCATCTAACAAGATTATGATTTAGAATAAAAATATCTAAACTGATTTTTTTCTATTTCACCCAAAAGAGTACATTTAAACCTAACAATTACTAGAATTCAACACTACTAAAATAACTAACAACTGAGGTGGCATTGATTAATTATTTGTGAAAATGACATTTTGATGATGATTGAACAATTTTTATAAAGGTTTTAGTTTCCTCTATAAGATTATTATTATTATTTTCAATTATACTTATGTAAAATTATTTGGGTTTTCCATTTATTTTTGGGATACACCTGGTTATGCTCAGGGGTTACACCTGGCTATGCTCTTGTGTTACACCTGGCTCTGCACTCAGGAATTACTCCTGACGGTACTTAGTGTACCATATGGGAAGCTGGGAATCAAGCCCAGTTCAGCAGTGAACAAGGCAAGTGCTCTATCCACTGTACTGTCTCTTTAGACCCCATATGCAAAATTATTTCTATTTTGCAGTATAGTAACAAAAAATACTAGAAATGACTAGAGGTGAAAAATGGAATAACTCATTGAGCTCAGTAAGTCACAGCATTGCAATATAATCTAATGAATAGAGTGAATCAGTAATACAGAATCATTGTCAATTACTTTTGCACTTCTCGATGGAACAACATTTAAGCATAGAAATTGGATTATTGAGCATTTCAGGCAAGAGCCGAGGTAATTAAAATTTTTCATTGCTACATTTAGTCTGTGGCACTAAACAAACCAAAAGAGGATCCTCATGAAAAGTATTCTACTAAATTATGGTAACAATCAAATCATAAACAATCAAATTTGTCTTTCTTTGTGTAGTTAAGACATTAGACTAGTCTGATTGACAAGCAGTATTTAGCAGAAAACAAGTTCAAAATGTTCTTATGATAAGGCTGAGGAGAGACAGACAGTAGAAGAAACACAGAAAGAAAATTATCTTTCTATTGTGTAACTGAAATTCCTTTGCTGCACTTCCTTCTAACTGTAATTGACCTTGGAATGATAGGCATTGGTTTCCGACTCCCATTCCACAGGATCATCAATTTGGTGAGGTTCCAGCATTTCTACAAAGCAGCTTAGGTCAATGGCCATCAAAAATGCTATAATTCCTAAGAGGAGCCATCAGTAAATAAAAATGTCTCCTGAGCAACACACACACACACACACACACACACACACACACACAATGATCATTAAATATAGTATCAAGTTCTTTTCAATTGAAATCTTTCACTTTAATCCTTTTCAGACAACACTATTCTTAGTCCTTCATGTACCTCTTCAATCTTTACCAGAACCTTACAAGCACAATTAAAGCATGATTTCTTCTCTTAGATTTGGGCAAAAGAGACCTTTCTCTGTTCTTATCTTGTTCTACAATGGCTCGGCAGAACAGGAGAATTTCCTCACTCAAATCTTTGCCACCTCTCTACTTGGTCATTTTGATTACACAAGGGCTTGGCATTGCCTGACTAAATGACCTCAAGGTCCCTCCAGGGACCATATGACTCATTTGCCTTTGTCTAGCCTCCTAAGTGACATGGAATATCTTTTTTGCACCTGCAAATCCTTTGGTCAGTATTCAGAGCTCATTATTCTCTTCTGGTGAAAGACACAACTTCTTCACACAGATTTTGACTTGTAAATCTCTTAGGTTTTCACTTAATACATCAACATGCTTTGTTTCCATTGCTGTTTCCTCCTTATGGCCCCTATAGCTGAATGTTCATGTACCGTAAGACTTAGTTTTCTGTTTTCTATTGTCTTTATTGTCCTTTACTGAATAGTCTTTGTTTTCTGTCTTCTTTTGTCTTTATTTTAATCTCATGCTGTTTCATCATTTAAAATCATAGTTACATATTAAATAACTCAGCTTTATATTTCTAGCTCTGAAATTTCCCTGGAACATGCCCTTGTATATCTACTTATTTAACATCTTTATTTAAATTTCTAACAGGCATTTCAAACTTGTGTTCAAATATCAATCGAAATTCTCATCTATCTACACTTCAATCTGATTTTCTTGTTGCTCTCCTGTAGCTTGCTATTTAAGCAAATATCAAGTCAATTCTTCTAGCTTTTTGCTCAGGTATAAACAACTCAGTCATTCTTGCTTCTTAATTTTTAATAAATCATATCCAGTTAGTTAGCAAATTCTATAGGTTCTATTTACAAAGTGCCTGTGAAACATGCTTTCTCCTTAAACATTCTACTAAAATACCATTAACCAACCTTTCTCATCTGGTTTATACATATGGTTCAAGGATCCACAAACTGTAAAAGCCAAAACATGAAGTAATTTAGGTTTTTCATATCATATATTCTGTGGCAACAACTTGATTCTGTTTCAGTCCTTTGTCCAAAGGTATAAAAAGTGGGGGGAATGACTGAAGAAAAAAAAGAAGAGAGATGCAGAAGACTTGAGATGAGCAGTGACATACAGGCCAGCAAAAGCAGAAAGCCAAGGGGAAAATCCAAGAGAAGGATCCAGGGCGAAAAAATCCAGTGACCTGCCTCACATTCCCCTTCACTCTTTTACTGGAACTCCCCTTTGGTTAAGCCCAACAGGAAGTTAGAAGATACAGAAATATAATGATGTAATTTAACAAGATGACCTTCCTCTTGTAGAGAGCCAGGGTGGAAAATAGATCTGGAGAGACAGAGATATCTTATACAAAGACTTATGTTAGAAATATCCATTTAGATTAATAAGACAATGTCCTTATTGCCCCATAGTTTGTTTAGTAAATTACCAAGAGATCATTCTTCCGTTGAGAGGAGAGAAAGAAGGGGACAATTAAAACCTGGCTTTAAAATGACCTAAAGATGGACAAATAATAATATTTGGTATGGGTCTGAGTACAGAGTAGAAAAATAGGTGCTCTATTCTGAGTGAAGGGGAAGCATTTAGGGGTTCTGAAGAAGTTTGGTTTCTTTGGCAAGTGGACTCTGAAACAGAATTTCATGTGCATAGTGCTTATTAGGAATGTATTGAGGTTAATTCCTATGGAAGGGAGGGCAAGGAAATGTGATTGACCAGAAAGAGAAATCAGGTTATTGAACACTAACAACAGATTCAACCAACACCACCATAAATTTCAGGACAAAAAAAAAACACATCATCTGTAACGGTTATTCTGTATTGGGCCGAAATGGCCAAGTATCTCTACCTCCACCTGATCAGTTGCTGGATTCAGGCCTCCCTAGGAAGGACATAACTAAGGGCACAGTCTTGCTACTGTGGGCAACTGCTCAAGGCTATTTGCTAACTGCTCCAGTTACAGCAGCTGTAGCAACAAGTCATTCTCAAAGCAGCACATCTTCAGAACTACCTCAAGTCCTTAACTGGACCCATTTATAGGAGAGTCAGTGGTCCTATAAAGGAAGCCAGAGAGGACTAAGAAGTTTTCCTACGTAAAACTAAACGAACTATAAGTAGAATTCCCTTAGAAAAGGAACCTGAAAAGTGGAGAGCTCTAAAGTAGAACTTATGGGAACAGCCAAACTAATAGGCATATTTAGTCTGCAGAGAGAAGGCAGAGGATATCTAATAATTCTAATTCTCAAAGACTTCCAAGGTAGAAAACGCATTATGCTCTCCTTACATAGCTACAAGTATAGAATCAAGGGACAGGTGGGTGAGAGTTTGAGAATGGAAGAGACCAGAGAGAGATTGCTTTTCCTATAGGAACAGGAACAGCCTTGACAAAGAGCAAGTGTTCTGGCACTTGAAGTTTGTGGTCATCGGTTGGAGAAATTGGGGTTAGGTAGAGGGAAGGGAGTAATTATACAAAGACCATTTTCAGCGTCAAAAACGACATTTAGACCAAATAATGTTTGAGTCTACTCCAGCATGGGGAATCTAAGATTAATTCTTACCTTAATAAAAATAACAATGATAGTCATCACAATCCCTGAAGAGAAAATTAAATCTGGCTTCTGAGAAGTTAAATCCAATAAAAATACCAAAATTTGTCATTGCTTTAACATTCATTTTTTATTCTGTCCTCTTTCATTTTCAGAAATGAATTCATATGAAGCAAATCTATAAAGGAGAGCAGCAGAGGTGAAAATATCACAGAAAAGGCAAGTAGTTTGACTAGTAAACTCACCGAGTTGAAACGAGTGTGAAAACTCATTACAACCTGAATTTCTTACACTTCTTAGTTTCTCCTTTCTTTTAAACTTCCTAATAGAAAAAGTTGAATTCACATTATCTGTAACTTCACTATTTGCCCTCACTTCCATCAAAAAGTAAATAAATTAGAAATACCTCCTTTCCACATTTATTTTAATCTAGAATGGTGTGATTTCTTGTGATTTATTTTATGCTTCTCAAAAGACAAAATCTTGGAAATCTCATTTCTTAACCCAGGGGAATATGTCTATTTCTACTTTATTTGTGCAGATGAATTGAGAAGGAATGAGATTTGATTCAACACTTTTTAAATTCCTTAAACAGTATATTAAAGATGTTGCAGAAGAAAGTAAATACTGCAATAAAGTCCGGCTGCATTTCACATTTGGAATGTGTTACTTGTATATAATGAAATAAAAAAAATAATTTATAATATCATGAGTTCACTAAGTGGTATGTTTTTCTTTCTACGATACAGTGGCCTTGTTAGATCTTTTAAAATGAGAGGGGAAAATTAAGCATTAAATCGTTCACAGACAAGTAACAGTAATTCATTCAGGACCTCTTGTACCAGCAGCTTTATCCATATTATTTTCTGCTATTAAAGGTAAAAGGTAAAGGCCCTCCCGATCGTCGATTTGCTCAAGCGGGCCCAGTAACATCTCCATTGGAGACTTTGTTGTTACTGTGTCTGGCATATCGAATACTCTCGGTAGCTTGCCGGGCTCTCCGAGAGGGGCGGAGGAATCGAACTCGGGTTGGCTATGTTGGCCGCTTGTAAGGCGAATGCCCTACCACTGTGCTATCACTCCAGCCCTATTTTCTGCTATTAAGAACTGTTTTTTATTCACAGATGAAAACTTCAATGCTAAGGGAGTTGGAGTTACTACTTTTTCAAGGTCATAGAACCAATAAGTTGCAAAACTTGAGTCATAGTCTAACTTTTATTCTGTTCTTCTATTTCTCCCATGCCAGACTCCTTGAAAGCATGATGTCACAGGACTGTTTTTTGACTTAGCAAATGTCTAATATTTTCCTTATTGAAAAAAATACATATTTGTGTAAAGTTGTTGAGTTCAACTATTTTTCACTTCCTTTGGAGTTAAGGATGAGCCTGTAATGCAAAGTATAAAAAATAAATATCATATATAAATGAAGTATTCCATGGACTGTTTCCCTTCCAACCCTCGCTTGCTTTGTGAAATGTAGATGTGATGGTGAGAATTTAACAGCTATCTTGGCTCACAGATGAGAGCTGAGGATGAATTATCAAGATTGGAGGTGGCAAACACAGCAATCAAATAAGTGCCCTCCAGTGAGACCACAACCAAATATGCAACGTCCAGTCAGCATGGAAGAAAAAAGGGAAGGGTAGGGGAATATATTTTTAAAAGACTGGAGTGGAAGGGGACCAGAGAATTTGTGCAGGTATAAGACCCTTGCCCTGAAAACAACTGACCTCAGTACAATCTCCAGCACCACACATGGCCCCTTGAGCCAAAAATGATGCCTAAGCATGGAGCCAGGAGACCGTTGGCTGTAGCCCATATGCCAAAAAAATATAGCAAGGGTGAAAAAATGTGTTTACATATTAATGTTTTCCTATTAAGGGAAATATAAGGATTGATGTGACTTTACAGAATGGGTTCAACTCCTCAGTCTTAAGTGTATAGTTTTGTTTTCAGTTTCAAACATAAATTAAGCAGAGACCTCATACAGATATTTGAACACAGTTTAAAATGATTCTGGAAATATGATGTTATTTCATGCTATATATACACACATATAAAAATAGATATGCCAGGTGATTTCTGCTATTTGGTTTAATGGAACAGAACATTAGTTTAAGTAAGACATTATAAAAGTTCATTCTAGCAAGCCCAACCATGTGAAAACAAATCAGAATTAAAGTTTGAGAATGATATTTTTTAAAATGCCAAGGTCCAGGACAAACACTGCACGGTTAAGGACTTGCCTTGCATACAGCTGACCTTTATTCTGTCCTCAATACCACATATGGTTTCCCAAACACCACATCTGATGATGCCTGAGCACTGATCCAGTTGTAAACCCTGAACACAGTTGGGTGTGGCCCCACCTCAAAACCCAGAAGAAAAAATAAATAAATATCATATGTAAATGAAGTGTTCCATGATGGACTATTTCCCTTCCAACCCTCTCTTGTTTTGTGAAATGTAGATGTGATGGTGAGAACTATAACAGCTATCTTGACTCACCAGATAAAAGTTGAGGATGAATATCAAGATTGGAGGTGGCAAACACATGAGTGCCCTCCAGTGAGACCACAACCAAGTATGCAACCTCCAGTCAGCACAACAAGAACAAAGGGAAGGGAAGGGGAATATATTTTTAAAAGACTGAAGTCAAAGAGGGCCAAAGAGTTTGTACAGGTATAAGATCCTTGCCCTGCAAAAAACTGACCCCAGTACAATCTCTAGCACCACACATGGCCCCTTGAGCCAAGAATGATGCCTAAGCCAGGAGTAAGCCCCGAAGCAGTTGACTGTAGCCCATATTCCAAAAAAATATACCAAGGGTGAAAAAAAGAAAATGCTGATGTTGCTGAATATACAGAAGTAGCATAATGTCAAAGAGACTATTGCCACAAAAACTGCTTTCAAGTACTAATGTGGTACTTCATTTTTCTGACCTTCATCTCTGCATGCCACTAAGACCCAAGAGTTAGAGTAGGCCATGCTTAATTTCATGCTTCTTGCTTGAATCTCTTCAAAGGACATTGCCCAACAGAGAAAAACTTCAGTGATTTTATACTGAACTTCACTAATCCAACATTTCTCAAATGGGCATGCCCCTTGATTTCACTTGTAAAACGGAAACATCAGTCTAATTGATGACTGATTCCTTCCTTCTTCCCTCCCTCTCTCCCTCCCTCCCTTCCTCCTTCCGTTTCTTTCCTTTTCTTTCTCTACTTGTTTCTTTTTTGTTTTGAGGCCACATGAGGTGGTACTCAGGGCTTACTCCTGGCTCTGTGTTCAGGGATCAGTCCTGTGGCTTGGGGCACCATATGAGATGCTGGATATCAAACTAGGATTAGACATCTACCAAGCAAACGCCTTACTTGCTAAATCTTCTCTCCAGCTCTGCCTAGCTAATTTATAATATGACCTTCAAATATTATATTTTGTGTCTCCACCTAGTTTTGTGTTATGTTGGTGTTATGTTTTAATTAAATTCAAGAGAAAGACATTGATCTTGCCAAATGGCAGTGTTGGACTCTTACACGAGACACCTGGTGCTGTTATAAACAAGGCTTATGAGGTATTACCTGCCCCTTCTTGATTAGGGGGAACTTTTCAAATAATATTCATGCCTTTGCACTAGTCTAAAAGTAAATTAACCCGTAGGACAAGGGGAGAATCAGTAACAAAAATTTTCAGTGGTGTAATTCACAGCAAAGACACTGAGTTTGATAATGAGAAAATAACTAAACCTAACTGGCCCACTTCTTTTTTTTTTCATAATGTAAGAGATCTGCTATCTATTCAATCATTGATTAAGCTGATTGAATTGGGCATGAACTCCACATTGCTTTTTTAAAAAAAATTTTTAATGTTATAAGTTAGTTCACAATGTTTGATTACATTCAACATTCAAACACCAAATACTTCCATTGCACATTTCCACAACCAAATTCAGGATGTTTCCATCCCAAACCCCAATCCCTGTCCCAAAACACAACTGAAATAATATTTCATATTGTCTGTTATAAAGAACTGATGAACATGCTTACAAAAGAGTGTTCATATGGGAAATAGTGTGAAGATTGTTCTATTTTGACAGAAGCCATTAAGACATTCTATAGGATATCACTAACATGTTGTTAAGGTTTGGGTAATGTGAGCTTTGGTATATATATATATATATATATCTGAAAATATGTATATATGCATGTATATATTTCCTTCTATGATTTATTGCCTACTATCTGAACCCCATCAAATGTGGTGTGGTAATTATAGAGAATGAGTAGGGAGTGTTTTATGATGTGTTGCGTGGCCGAATAAGCAGCCGCAATGTCCAGAAATATGTTTACTCATATGTAAGGCTCAGCCCAAACCCGTGAGGAGCAGCCTTAAGTGTGGTGGCTGTTGGGTTGTGGAGGTTTTTGGCTGCTGGAGCTGGGTCCCTTGGGGCAGGGAGAGCTCTCATCCACCCCCCTCTGGGTCGCCCCAAGTGAAACAGCCTGGCACAGAGTCCGTTGGCATTGATATGGGGGCCTCATGTTATGCTCCTTTTTAAGAGAAGCAGTCGTGTAATATGGACGGTGGTCGATGATGAGATTATCTGGCGCTGGCAGGAGGTGGCTTATGGGCATGACCCCTCGGTCGCCGGAGACTGGGGACAGTGGGCAGAGGATCTCCATTCCTGGTCCCATTGAGCCCAGAATCCAAGGTCACAAAGTTTCACCTTACCTGGGTTCTGTAGGACTTCACTCATGTGTGAGGCTAAGCCCGAGTGCATGGGGAGTGTCCTTGGGTTTGGCGAGTGGCCTTGAGTATGGTGGCAGTTGGGTTGTGGAGGTTTTTGGCTGCTGGAGCTGAGTCCCTTGGGGCGGGGAAGGCTCTCACCTGCCCCCCTGTGGGGCACCCTGGTGAAGACAGCCTGGCGGGGTCAGGACATTCTGCGGCACTCTCTTTTGGGAGTTTTAGTTTATAGTCCCTGGGTCTTGGCCGCTAATGAGATTACATGGCACCAGTTTGTGGGTGTGACTTCCAAGCTCCTGGAAAACTGGGAACCTAGGGGGAGGAGGCCCCATCCCCATTCAAGTGGGCCTGGAGCTCTCAATCATGGTTCCCACCTACCTCTGTGCTACAGACCTTAACTGTGTCTTTTGATCTCTTTTGAGATATATGAGTCTCTGAGATAAGGCCAATAAATGAGCTTATATAGCTGAGCCGGAGATGGTTTGTGGATATTATCTCCCACATACCTAACTTTTGGCCATTTAATTTCTCGGTAAACTTGGTCCCAAGTTTTTGGGGTCTGGCCAAAGGCACAGCAGCAATTTGGGGGTATCTGGAAAGTCTGAAGGCACCATCAGGCTGCTGATGCACTTGCTCCACAGGTATAGGTTGACTTGCTGGCGGCACCATACCCCCTGGCCCACTTCCTGTCTTCATGGAGTTAGGAGAGCCAAATGTGTTATTCTGGGGAACCCAGATGGTTCTCCTCAGTGTCAGGAGAAACTCACCTTTAGTTAAGTTGTCATGATTTACAGTAGTTTTCAAATGTGTTTTAGGCATGCAGTATCAGTGCCACTATCTAACACTATTGGCCATTCTTGTTTTCTTCCCCCTGCCTCACCCTGCTTGGTGGTGGGGTAATGAAACTTTTAGCAAAGCTTTGTAGGTAAAATATCAGGTTTGTTTTCATTGACCTTTGTGTTTCTCCATCCTTGTTCCATTACACTGCATGTACAAATGAGATCAGCCAGCTTTTGTCTGGCTCATTTTGACTCACTTTGTTTAGCACAACGCCCTCCAGTTTCATCCAGCTTGCAATGAAATGGTATGGAAAAAAATTTCTTTTTTTATAGCTATAAACTCACTTGGTTTTTTTTTTGTTTGTTTTTAATTTGCTTTTGTTTGTAGGCCACACCAAGCACTGCATAAGGGCTGCCCGTAAGCATGAAACTGGGTGGGGTGTGGGGGGGTGATGTTGGGAAACAGAAACCACAGTGCCAGGGATGGAATGTTCATTAGCTCTTTGAACCATCTTCCCAGTACCAAACTCTTATGATTTTACAAAAGATAACAGAACCTGAAGTTCTTTTTTAGGAACAAATTCAGAATTTATCTAACATGAAATTTAGTATATGTTAAATATGATGTTCTTTAATATATATTAAATATGATGTTCATTAAATATGATGGGGGGCTCCCAAACAATGCTCAGGAAGCCTGGGGGCCAGTCTCAGTGATACTCAGCTAGCAGGGTTGGCAGTTCAGTGCTAGGTCCCGAGGATGAGAACACGACCCTGCTTGGGTCCTGCAGTGGGTCACCTTCAAACCATGAAGGTAATGGGGACCTCCAGGTCTGCATTTAGTGATACCATAGTTTGAGCCCAAGCTGGGCTATGCCTTGAGGTTTTCAGTGGCTACTATTTATACCCTTCCTGTGAAAGTAACTCCTATACTGCTTCCCAGGCCCTAAATATGATTTTTATAAAGATTTTATTTGTGCAGAAGAGTAAGACAGAGACTAAAATGCAGACTACTGGGCCCAAAGTCGAGATTGGCTTAGGACTGAAGCATCTTTATTGTTTGAAGTTCTCCCAGACATTTTAATGCTGATGTACCGTATCCCAGCACTTGATTTGGAAACTGTTTCTAATTTTTTTGTCATATTTTCTTTTACAGACGTACACTTTGGTTAAATGCATTTGAATGTGCATAACTATGTGCATAAAATATTATTTGTTGCTTCCTTAAAATAGTGATCTCATCACATGTTATACTCCCAGATTAGCTCTGGTTTAGAGCCACTCTCAAGCAAATGCTAACTCTCATCACTATATGTTTTACAAATTGGGGGGAAATTCATTTTGATCAAATAATATGTTTTCCTGTTTTATAAAACAAAAACACAAAGGCCAGAGTGATAGTACAGCGGGCAGGGAGCTCGCCTTACAGCAACCAACCAGGATTTAATCAGTAGGATTCCATAAGTTCTCCTGAACAAGGAGTGATTCCTGAGTGCAGAACCAGGAATAAACCCTGAGCATCACAGGGTATGGCCTCCCCCCAAAAAAAACTAACAAACAAAAACAAACAATATTAAAAGATATATATTATAAATAATGCACTTGTTATTTTTGTCCCCAAATTCTCTCCATGTAGAGGGCATCCTTTCAAAATTTGTTTTTATCTTAAGCAATAACTGAGAGAGAGAGAGAGAGAGAGAGAGAGAGAGAGAGAGAGAACAAATGTACCTTATTTTTTTTTAAGTAATAGGTCTTTAACATTTTCATCTATGTATATAAATAGTTCACTTGCTTATAAAGCTGCAGAGAATTTCATGGTATCTAATTTTTTTATTTGAATAAATTCACTATTAAAATAGGTGGTTCTGATGAGCTTTTACTATAACAAATAATGTTGTAAGACATACCCATTTATTTAAACATGAAGGTGCCCACATGGCGCCAATTCCACACATAGGTACATATGCTTAAGAGAACAGAAAAGATCTATTTATACAAAATATTTTGTTGTTGTTGGGCCACACCCAGTGGTGCTCAGAGCTCAATCCTGGTTTTGCACTCAGGGATTACTCCTGACAGGCTTAGGGTACCCTATGAGGTGCCAGGGATTTAACCCAGGTCAGCCACATAGAAGACCCTAACCATTGTACTATTGCCCTGGTCCCTATCAAAATCTTGTACAGAAATATTCATAGACTCATTATTCATATAATCAAAATGAGAAGCAATACAAATGTCTGTCAGCTAATAAATGGATAACTAAATGTGTTATACTCATACAATGAAGTATTATTCAACTACAATAATAATAAAGTGTTAATATATACTGTAACATGGACAAATTTTGAAAACATATGAAGTCATAGAGCCAGACAGACATGAGCTGGAGAGATAGCTCAAAGGACTGGCATGCATGCTTTGCTTGCAGAAGACCTATTTTTGATCTCTGGCACTACATGGAGTAACTTTTTTTTTAAGTAAGATAGTTTTATTTTTAAAAATTTATTTAGAGAAATGAGGGTAAAAAATGAAAGAGCTAGAGATGCATGTGTAACAGAAACATGATCTTCTACATAGTGGAAAAACCTGGAGCAACCCTTGAAGACAGAGCAAGAAGTAACCCCTACATATGTCCCTTGTGCTCACCATCCCTTTCCCTACTCACACTCAAAACAAGAATGAAAGAAGTCAAACACGAAAGACCACACATTGTATAGTTCCATTTATATGATATGTTCAAAACATAAAGATTGATGGTTGCTAGGGGCTAGAGGTGAATAACAGGTACAAGATTATTTTGTATCTAATAATGTTCTGTATTGGTGGTAAGTTTTTTTCTTATTATTTTAATGTAGGCATATTGCTAATTATTCAATCCTTGATTAGGCTGATAGAATTGGGTATGAACTCCACCTTACTTTTTTTCTTTTTTATAAATTTATTTATTAAATCACCGTGAGAGCAGTTACAAAACTTTCGGGTTTAAGTCTCGGTCATATAAAGATGAAACACCCATCCATTCACTAGTGCCCATTTTCCACCAACAAAAACCCCAGTATACCCCCAATCCCTCCCCCTCCTCCTACATGTGGGGCAGATGATTTCCACATTTGATCTCTACTTTGATTCCATTCAATATTTTGACATCAGACCCACCATTATTATTTGGTATTTTATTCCAACACTCAGATCTTCCGAAAAGGCAACCGTAGACAATTTGTTTTCTATAGCTGTTTAAGAATAACATATGATGTCGCCCGGCTGCAGTAGTGGCTGCACAATTTTGAAATTCCGAAATTTTAACAATTAAATCTGGAGGGATTTCTGCCCAAACCTGCTGGGTTCCAAGATTTGTTCCTGAGTCTCAAGGATCATGGCCATTAAGCAGCTTGATCAGGAGCCAGAGCAACCATTCGTGGTTGGTGACTTGGGGTCTCGTTGAGGCAGGGAGGAAAGGGCCAGCTCCACCCCCATCCTGTGAGGCCTTGACTGTCTCATCACTGTGGGCCCAAACCTGACTGTCCAATGACCTCTGGAGGATGGCAGCCACCGAGGCACTAAGAGGGAGGAGGCTCAGGGACAGCACCCTTCCCCCCCTGGGGTGGCCTGGTGCTGGTAATCTACTGCGGGGACCAGAAGCATTTCTGCCAAAAGCCGCTGGGTTCCGAGATTTGTTTCTGAGTCTCTTGGATCATGGCCAGTTTGATAAGGAACCAGAGAGGCCTTGCCTCCAATTATATAGCTGAGCCAAAGGTGGTTTGTGGGTGTGTCTCCCACATACATAACTTTTGGCCATTTACTTTCTTGGTAAACTTGGCCCCAAGTTGTTGGGGTCTGGCCAAAGGCACAGTAGCGATTTGGGGGTACCTAGAAGTCTGAAGGCACCATCAGGCTGCTGATGCACTCGCCTCACAGGTACAGATTGACCTGTTGGAGGCACCATACACAACTAAGTGGTAAACTTTTAAGAGAAGCTTGGGGACATACTAGAAACCACTTAATTGTATCTTTAAAATGGTGAATTTGGAGTTGGAGAGATAGTACAGTTTGTAATAAGTGGGTTGTGTTCCCAACCAAACTGGATTTGACTGCTGGTAGCACATAGGAGCCCCTGAACATTGCCAGAAGTAAGTCCTGTGCACTGCTGGGTGTGGTTCAACTCCACTCCCAAAAGACAAAATGGTAATTTTTATGTCATATGAATAGTATAATTTTTAAAAACTTTATGTCATTCCATATAATACTTTTATGTTATTATTTTTTAATGGAGGAGTAATGCTTTTTATTCAGCCATTGATTAAGCTGATTGAGCTGGACATGAATTCCATGTTACTTTTTAAAAAATTTTTTTTAATTGGATGTCCATGAGATAGACCATTACAAAGCTGTTCTTAATTGGGTTTCAGTCATACAATGATCCAGCACCCATCCCACCACCAGTACACACCTCCCACCACCAATATCCCCTGCTTCCCCACCACCATCCCCCAGCCGTCCACTCCCTACCCCCAGCCTCCCTCCATGGGAGGCACTTTCCTTCTTGCTCTCTATCTCCTTTTCCTTGTATGCATAATGTTTTGCGATACAGGTGCTAAAAGGTCATGGTGTTTGTTCAGAGCATTCAGTAATTTTATTGGGACGGTAAGGCTGGGGTAGCTTTTTAATTGGGTGGCCACTTTGGGGTGTGGATGTGACTGCCAGGGCTTCCAGAAGTACAGGGAGGTGAGGGGCAGGTAGCTCATCCCAACCCCAAGAAAACCTGGAGATTTTAGTTACAAAACCCGCATACCAAAATTTTCAGCAAATTATATCTTGGTGAGGTCTGTCCTGAGACGTTGGAGTCAGGCTGGGAGTATGGCAGTGATTTTGGATTGTGGAAGCAAGCTGCTGCCAGGGGCTCTGCTTGAGTGGGCACAGGCCAACCCGCCCCCCTACCCCCCTCTGATTTACCCCGGTCTGTTCAGCCATGCACAGGTCCAGGCTTAACGGTAGCTTTTGATCTCTTTCGAGATTTATTTATGGGTCTCTGAAGCAAAGCCAGTAGTAGGGCTTACATGGTGGCACTGAAGTTGGTTGATGGGGGTGGCTGCCAGGGCTTCCATGAGTATTGGGAAGTGGGGGGAGGAACCACTCCAACCCCGAGAAAACCTGGAGATTTTAGTTACAAAACCCGCATACCAAAATTTTCAGCAGATTATATCTTGGTGAGGTCTGTCCTGAGACGATAGAGTCAGGCCAGGAGTATGGTAGCGATTTTGGATTGTGCAAGCAAGTGGCTGCCAGGGGCTCTGCTTGGTGAGGGCCAACCTCACCTCCTCTCTGACTTACCCCAGTCTGTTCAGCCATGCACATGGGGCCAAGCTTAACTGTGGCTTGTATAGCTGAGCTGGAGGTGGTTTGTGGGCACGGCTCCCACATACCTAACTTTCTCAGTAAACTTGGCCCCAAGTTGTTGGGGCCTGGCCAAAGACACAGCGGCAATTTTGGGTGTCAGGAAGCCTAAAGGCATCATCAGGCTGCTGATGCACTTGCCCCACAGGTATAGGTTGATCTGTTGGCGGCACCATACCCCCAATACAGATATTTTTACAGAAGGAAATCAGAGAAGTGGTAAGTCAAATGTGATGTGTACTATTAATTTGAAATTTTTCATGCATTATGTTAATTTTCTCCCAGTGTGTCAATTAATACTCCTAAGAACATGTATGTATGAGAAGATTTATTTCCTTATACCTTGTCAACAGAGTCTATTGATAAACTTTTAGGGGTTTTGCAATCTAAAAGATTTAAAATTTGATATCCTGGTGTGTTTTAATTGTCTGTATTCCTGCTATGAGTGAAGTTCAATTGTTGCAAGTTTGAGGGGTTTTCTTGCTTACATTTTTCATATGACAAATTTAATTAATTGGAAATAGTTGTTTGTACTGCTTTATTTCCTATATTGAATCTGTAATTCTTATGGCATAAAGGAGTTTTCTCTGTTTCCAACCCTCTCAATCAACCCCAATTTCAGTTCTACCCTACAGTTCAGTATATAATTATTCAAATTAGTGATGATTCTCTCTGGCAACATTGAACCTCTACAGAAAATGAACCAACTGCCATAAAAGGAAAATAAAAGCTGAATTTTTAGCCTCTGAATCTGCGCTATAGAAATCCAAACAAAAGGCTGCAGCCTCTACAAATTACTGATTATACAATAACCTCTGAATTCTGACATCTGAATTTTTCCTAGGAATAAGTCAATGATGAGTAGCTCTTTTCTTTTAGCAATATAAATAGAACAAACAAACACGTTTCATTTCTTAAATATATTTATTTACATAATTCTTTCCATTCTTGACAATCAGTGCCACTTCTGTGTGACAACTTGGATCACAAAACATGCCCATTTTCTGGGTGGGGAAAAAAGATTCGAAGAATTTCATGTTGAGATCAATGTTAAAGCAACTGCCAGTACCACTATTATTTCATTTTTTAGTTGCATTACTTTAGACTCCACAGTATCAAAACATTTCCAATGTAATTTCTTTCCCAATTTTAATTATTTCAAATATGTAATTTAAGAGTTTAGTTGTTTCACATCCAATATTTCTCTTAGTAGCATTTTCCTTATCTGGATCTGAGGTCTTCTGTTTATGAGTCTTAGAAAGATTAGAGCAATAACTTAAATAGAAACCAAAATAATAATGAGACTAACATCTCATTACTAGGAGTTATGTGCTGATCACAGAACTTTAAGTATGTAAACTCTATTACCTTTTGGCTTTTAGATTAGGTTGTAATCTAAACTAGGTTACAAACCTTCTAACAAACAAAGAAACCAAAGCATCCTATACGTTAAACACCTCGATCAAGGTCACTGAGCTGGGAACAATTAGGATTCCAATTCCCTCTCCTGTGCTTTAATCACCATCCTTTATTAAACCTCAGGGACAATCTGATTCAATATCATTTAAAGGAAAACTGTCTAAAGCCCCAAGAGGTGAAGTTCTTTGCCCTAGAACTCCAGTTCCTATTCTTGGTCTGTCTGCATTAGGGAGGATGAGGCAATTTCCCTGTCAAACCTTACTCGGCTTATGAATTAGATCAGTCTAGTTGAGTTCAGAGAAATGACAATATAATCTTTTTAGGAAGTCATATATCTAGGCTTGGCAGATTGGGTAAATAAAAATAGACATGAGATTAAATTACAAGTTTAAATCATTGATGCATTATATAAAAAAAAAAAAGAACAGAACACTCCATCTCTTTTCCCTTTAATTTTCCCCTTCCTTCCCTTGTTGCATGATCAGGGCCTGATTACATGGATGTGGTATTCACATGCTTTTTAAACCTGGTGCTCATTCACTTTAGTTGCAGTTCTCACAGGAAATCACCCACTGGTGTGATGCTTACTTTTACCTGGTAGTGGTGTGTGTGCACCTGACATTGTACTTTGCTGTTGTCCCAGGAATCCCAAACAGCATAGCTGCTGGGTTCACTGGATCAATGAGGCCTCATGCTTGCAAGACAGGCTCTACAAGTGAGCTTGGACCCCACACTGTATAACTTTTTAATTTAATTTAAATTTGATCTTTGGTTTTGGAGCCAAACCCAGTGATGTTCAGGGGTTTCTCCTGGCTTTGCACTCAAAAATCACACCTGGCTGAGCTTGGGGGACAGTATGGGATACTGGAAATTGAACCCGGGTTGGCCACATTCAAGGCCCACCGTACTCTCTCCATCTCCTCTTTTTAATTTTTATATTTATAATTAAGGTAGGGGGCTGGAGCGATAGCACAGTGGTAGGGCGTTCGCCTTACAAACGGTCAACATGGCCGACCCGAGTTCAATTCCTCCGCCCCTCTCGGAGAGCCCGGCAAGCTACCGAGAGTATCTTGCCCACACGGCAGAGCCTGGCAAGCTACCGGTGACGTATTTGATATGCCAAACACAGTAACAACAAGTCTCATGATGGAGATGTTACTGGGCCCGCTGGAGCAAATCGATGAACAACGGGAGGACCGTGACCATGAATTAAGGTAGCATATTTACAATCGTGTTAACTTTGTGGTCTTGATGTACAATTACCAACCTCATAACCATCAAAGTGCCCAATATCCTTCACCAAAGTCCTTGTTACTTTTATTCCACTTCTTTAATGCCCTGTGTCCCCCACCCCTATCCCCATCCACCATCCCCATACTCTCCTATTGCCTGGTATCTCAGTTTTGTTTTGTAATTCAAGGCCAATTGTTTATCATTGTTCAGTATTCTTTGTTCCCTTGTTTTGTTGTTCTATATACCATAGATGAGTGAGGTCATCCCGCATTTTTTCCCTTTAGACTTAGTTTACTTAACCTGACTCCCTCCAGTTCTATCCAAGTTGCAGTATTCTGTATTTCATTGCAGCACTGATCACAAGAGCCAGAACCTGGAAACAACCCGAATGCTCGAGAACAGAAGACTGGTTAAAAAAAACTTTGGTTCATCTACTTAATGGAATACTATGCAGCTGTTAGGAAAGAGGAAGTCATACAATTTGCTTATAAGTGAATGGACATGGAGAGCATCGTGCTAAATGAAATGACTCAGAAAGAGAGGCACAGAGATAGAATGACTGCACTCATTTGTGGAATATAAAATATCATAATATGAGACTAACACCCAAGGAAAGTAGAGACAAGGGCCAGGAAGATTGATCCACAGTTGGAAGTCTGCCTTATGAGCTGTGGGAGAAGGCAGCTGGGATGGAGAAGGAATCACTAAGTCAATGATGGTTGGAGGGATTGTTCGGGATTGGAGATGTGTGCTAAAAGTTGACCAAGGACCAAACATGATGGCTTCTCAGTATTTGTATTGTAAACCATAATGCCCCCAAGTAGAGAGAGAATAAGAGGGAAATTGTCTGCAATAGAGGCAGGGGGAGAGATGGGAGGAGGAGAGGGATACTGGGACATTGGTGGTGGAGAATATACACTGTGGTGTTTGATCATTGTATGACTGAAGCTCAAACATGAAGGCTTTATAACTGTTTCTCACGATGATTCAATTAAAAAAAAAGAAAAAAGAGTTGCAGTGAACAGCAAGATTATCTTTTTTCTTATCGTTTATTTTATTATTTTAAAAAAATTTTTTATTAGTGAAACGCCATGAGGTACAGTTGTAGACTTACAAATTTTTGTGCTTGGATTTCAATTATACAATGATCAAATACCCATCCCTCCACCAGTGCCCATTTTCCACCATTTCTTATAGTTTTATAGTATTCCATTGTGTGTCTATGCCACACCTCCTTCATCCATTTGTCTGTAATTGTATACTTAAGTTGTTTTCATATCCTGGCTCTTGTACTTAGCACTGTAATAAGCAATGGCCAAATTAATTTTTGTTTGGGGAGTATATGTTAAGAAGTGTAATCACCAGGTCATATAAAGCTCTAGTCTTACTCTTTTGAAAACCCTCCACACTATTTTCCACAGAGATTGAACTAGACCCCATTCCTACCAATAGTAAATGAGGGTTTCTTTTTCACCGCATCCTTCCGGAACAACACTGGTTGTTTCCAATCTTTTTGATGTATGCCATTAACAATCACAATCACAAGGATCACGACCATCCTGTTATTTGTCAATTGCCTCGAGCAGGCCCCAGTAACGTCTCCTTCGTCCTAGCCCTGAGATTTTTTTTTAAAAAGTGCCATATTCAAGGCTCTTTCAGGGTTAGGAGAATGAGACCCATCATTGTTACTGGTGTTTGGCATATTGGGTACACCACGGGGAGTTTGCCAGACTCTGCTGTGTGGGCAGGTTACATTATTTTTTATTTCTTCTAGGCTATATTTTAGAAGGTTTTTTTTTTAAATTTTGCATTGATGATCGTTATCTGCCATCTCCTGATTGACCTCAGCTCAGAGGTGAAGCAGTCTTAGCCAAAGGCAGTAAAATTAGCATGACTTGCCAAATTGATACAAGGGGAGCACACTTGGAAAAATACGTAATCGTGTTGCAAACACCCATTGGATGACAGACATTGTAAGACATTCAAATAACTAAATTCATCAAGTTCTCAAAATAACCCTGAGACGTAGGAACTATTATGATATTGGTTTTACAGATGATAAAACTGATTAACAATGAAATTAAGTAATTTGCTAAAAATAGTTTCTAATCTAGTAGATGTTACACTATTGAATATGTAGCCCTGAGCCACATGTGGCTATTTTAATTATAATTAAATAAAATTTTGTTCCACAATTACATTAGCTTTACAGTGATTACAAAAGACATGTGGCCAAGGATGTTGTTTTGGACAGTGCCCATAAAACAGTTCTATCACTGTGCATCCTCCTCCCTGTCCCAGCCTTGCCTTCTACTTTTTGCGTCAACTCTTCACCCCAAAATTGTTCTACAATCCAGATGGAACTAGTTCCACTTGTATGCAACCTCTGTAGTTGCCCATGTTCTCAAGTTTCAAAGGGCTGTGTTTGATGTAATCCTCTCCTTCTGCTCTTCTTCATCTTCTTCTTTTTTTTTTAATTTAAGAATCAGAGAGGAGTGAATTAGATGTTAGTCACAAAACATGTGAACTCTAATCATTACACTCTTTTACCCTCAAGTAGAGAAACAGGTAAGGATTATCCTTCCTGAGAATCTGCTCTTCTTAAATTTTGACCTCTATTTTTTATTTAGTCACTGTGATTTACTGAGTTTCAAGCACACAGTGTTGCAAATCCACCCAACTACGGTATCCGTATCTATTCACATATCCCAAGGTCTTTTGCCACGAACCCCTTTGCCCTGACACACATACACACACACACACACACACACACACACACACACACACACACAAAACCTAGCCCTTTGGAAGGCTCATTTAAAAAATAATGTTCAAAATTATTGTATCTTGGATCATATGATTACAATAGTGTTGACTCCTGTGGTTTGATTTACACAGCTGCCTATTCCATCTCTCCCAAAGTGTTCAAGATCCTCATTGATCAGTGTCCTTATATCAGCCCATCTCATTACCGCCATTTCCCAACACACTCTCAACTGTACTTGGTGTTTTCAGTTCTGTAATCCATGACATTCTCTACAGATGAATAAGATCATTTTATATTTGTCCTTCTGCCTCTCACTCCAAGCACTGTAGCCCCTGAGAACCACTAATTGTGGTATTTTGAAATGAAATAAAGATATTGGAGATATAACACAGGCAGGGTACTTACTCTGCAAGCAGCTGACATGGGTTCAATACTTGCAACCCCAGATAGTCACCCAAACACTGCTCAGAGTAATCCCTGAGAGCAGAGCCAGGAGTAAGCCCCAAGCACCACTAGGTATAGCCAAATGCCCCCACCCCCAAATAATAAAATAAACAACTGTCACTGTCCTCCCGCTGTTCATCGATTTGCTCGAGCGGGCACCAGTAACGTCTCACAACAAATTGTGAGACTTGTTGTCACTTTTTTTTTTTTTGGCATATCTAATACTTGCCAGGCTTTGCTGTGCGGGCGAGATACTCTTGGTAGCTTGCCGGGCTCTCAGAGATGGGCGGAAGAATCAAAAGTAAACAAATCCACAGCAAATATAGCACACAGACTTCCAAACACATACAACAATATCAAACCCATTAGCTTGGTGAACAATTGTTTTTTTTCCATAGCTTCACCAACTGAGAATACTATAAACCTTTTTTTTTTTGAAAGAACCAAGATATCTAGAGTAATTTTAGTTTCACAGCAACATTGAGGGGAAGGGACAAAGATGACACATCTCCACACATGCACGACCTCCCCATACCCCACCATAATGAAAAATTTGCTACAATTGATGAATATCTATTAACACACCATAATCAACCAGGGTCATTAGTTTATATTTGGGTTCACCTATACTATTGTACATTCTAAGGGTTGGATAAATGGATCATAACATATATCCGTTATCAAATTATCATATAGGATATTTTCATTACTTTCAAAACTCAGCTGCTCTCTGCTCATTTCCTTAATCCCTGGCAAACACTGATCTTTTTATTGTTTACCTAGTTTTGCCCTTTTGAAGAATGTCACACAGTTGACATTTGGAATCATACGGTACATAGCCTTTTCAAATGGATTTCTCTCAGTAATATTTTTGGATCCCTCAATGTTTTCATGGCATAATAGCTCATTTCTTTTTAGCACTCAATAATGTTTCCTTGTCCAGATCAGCCAGACTTACCTGTCCATTCATCTACTTTGGTACATCTTGGCAACTTCCAGGTATTGACAATTACGAGTAAAACTGTTATAAATATCTGTGTGCAGATGTGTGTGTTGATATAAGATTTTAAACCTTTTGATAAATACCATGGGCTGGAGCGATAGCACAGCGGTAGGGCGTTTGCCTTGCACGCAGCCAACATGGCTGACCCGATTTCGATTCCTCTGCCCCTCTCAGAGAGCCCCGGCAAGCTCCCGAGAGTATCTCGCCCGCACGGCAGAGCCTGGCAAGCTCCCCGTGACGTGTTCGATATGCCAGACACAGTAACAACAAAGTCTCCAATGGAGATGTTACTGGGCCTGCTCGAGCAAATCGATAAATACCATAAGTCTGATTTCTAGAGTATACAGAAAGATGATGGATAGTTTGTAATCACCAATTCTTTTTCAAAGTGACTCATTGTTTATTCCTGTCAAAAATGAATGAGGGTTTCTGCTGATCCATAACCATGTCAGCATTTAGTCTTGTCAATGCTCTGGATTTACCACTCTATTAGGTATGTTGTTGAATTGAATAATTGCTTTAATTTACAATGCATAGTTACATATAATGTGGACCACTACTTTCCCTTATGTTTATTTGTAATTTTTATATTTTTGAAATATATAATTTATGTATCTGATGAAATATTTGCTCTAGCGGGCCCAGTAATGTCTCCATTGGAGACTTTGTTATTACTGTGTCTGGCATATCAAATACGTCACGGTGAGCTTGCCAGGCTCTGCCGTGCGGGCGAGATACTCTCGGTAGCTTGCCGGGCTCTCCGAGAGGGGCAGAGGAATCGAACTCGGGTCGGCCATGTTGGCTGCGTGCAAGACAAACGCCCTACGGCTGTGCTATCGCTCCATATTCTTGATCAGTTAAGACCTTCAACTTATTTTTTGTCATTGTTTGGGGGCCACATCAGGTTATGCTCAGGAATTACCCTGGTTCTACACTCAGGAATTACTCCTGGAATGAATTTCTCCTGGAGGTGTTTGGGCAATCATACAAAATGCAGGGGATTGGGCTGGAGCAATAGCACAGCAGGTAGGGTGTTTGCCTTACACGCAGCCAACCCGGGTTCGATTCCCAGCATCCCATATGGTCCCTTGAGCACCACCAGGGGTAATTCCTGAGTGCAGAGCCAGGAGTAACCCCTGAGCATTGCCGGGTGTGACCCAAAAAGCAAAACGCAGGGGACTGAACCCACGTCGAACTCATGAAAGAAAAGGTCCCTACCTGCTGTACTATCTCTCCAGCTCTAAGACCTTTAACTAATATACAAATGAAATGTAAAACTCAACAATAAAAAATACTATAGCACAGCAGTAGGGCGTTCGCCTTACAAGCAGCCAACATGACCGACCCGAGTTCGATTCCTCCGTCCCTCTCAGAGAGCCCGGCAAGCTACCGAGAGTATTGGATATGCCAGACACAGTAACAACAAAGTCTCCAATGGAGACGTTACTGGGCCCGCTCGAGCAAATCGACGATCAACGGGAGGGCCTTTACCTTTACCTTTTAAAAATTAAACCAATTAACTAATTTTTAAATAGTATTTTTATTGTTGAGTTTTACATTTCATTTGTGTATTTGCTGCAGGTTGACTTTAGGTTGACCTTGCGACCACTCACTACTTTCGGACTGATAGTCCTTTTTCAGATATATCTTTTGCAAATATTTTTCCTGGCCTGTGACTTCTCTTTCTAATACCTTGACAGAGCCTTTGCAGATAGGAGTTTTAGATTTGAATGAAATCCAGATTATGTATTATTTCTTCCATGAATCATGCCTTTGCTACTGTATCTGCAAAATACGAATATAGCAAAGGTCATTTTGGTTTCTTCTAAAGCAAAATTTTAGAAGTTCTTAATTTTGCATTGATGATCTGTTATGTCTATGGTTTCCATTTTAATGTCATGTTTTTACTGGTATAGAGCTATCACTTTATTTATTTATTTGTATTTGGGTGTCCAGTTGTTCCTGCATCATCTGTTTAAAGCACTGTCCTTGTTTTTTGTTTGTTTGTTTGTTTTGTCTTTATTCCTTTGTCAAAGATCAGTTAACTACACTAATGCAGGCCTATTTCTGGGCTCTCTCTTCTGTTCCATTGATCTGTTTGTCATTCTTTTGCCAAGGTCATGCTGTCTTGATTACTGCAGCTTTACAGGAAAAACTGGAATTCAGGCAGTCTTAGCTTTCCAACTTTTCCCTTCAGTGTTAACTATTCTTATTTTTTTAACCTCTCCCCATAAATTCTAGAATCAGTCACTGGTATACAAAAAGTAACTGCTAGAATTTTTGTTGGGATTTGTTGGGATTGCTTGGAATCAAAGGTCAAGCTGAAAACCTACATCTTGACAAATGTAATCATGCATTACAAATGAGAATGACACATTCTAAGACATGCATTGCTAGGTGACTTTACTGTTGTGTATCAGCATCATAAAGTACACTTCTACAAATCCACAAGATACAACCTACCACACATCTAAACTGTATATAGGCATCACCAATATATATATATTCTGTGTCATTACACAACATTAAAACTTGTCCATGAATATAGACTATCAAACCATTCATTATCTTAGTTTTGTTCATCAAATTTTTGAAGTTCTTTTCCTCTTCATAGATGTTATACAAATGTTTTGAGATTTATAACTATTTTATTTAGGACATTATATTGTAAATAACATCATGTTTTTAATGTCAAATTCTACTCGTTGATTGCTGTTATATACGAAAGCAAGAAATTTAATTTTTTTAAATTCAAAAAAAATTTTTTTTTTGCTTTTTGGGTCACACCCGGCAATGCTCAGGGGTTACTCCTGGCTCATGCACTCAGGAATTACTCCTGGCGGTGCTCGGGGAACCATATGGGATGCTGGGAATCGAACCAGGGTCGGCCATGTTGGCTGCGTGCAAGGCAAACACCCTACCTGCTGTGCTATCACTCCAGCCCCGAAAGTAAGAAATTTAAAAAATATTAGTCTTATAGCTTGATTCCATGATATTAAAAATCACTTAAATGTTCCAAGAGAGATTTTTGTTGACTAAAATTTCTCTAGAGATGATCATGTAATCTGTGAACAAAGGGGTACTCAGGGCTTTCTTTCCACTCTGCACTCAGGGATCATCCCTGGGATGCTCAGGGAATCATATGTGGTGCCAGAGATCAAACCCAGGTGAGCTGTATGCAAGGCAAGTGCTATACCTGCTGTACTATCTCTCCACCCTGTTGAACAAATAACTTTATTTCTTCCTTCCCAATCTGTATACTTTTACTTCCTTATTACATTTTACTAGCAATAAATAGGATTTTCAGGATGATGTTGAAATCCAACTGTCTCCACCCCACATGGCAGGGAAGACCAGACGTAGCTACCAGGAACAACCAGGACACCCATTACTTCATGGACATTTACAAGTCTGCGAGACTTCACCCACCTCACAGCTCACGCACTCTAGGGGAAGATGGGTTTCCCACTCAGGTGGGAAACTTTATGGTTTTATTAGTGTCAATATAGCCCCATAAAAGAGAAGCTAAATCTATACCTGCATATCCCACTGAAATACCTTTACATGGTAATAGAAATAGTCAAAACAGCAGAGGCATAAACAGTAGCCTGTTAGTGTGAAACAGTGAATCACATCAGTACTCAGATGAACAGAAATCTAAAGCTTCACTGTCAGACAATGAGAAAATCAAGGAAGTCATCTGTATTGGCAGAAAGGGCAGAATCCAAGAGAGTCCTCAAGTTCCTCAAAACTCTCAAGTGTGAATGAGGAAGATCTCAAACCAACACTCCATAAAATGGCAATGGAAATGAAGCAATCAATGGTAACGTAAATTAAGGGATCTTTGGAAGAGAGATTCAAACAACTCAAAGAAAACTTGATTCATAGTATGAAAGAACCCATATAAATGGAACTGAAGGCGATAAAGAATACAGTAGGAAGCCATGGCACAGAATTCTAAATATGGAGAACCATATCAGTGATCTTGAAGGCAAAGACAATCAATTGGCAAAAGAAAGAAAAATAATGGAAGATACCTAATAGACAATAACAAGAGAAATAATCTCTGAATTATAGTAATACCATAGGATAGGAAAAGAAAGGAGAAGAAAGACTTGTAGAAGTGATAACAACCCTCAGTCTCTGGAGGGAGCCTCTGCACAGATTCAAGGGACTTAAGGCCCTCCCGTTGATCGTCGATTTGCTCGAGCGGGCCCAGTAACGTCTCCATTGGAGACTTTGTTGTTACTGTGTCTGGCATATCGAATACTCTCGGTAGCTTGCCGGGCTCTCCGAGAGGGGCGGAGGAATCGAACTCGGGTCGGCCATGTTGGGCTGGAGCAATAGCACAGCGGGTAGGGCGTCTGCCTTGCACGCAGCCACGCAGCCAAGGGACTTAAAGGGTAGCAAAATAGATTCAAACAGAATAATGTCAAAACATACTGTAATCAGGAGGGTAGGATAATGTTGAGAAGGAATGGTGAGATAATACATCTTTGACTCATGTTTTACATTAGTGGTAAAATTTCTAAATTCTCACCATTAAGTTTGACATTCACTGTAAGCAGGTTTTTTGTAGAAAACTAAGGAAGTCGCTTACCAAACTAAGGAAGTCGCTTCTGTATTTCTACTTTACGGAGGGTTTTTATTATAAATAAATATTTTGTCAAATGACTTCTGCATATATAATATAATTTGTTTTTATAACCCTTAGATGTTATGAATTACATTGATTTAATTTTAAATTATAAGAGCGAACCTTGCATACCTGGGATAAATTCCTCTTGGTTATGGTATATAATTTTTTTTCCTAATTGGGGCTTGTCCAGTGAGACTTAGATACCCTAAGTATAACTCTTTTTACACAGAGAAAGAGTTTTATAACATTTGATGAGGATTTTTACATTTATATTCATAAGGGATATTAGTCTACAGTTTTCTTTCCTTATAATGTTTTTGGCTTAGATATTAGGGTAACATGTCAAGAATTATTCCTCTGGTTCTCTCATATTCATTTCACATTTATATATAATTGAATTTAATATACAATTATTTTTAAAAATTTTAAAGCTTTTTATTTTACCTTCACTTGTTCCTTCTTCAAGACTTCATTTCTTATATAGACCCATATACTGTTCTGTATTATCTTAGTTCTCTCTAAAAAAAATCTTTTTAAACATTTCTCGGAAGAAACATCTACAGTCAACAAATTCTCGTGCTTTTGTCTGAGGATTTGAGGGGATTAATTTCTTGTCATTGCTACTGTATATATTGTGGAAACCAACATATCAGTGCTGGGAAGGACAGGACATAGGACATACACTGAAGTGCTCAAGAGCCTTGTTGCGTTGGAGATCACAAAACCACACATAGGGAAACAGGAATGGCCTGTGCTCTACCATTTGAGCCACTTTTCTTTTAACATCTTTTATTTCTGAAAGATAATTTTTCAGATACAAAATTCTAAGTTGATGTTGGTTTTTTTTCCTCTCAACACTTTATCTCAGTGCTTACTCTCTTCTTACATGCAAGGTTTCTGAGGAGACAGTGAATATAATTACTTTAGTTGGGGAAGGGTCTCCCAAGTGGTGCTGAAGAGATCTGGGGGCTACTCCTAGTGCTATTTGGCCAATCAAGTTGGATGGTACAATGTGAGGGCCCAGCAATACTATGCTGGTCAAGCCCAGTAGTCTTGGGGGGGCTACCGGCACCCCACCAGGCAGTGCTAGCAAGCATATGCTGTTGGGTATTAAAGGTGGGGCCCTGTTCATGGAAGACACATTACCCTGAACCTTGAGCTAGTTCTATGTTCAATTTGGTGAAAATGTCAGTTAGTATTTCCACTCTTTCTAGTTAATTTCCCTGTTGTCCTTCTGGAGTTCTCATTATGCAAATTTTACATCTTTGCCTCTCAGTTCTTTTATATATTTTTTTCAACTTTTATTTTTGGAAGTTTCTGCTGATATATAATCAAAGATTCTGTTTTCATAGACATGTCGAAGGCAGTTTTCATTTTTGTTAGTGTTTCTTTTTATTTGGGGAGGAGCCATACCTGGAGGTGCTTAGGAGCGCTGGCTCTGTACTCAGGGACAACTCCTGATAGTACTCAGGGAATCATATGTAGTACCAAAGATTGAACCGTGGTCAGCCACATGCATGGCAAATGCCTTAACCCCTGCACTTTCTCTCTGGTACCTATATAAGTGTTTTTATGGTTTAACGGCCACACCTGTCATGCTCAGCTCTTACTTACTCTTGGTTCAGTATTCAGAAATCACACCTAAGGGTCTCAGGGAAGCATATGAAGTTTCAGGGATTGAACCTGGTCAGCACATGCAAGAAAATCATCTTGCCTTCTGTACTTTCTCCAGCCCCTCCTGATAATGTTTTTGATGTCCAGTATTAATTTTCATCTGTCTGCTTACATTTTTCTGCTCTTGCATGATGTACAGGTTTTACTGAGTAGAACACTTAGTATATTAAATAGTGGTTCTAACTTTCCTCCCAGGTGATTCCAATATTATTACCATGCGTGGATTGAGATTTCCAAAATTTTTCTGTCTTTTATTGTAACTATATGCTTTTTCTTGACAGCTAGATATTATATAGACCAGTAAAGCACACTGCTGCAAACTTGGCCTTTAGTAATGTGATATGTGGGACTAGAGGAAGTATTCTATGGTTCCATGGTTAATTTTCAGTCTTTTACTTAGCCTCATGTCCCTAAGCTGTGAACTTTACAAATGTTTCCTCCCTCCATTTTTCAAAAAAAAATTAACTGGTACAGAAGCACTAGAATGGGGTGAAGTTGGTTAATTCCCTTCTCCCAGATGTTTACAGTTTGCTAATACCCTAGCAGGTTAGGCTCTAGTGACTAGTTTCTCCTGAGAGCACACCGTATTAATAGTAGAGTTCTAGAATTCCAAAATAGTTCCTTTTATCCTCCTCTGAAAGCATGAGATTTTTTCTCTGATATTCACTGGGAAAGCCTGAGTAAGCTCAAGAAAGTAAAAGCCACAGAGAAAGGGACACTCCTTCACTTTTGGTGGGAATGTCCACTGGTTCAGCCCTTCTGGAAAACAGTATGGACGATTCTCAAAAAATTAGAAATTGAGCTCCCATTTGACCCAACAATACCACTCCTGGGAATATATCCCAGAGAGGCTAAAATGTATAGTCGAAGTGACATCTGCTCTTGTTTGTTCATTGCAGCACTCTTTACAATAGCCAGAAACTGGAAGAAACCTGAATGCCCAAGAACAGATGACTGGTTAAAGAAACTTTGGTACATCTACACAATGGAGTACTATGTAGCTGTTAGAAAAGATGAAGTCATGAAATTTACATACAAGTGGTACAACATGGAAAGTATCATGCTAAGTGAAATGAGTCAGAAAGAGAGGGATAGACATAGAAAGATTGCATTCATCTGGGGGATATAAAGTAACAAAATATGAGATTAATACCCAAGAATAGCTGAGATCAGCACCAGGAGGATTACTCCATAGCTTAGTGGCCAGCTGGGCATTCTAGAGGAAAGGACAGCTCAGATAGAGAAGGGAGCACCAAATAAAGGGTGTTTAGAGGATCCTCCCAGGAGGGGAGATGCATGTCGAAAGTAGACTATGGACTGAACATGTTTGCCACTCAATGCCTCTTTTGCAGACCACAACACACCAAAGGAGAGAAAGAATACAGGGAATTGCCCTGCCACAGAGGCAGGGGGGGATGGGGAGATGGGGGTGGGGGGATATTATCCATGGTGGTGGAAAATGGGCACTGGTGGAGGGATGGGTATCTAATCATTGTATAATCAAACCCAAGCACAAAAAATTGTAAATCTACAACTGTACCTCATGGTGTTTCACTAATTAAAAAAAATAGGAGATGACAGACACAAAAGTTTAAAAATGTATTAATGATTAAATACAATAATAAAGAAAAATAAGAAAGTAAAAGCCACAATAGTGTGGGAAAGCCTTTACAATTGAGTAACCCCCAATATTTACTCTCATTTCCATCTCTTTCCTACTTGGGCACTGATTTCCCCAAAGGTTTAAGCACATCAATCTCTGCCTAGGTCAGGTACAATATACTCATCTTTTTATTCATGACTAGGATAGAGCAGGGCTGGAGTGATAGCACAGCAGTAGGGCGTTTTCCTTGCACGTGGCCGGCTCGGCGGAGCCAGGTTCGATTCCTCCGCCTCTCTCAAAGAGCCCGGCATGCTACTGAGAGTATCTTGCCCTCACAGCAAATCCTGGCAAGCTACCCGTGACGTGTTCAATATGCCAAACACAGTAACAAGTGTCAATATGCCAAACACAGTAACAAGTGTCACAATGGAGACGTTATTGGGGCCACTCAAGCAAATCGATGAACAACGGGAGGACAGTGATAGGATAGAGCAGGGGATTTCCAAGCTCCTTTTATACAGAACCAGAAAGCTGAAGTTAAATTCTTTAAATCTTTTTATTAGTTTGAATGTTAGATAAAGGGGAAACTTACTGTTTTGATTTCTGCTTCCATAACTTCTGGGAATATTAGGCATCTTTTATATATTCCTTGAATCTAATATTTCTGAAAGAAGTAATCTTTCCACTGTGAAAGAAGGGGAAAGATGTGAAAATACAAGAAGAAGGAGGAGGAGGAGGAGGAGGAGGATGAGGAGGAGGAGGAGGAGGAGATGGAGAAGAAGAAGGAGAAGGAGAAGGAGAAGGAGAAGGAGAAGGAGAAGCAGAAGGAGAAGGAGAAGGAGAAGCAGAAGGAGAAGGAGAAGGAGAAGGAGAAGGAGAAGGAGAAGGAGAAGGAGAAGGAGAAGGAGAAGAAGAGAAATTTTGAGAGAATGGCAACAGTTCACTATGGGCGGGCAATTTGCAGAGCCTGAACGTGGAGGAGAGGTGGGTGGTGGGCAGAGAGGAGAAGACTAAGAAGGCAGATGCCATGGCCAGAATGGGAAAGTAGGAAGTCAGTTTGAAAATCAAGTTCTCATCAGGACTTTCATGTGAACGGTCTTTCAGAAACATTTTTCTCTGACCAAAAAAAAAAAAATTACAGAGCATTTTTACTTGAACTAGTGAAGGGTTATTTCAGTAAGGCTTTTTAAGAGATTATTCACAATCACGATCATGATCATCCTGTTGTTCGTCGATTTCCTCAAGCAGGCACCAGTAATGTCTCCTTCTTCCTAGGCCTGAGATTTTAAAAGAGCCATTTCAATGCTCTTTCAGGATTAGGAGAATGAGCCCTATCATTGTTACTGGTATTTGGCATATTGAGTACGACACGGGAAGTTTGCCAGACTCTGCCGTGCAGGCAGGATACTTTTGGTAGCCTGCCAGGTTCTCCAAAGGAAAAATAAGATAATAAGATGTTGCACAGCCGCAAATGCGGCCGCGCGCTTCCAGGAGCGGGATTTTATAGTCTCTGCATCTTGGCCATTGATGGGACCATATTTGGAGAACCATAGGCTATTAATATATGAATATGAAAAAAAATTTAAATTAGGGTAGGAGATAGTACAGTAGATAGGGTACATGCCTACCATGTGCCCTTGAACTCACATGGGTTCAAGTTCGAGCACTATAAAGATTATTAGCTAGAGGAAAAAATTTTAATTCTTATGAAGACAAGATATTTGTGTATAATTTTTTCAGTGCTGCAGATCATACGCAAGACAAATGCTCTAATGATGAGTTACATTCCCAGCCTGACACTTTTGAGAGTCAGTAACAAATGAGTGAGTCTTATAATGTTTAAGCAATGCTCATGTATACAGGAAAAATACTTGAGGACTGCATTTGTGACTAATTGTATAACAGGTTATTTTAGTTATGTTCTGTAGAAAAAGTAAAGCATTCCAACAAAGATAAAAGTGAATCTTTAAATAAAAATCATAGAAACATAAGAAGAGAGATACCTAAAATAGATCAAAGCAAGAAAAAGCAGGACTGAAAATTTATTTTTAAAATTTACTTTTATTTATGAACATTCTAAATTTACTTTTATATAGATGTAATTTGTATTTTGAAAACAATATATTAAAAAATAGAACATTAATTCTTGTAATACAGTAGATTTTCAACTCTATATTTGATAAAAAAAATTCTCACTACCATACCAATGTTGGCTCTCTTGTAAACCTGAATTCCACCAAAACAATTTAATCTCTAGGTACTATTTAAAGAAAAAAGAAATTTGGGGCTGGAGTGATAGCACAGCGGGTAGGGAGTTTGCCTTGCACGTGGCCCGACCCAGGTTCAATTCCCAGCATCCCATATGGTCCCCCGAGCACGGCCAGGAGTAATTCCTGAGTGCATGGACCAGGAGTAACCCCTGTGCATCGCTGGGTGTGACGTAAAAAAAAAAAAAAGAAAAAAGAAATTATTATCGCTATTTTGTAGAATGGAATCCTGAAGCATGAAAAAGGTTCTCTTTTGCATATTACTAATTATTCCATTGATTCTGAAATCTCTTTCTATGTATTCCCTGCCCACAGTTGCAGATATTTACTTTCTAGTTTGTTATAAATCTCGTGATTTTTAGCAGACCCAGGGAAGATGCTGAAAAGATTATGTAACATTTTTAGTATTTTCCACATGGAAGCAACTGCTCCTTAAAATGCTGTCGCATCCCCAAACATCTGCTCTGTCCAGGTTGCAGCAGCTCCAAGCTTCCTTCTCCATCCATTCAGCTCTCTGATCAGGTGCATGGAAAGAATAAATGAGAAAAATGCCTACAGGATACACATCTCCAGAATTGTGCTTAGCTCATGGGTTGAGGGAATGAAGAAGAAAGCTGTGGAATTGTGAAGGGAAAGAAGCTGTGAATACTCATGCATTCAAACTTATCTACATATGACACTAGGCATCTCTGGACTGAGAGCTGTCCATAGGCAAATGAGAGTAATAAAAATTGGTCCTTTCTAACTGAAGGAGGAAGTGGGGGTGGGGGAAGAGGGTCAAAAGGTTCCAAGTGATGTGAAAAGCTTCCTGTTTCCAGTATCTGAGAGCCTGGCAGAGGGGCCGTACCCCCATCTCAGAGGAGTGCAAGCAAGCAGTCTCTACTCATCTCTGGGCTCAGTATTTAGAACTAAACATCTGGTTTGACAGCAGGGAACGCTCATTTAATGGTAGTTCAGAGAAATTGCTGTGTTTGCAGCTGTTTCTTCTTGATAAAATAATTGTTGTTTCAAATGGGAAATTATTATGTAGGCTCGGAACTGAATGAAAAAGTGGTGTCTTATCACAGCTTGATTTAGTGGTATATAAATAGGTTTGGGGAAAGGAAGGTATAAGATAAAAAGCGTGATTATATATGGTGGATAAGCACGTTCTTAAAGACCAAAAGACAAAAGTGCCAGAAAAAACGTGACATGTGACTTAAAATGCTCAGCTCACGTGTCAAATCCATGACACTGACTTTCTGACCCTTTTGTGTGGAAATCACAAAACACTTATGTGGTATTTTGCAGCCTATTTTGCCAAGCCTTAAAACTCAGTTGTTACCAGAAGACAAAGGAAAGTTGGTTAGGACAGTTATTTGTTTGATATAAAAATATTTAAAATGTTCTATGTTAGCTCTAAATTGTTGGCTATAGTTATTAATAGAAGAAATAGATTAATAAATGAATGACATTTCTTCACGTTCCTTAGAACTACAAAAAGTAATCGAGTGTGTAGACCATTTAAATTCAAGAGTGAAGGGCCTGGAGAGATAGTACAGTGGCTAGGATGCTTTGTCTTGCGCACATCCAACCGGGTTCATTCCTGGCACCCCATATAGTCCCCATGCTCTGCCAGGAATAATTCTTGAGTACAGAGCCAGGATAAACCCCTGAGCATCACTGGGTGTGGCCCCCTTACCTCCCAAATTAATTAAATTAAATAAATAAATCCAAGAGTGATAAGGGAGCCTAAGGACTGAAAATAACCGTAATGGGATAAAAGAAATGATAGGGCTTGAGTGATAGTAGGTGGGTAAGACTCTTGCCTTGCATGGAGCTAACCCAGATTTGATTCCTGGCACCAAGACAGAGTCCATAGTAAGCCTTGAGAACATCTGGGTATGGCCCCAAAACCAAAGGAGAAAGAAACATTTGTGCCTAGAAAGAGTTTTCTAGACAGGACTCACGCTCTGGTTTTCTCTTCCTGATGCCTAGCTATGGTGAAGACCCTCTGTGCTATATGTTGAAAATTTTTGTTCCTTTATTAAAGGAATGAAGTGGAAGGGATTGGAGAAGTAAGTGGGGTGACAAAAAATTCAGAGCCTTGAGAGCCAGACACAGAGCCTGGGTGTGGTATAAACTGTTTCCAAGTGCTAATAGGACTTTGCTGGCAGCAGGTCAAAGTTCCCCCTCAGGTTCTTTACTCAGGTCTCACTGAACCCAGAGAATTTCTCACCTTGTCTCTCCACCTTGGTGTATCCCAAAGATCATGAATTCCAAAAAGGAATTCACTAGAAGATTGAAGGGAGTTCTGAAGGAGCCTCTAGCTTTAGCTCACTTAGAGGTATACATGCATGTACAAAAAAAATTATATATAATTTTGTTTGTTTTCAGTTTGGGATTAAATTTATATAGAAAAAAGATCAGTCTTCATTGATTTAGGTCTGATCTCAAGGTCTTTGATTGACTTTGGGTTGACTTTTGTATAAAGTGTGAGTTACAGATCCAGCTTTCATTTCATTTCTTTTTTTGGGAGAAAGGCACACCTGGCAATGCACAGGGGTTACTCCTGGCTCTACACTCAGGAATTCCTCCTGGTGGTGCTTGGGTGACCATATGGGATGCTGGGAATCAAACCCAGGTCAGTCGCATGCAAGGCAAGCACCCTACCCACTGTGCTATCACTCCAGCTTTAATTTCTTGTGCAGCTTTAATTTCTTGCACCTGGTTATCCATGTCTTTCAATACTATTTGTTGAAGAGATGGTCTTTATTCCATTTCATGCTCTCAGCTCCTTTGTCAAAAATTAGCTGATTATATATATGGGGGTTTGTCATTAGATATTCTATTCTGACCCATTTTCCATTTGTCAGAGTCTTCTTTATTCCACCACCATGTTGTTTTGATTAATGTAGCTTTATAGTTTAGATTCAAGAATCTATAAAGTACATTGAGAAAAATACAGGCAGAAAGCTCCAAGACCTAGACCTCAAAGAAGTCTTCAATGATACAGTGCCATTGGCAAAGGCTATGGAATAAAAACTAAACAGACGAGAATCAAAACTACGGGACTACATCAAACTTAAAAGTTTCTGTATGGCGGCCATCTTGACAGCATTCAGCCGAAGAGAAGAACATGGAGGGCGGGATCCAGAGATCCCGAAGGAAAAAAAAAAAAAACAGTTTCCAAAAAGAGCCAAGATCATCGGGAAGTCCGAGATGGGGTAGGTACCGCATCCCGCCTCCCCCAGATGGACCCCCGGTGACCAGAAACCTCTACAAGCACAGCTCGAGTATGCGGGAACTAGGACTTTTCCTCAAAACCGCGCGGCCGCTTATGCGGCCGCGCAACATCTCTCTAAATACAAAGTGATCCATGGGAAGTAAACCACCTAACGTTTCTCTCTGAAAATCATAGTTAAGCTTTGAGCACGGCCACAGACCCAGAAACACAAGGACTTAATGCAGAACCCAGCAGCTTGGAGCAGAAAAGTGAACGGGCTATGTGTTAACCCAGGCCATCAAGTCTGCCAGAGGGGAAAGGGTGTTGGTCCCTTCCGCCCTCCTCCCTCTGGAAAGAAAGGTGGCGGCCACATGGGAGCCTTGTGGACAGCAGGTATGAGCCGGGGGTGTGGGGGCGACTAAAACCTCATGGGAAGGGGGGCGTTCCGGTCCGTCCTTCACGCCCTACCGAGGCCACCAGTTGCCCCCCACGAGCGGCTCTCCAGCACGGCCACAGCCCCAGAAGCACAAGGACTTAATGCAGAACCCAGCAGCTTGGAGCAGAAAAGTGAACGGGCTATGTGTTAACCCAGGCCATCAAGTCTGCCAGAGGGGAAAGGGTGTTGGTCCCTTCCGCCCTCCTCCCTCTGGAAAGAAAGGTGGCGGCCACATGGGAGCCTTGTGGACAGCAGGTATGAGCCGGGGGTGTGGGGGCGACTAAAACCTCATGGGAAGGGGGGGGCGTTCTGGTCCGTCCTTCACGCCCTACCGAGGCCACCAGTTGCCCCCCACGAGCGGCCCTCCAGCACGGCCACAGCCCCAGAAACACAAGGATTTAATGCAGAACCCAACAGCTTGGAGCAGAAAAGTGAACGGACTATGCGTTGATCCAGGCCATCAAGTCTGCTGGAGGGGAAAGGGTGTTGCCCCATTCGCCCTCTCCTCTCTGGAAAGAAAGATGGCGGCCACATGGGAGCCTTGTGGACAGCAGGCATGAGCCGGGGAAGCGGGGGCGACTAAAACCTCATGGGAAGGGGGGCGTTCCGGTCCGTCCTTCACGCCCTACCGAGGCCACCAGTTGCCCCCCACGAGCGGCTCTCCAGCACGGCCACAGCCCCAGAAGCACAAGGACTTAATGCAGAACCCAGCAGCTTGGAGCAGAAAAGTGAAAGGACTATGCGTTAATCCAGGCCATCATGTCTGCCCGGAGGGGAAAGGGTGTTGGTCCCTTCCGCCCTCCTCCCTCTGGAAAGAAAGGTGGCGGCCACATGGGAGCCTTGTGGACAGCAGGTATGAGCCGGGGGTGTGGGGGCGACTAAAACCTCATGGGAAGGGGGGCGCTCCGGTCCGTCCTTCACGCCCTACCGAGGCCACCAGTTGCCCCCCACGAGCGGCTCTCCAGCACGGCCACAGCCCCAGAAACACAAGGATTTAATGCAGAACCCAACAGCTTGGAGCAGAAAAGTGAACGGACTATGCGTTAATCCAGGCCATCAAATCTGCTGGAGGGGAAAGGGTGTTGCCCCATTCGCCCTCTCCTCTCTGGAAAGAAAGATGGCGGCCACATGGGAGCCTTGTGGACATCAGGTATGAGCCGGGGGTGTGGGGGTGACTAAAACCTCATGGGAAGGGGGGCGTTCCGGTCCGTCCTTCACGCCCTACCGAGGTCACCAGTTGCCCCCCACGAGCGGCTCTCCAGCACGGCCACGACTCCAGAGCACAGAAACCAATTTCTTAACTATCTGACTTTCAGTAGAAATACTTCCAGGGTCAATAAGTAAAATAGCAGAAATCCAAAACCAACATTTAATTCTTGAACCCAGCTGTAGAAAGCAAATCACGTCACAATGCTTTTTCAGCTTGTCTGATTTGGGTGGGGGGAGGGTAAACTCTAAATAATAGTGGTGAATCTTTTGTTGAAACAATGAATCTAATCAAAGCAGATAGAGTGTTAACTAGAATTCATCTGCCCCACAGGGACTGGGAGGGGTGGGGGGTGGGGTTTTATTGGGGTTCTGCATGGTAAAAAAAAAAAAAGTATTGGTAAAGGGAAATGTGTTTGATATTTGCATGACTGAGACCTAAACCTGAAAGCTTTGTAACCTTTCCCACGGTGATTCAATAAATAAAAAAATAATAATAATAATAATAAAAAAATTAACTAGGACCTTAAAATATCTTCAAGCAAATCAATTAGCAAGAGATAAGGACATAGTAAGAACAGAATAAAAATAAACAGGAAGTCATAGGAAAATCCTAAAAAAAAAAAAGTTTCTGTATGGCAAAAGAAACATGGGCTAAAACTAAATGACAGTTAAATGAGTGGGAGAAACTATTCACTCTCAACACATCAGATAAAGAGTTGATATCCAGGATCAATAAAGCACTCACAAAGATAAAAACAAAAGTGAAAACCTAAAAGTCCCATCAAAAATGGGGAGAGGAAATAAACACTTTGCTGAGGAAGACCAATGGATAGCCAACGAGCACATAAAAAATGCTCATCACCACTGATTATTAATTTGTTATCCAAATTAAGATGACAATAAGAGATTATCTTACAGCAGTAGGAATGGCACAGATCAAAAATACTGGGGAAAATATCTGTTGGCAGGATGGGTTGAAAAAGGAACCCTCACCCACTGCTGGTGGGAATGTGGTCTGGACCAACCCCTATCGAAAACAGTATGGATGGTACTCAGTAAACTCATAAGTGATCTCACATATGATCCAGAGATTCCACTTTCAGATATCTATCCCAGGACAAAAAAAAAGCATTCATTAGACAGATGTATCCATACAGTTATTCATTGTAGCACTCAGTACAATAGCTACAGATTTGGACTTATCTGTCCAAAGACAGATAAGTGGATCATGAATATGTGGTATAAATACGAAATGGAATACTATATAGCTCTAAGGAATGATAAAATCATGCAATTTACTGCAACATGGATGGAACTGGAAGACATTAAGTAAACTGAAGTAAGTTGGAATAAGGAAAAAAAAACATGGGATGATATCACTTATATATAGTATTTAGAATAACTGTATGAAGGAATGCAATGTTTTTTTTTCTAATTGACACTTTTTAATGCTTTAATATTTCCAAAGATCTACCCAATATGTGAAATGCAATGTTTTGAAGGGGGGAATTCCCAAATCAACCTTGGCCCTAAGAGTATAAGGAGGAAATGGAAAGACAGATGGAGGAGGGGGAGAAGAAATATGAGAAACAATGGGGGCCAGGTCAGGGGATTATGGCACTAAGGTGGTGTTATGGAATGAAACAGTCAAATTTCCATACCACAAAGTAAAAAACATTGAAATCAAGAGACCCAAATTTTAACAACTGAACCTAGAAAGGTGCCTATCAAGAGGGCATGCTCGGTGCTTGTGTTTGTGTCAGGGAGGAGAGAGGGGGGATATGGGTGCGAGCCTAGAAACCTTGGTGGAGGGAAGTTGACACTGGTGGTGGGATGGGTGCTGTAATATTGCATGTCTAAAAATCAACTATGAATAACTTTGCAAGTCATTATAATTTGATAAAAAAGTAAATTTCAAGAATTTGCAAAAATTAATTGCCAAATATTTCAATTTGCAAGCATATGGAGGTTTTAATAATTTTTCATCTTTTACTAACTATTAATTTCATTCTAATATAGTAGAATATATTCTATATAATTATGTAAAGAACTTGATTTTGTTTTATAAAGATTATTTCATCAATTGTCTGATGTAATGTTTTCTATATAGATTATTCTGCCACATACATTACTGAAAAGTCAATTCACTCCCATGTAATTCTCTGCAAATTCACTGCCATAGGATTCACTATTATTTTGGAATTAGGTAAAATTTCTGTTGTTTCATGTATAATATGCCCAAGCAAGAGGAAACATAATAATAAAATTATGATCTTATTCAAAATCAATGAAAAAAGATAAAAAAGTTCAGTCTATGGATTTTATTTTTTCCCATTATTTTTTCCACATCTAATCTTTTTAGACTTAGCCCTTAGAGAGGCAGACCCCTTTCATATTTTTAGCTCGTGATTCCAAAGCTCTGGACCCTTATTTTGTTTGTTAATAATACTGCCTTGTCCTGTTTTTCCATATTGTGATGGGCTTCTTGAGATTTTCCAGAATGTCAATTAATGGCCTCCCAAGGCCTGGTCTTTAAAAATAAGGACACTTGTAATTGCTTCCTCTATTTGTAGTTTAATTGAAAAGTAGGTACTATTTTGTAGCATAAAATTGTTCTTGAGGGGCCAGAGAGATAGTACAGCCAATAGGGCACTTCCTTTGCATGCAGCCAATCCAGATTCTATATTCAGCATTCCATATAATCCCCTGAGCATGCCAGGAATGATTCCTAACTACAAAGCCAGGAATAACCCCAAGCACTGCCAGGTGTGGCCCCAAAACAAAACAAAAAGCAAAATTGTCAGAAGAGCTTACTGGCATCAAAAGAATCTTTTTCTTAAAGGGCCAGATAGTAAACACAGATTTGTAGACTTTGTTGCAACAACTCAAGTTGCTGTTGTAGTCAAGAAAGCAAGGGGATGCATATAGCTTTATATAATAAAATTTTCAAAACCAAGAGCCTGGATTGGCGTGTAGTTCACTCACCGAGTTGCTAGCTGTCATCTTCTACTGGACATCTATATGGTCCAGAAATTCTTGCCATTGTGAAAGCAGCAATCCTTAGTTCTTAAAAGGTTGTAAACTGGCTGGCTTCTTTCATAATGTGTTTTCATAGAAATAAATATTTAAATTTATGGAAGACATAAATACTTGAGAATCTTCTTTATTGAATAGAGGACGATCACTGATCTCTCTCCATCTTTACACAGGAAGTTAGAAGAAAATGATCATCACGGTTGGGTTCTCTAGAAGCAAAGACTGAGACAAAACTTTTGGAGAAAATGTTTTTTTTACAGGGACTGAGAGCAGAGCTGATGGGCTTAGAGCATCTACAGTGCAAGTGTATGATCATGAGCTCAAATCCCCTGTGTCCCTCATAAGAATGCAACTCTGCTGTTTGAACTTGGCAGCCCTGGTCTCTCCTGGCACTGGAAGCAATTTCACACTGCACTGCTGAGACTCCCAGTGAGTACCACAACCCTAATTTTTGTTCCTCAGGGCGAAAAAAAATAATCTACCTCTTAGAGTACTTTTCTCTCAGTGCATACATGTACAGACAATCAAAGAATAAAGGAGCATTGCAGCCATGTATGTGAGCCCTGCAATCTGATGTGTGACCCCTGGAGAGTACTACAAGTGGGGAAAAATGTGTATGCATAACAACTAGATGTGTGTGCAACCTCTGGTCAAACCCAACAACATCAATGACCCAACAACATCAACAACAACAATATATCAGCACAAATGAAGAGAAGAAAGATGTTCTATTCAGATCGGCACACCAACAAAAAACAAGAACAACTAGTGTTGATGTGAGAGAAAAGGGACACGCACTCACTGCTAATGGAATTTCAAATAGCCCAGTCATTTCAGGAAAAAATATGGACATTGCTCTAAAAACTAGGAATTGAATTTCAACATAATCTAGCAATTCTACTTCTTGATATCTTTCCCCAAGGGCACCAAAACTCTATTTAGAAAAAGCATTTGCACTCTTATGTTGATTGCAGTACAGTTCACAATAGTCGAAATCTGGAAATACCCAAATGTCCAAGAACAGATGACTGGATAAAGAAACTATGGTTCATCGACTCCTACTCTGCTCTAAGAAAAGATGGACTTGTACAATTTGGAGCTTTGTAGATGGATCTGGAGAGTCAGAAGGAGAAGACAGATATAGCATGATCCCACTCATATTTGGATTATAAAGAAACAGAACATGGAAATTACAAATGCCCATCAGAACAAAAACTAGAATTTTGCAAGACATTTACCATGCCAGGGGGCTGGGAGGAAATAGAATGAGGAAAGGGGCACTGGGACTTCGGTAGAGAGAACCCAGATACTCTGGTGGAGAGTGTTGTGTGGGTATGTTTTATGCATGGAGTTCTGCGATTAACACTACTATAAATCACACGGCCCAAAATAAAATTAAAAATTTTAAAAACTTTATGGGGTTTGGATCTAGAGAGATAGTACAGGAGATAATGTACTTGCATTGCACACAATCAGCCGTGGTTTGATTCCCAGCAGCACATATGCCCCTTGAGCACCACCAAGAGTGATCCCTGAGCACAGAGTCAGGAATAAGCTCTGAGCACAACAGTCCAAACCAAACCCAAACAGAATTCTTTGCGAGGTAGAGAGAGAGATACTACCTCCAGTTGTTATGGGGAGGCTTTATTATTTTACCAACAATATGAATAGTGCTGGAAGGATACTATAGTGGTTAAGCACTTGCCCTGTATGCTGCTGACCCCTGTTTGATCCCTGGCACCACGTATGTTCCTCTGAGCACTGCCAGGATTGGCCCCTGAGCACAGGGCCCGGATTTTCCCTTGAGCACCACTGGCTGTAGCCCCAAATCATCCCACCAACAAAATGAATATATGGGCTCCATATATGCAGTTAATATTAACATTTTTCCCATTACCATGAATTTTCCAAGGACCATGTTTTAGATCCCAAAGAAAATATTGCAGCACATATAACAAAGCTCTAAGACCACAAAATTCAGAAAATTTTAATTACTTTGAAATCTACAAAAACACTCTCTTAAATAACTAGTGGGTATAAAGAAATTAGAGTGGAAATAACAGATAACTTGCATATTAAGTATAATGAGAGTAGCACACTTAAGAAACATAGAGTGAATGGGAGTGGTTCTTATATTTAAAGATTTATTTTTTGATGCTGAACCAGTCGATCGTATTCCTCGTCAATGTTGTCAACAATGGCATCTTCCCATGTTGCCGCAATAGTACCAAAGAGTTCCCAGTTGGTGGTCGTTCTGGGAGTTCTCTTTTTGAACTTTGCAGCCCTTTCTCCCCGCTCTGTGAAGTAGAATTTTGCACGAAGGAGACGGTGGTCCGATCCCGTTCGAAATTTTGGGACAACAGCGACATCAGTCAGGCAAAACCGTCGATTGAATATGATGTGGTCTATTTCGTTGTGGAATCGTCCACCGGGAGACTCCCATGTCCATCGTTTAGATTCTGCCGTCTGGAACTGTGAGTTACCATGAATGGTCTTGGTCGACATGATGAACTCAGACAGTCTCTCACCCTGTTCGTTCCATTCTAGGCCATGGGTTCCGATGTGAAGTTCTTCAGCTGATCTTCTCGGTCCTATCTTGGCATTAAAATCACCCACAATGATCTTGTAGAAGGTGTGGTCTTCTTTATAGAACTTCTCTAGCTCCATGTAGAACTTCTCGATTTCTCTTTCATCATAATGAGATGTTGGTGCGTAGACAACGAAGATAGAAACTGCAGGCAGTGAGCCACATCTATTCAAATGTAAACGTCCGATTCGGGTTGTTAGGCATTCAAATGAATCAATGCTCTTGGCCAAGTTTGTGTTGACAAGGACACCGACGCCTCCAACACCTCTTTTATCGCATGTTCCGAGGAACAATTCTTCTCCAGTGTCGAAAACGGCATGGTGAGATTCGTGTCTTCTTGTCTCGGTCAGACCAATGATGTCGTACTTGATCATTCGCGCTTGTACCATCAGGTCCTCGATGGATGCATCTGATGCTAGCGTACGTGCATTGAAAGTACAGACGATCATTTTTGTCTTCCTTCGTTGTGGCAGCCTAGGTCGGCCTTGAGATTTTGTCGGCCTCTCCTTTCTCATCCTTCTCAGTGCTGCCATGTCGGTGAAGCCTTCAGGGTCAGGTGAATGAGACCAGTTGTAGTTACTGGTTTTGGCATATCGAATACACAGCGGATAGCTTGCCAGGCTCTTCCGTGCGGGCAGAATACTCTCGGTAGCTTGCCAGTCTTTCCGAGAGGTATAGAGGCTTTTGGGGTGACCTCTACTCACCCTTGTAGGTGTTGCCATATTTGAACCCTATCAAATATGGTACGACAATTCCAGAAGATGGGTATTTAGTGTCTTATGATGTGTCGCGCGGCCACTTGCGGCCGCGCGGGTCCGGAAAGCGTCCTGGAGTGTGGCGACGGCTGGGTAGTGGAAGTAGTGTCGAGAGTGGAAGTCTGCCAGTGGGATATTTATCTGGGTAGGGTGGGTCTCCTGTGCACAATTCGATCCCTGGGTGGTTGATGGAAGCAGACAGGGCAGGGTAGGGTGGGGCTCCTGATTAGAATCCCTTTGTCACCTGTGGTGGTGGGAGCAAGCAGAGAAGCTCTGTCCCTGGGTCCGCCGAGCCTGGAGTCCAAGGTCTCAGAGATCGACTGGTTCAGCACCTCCATGAATGTGCGAGGAATGCCAAGAGAGAGATAGCCACAAAAAGTCGCCTATCTTCGAAAACTCTTGAGCTAATTAGCCAGCGTGGTTTGGCGCATGCCTCAGGCAACCGCAAGCTAACGTCCGAGCTTGCAAAGCAGTGCAGAGATGCGATCAAGGAAGACCTCAAAGAGAGAAGAGCAGAAGTACTGGTAGATGCGGCAGAAGCCGGGAAAAGTATTCGTAACGCCCGCCTGTCCTTCGCCAACTATAAGACCAAGATGACTGCCCTCCGACGTCCTGATGGATCCATCACATCCTCCAGAACGGCAATGGAGAAGATTATCCATGACTTCTACTCAAATCTCTTCGATAGCCATGTCCACTTGCCGACATAACAAATTCCACAGGATGGGTATGTCGTTCCCAACGTTCTCCCTTCCGAAATCCGACACGCCATTTCGTCAGTAAAGAAGCAAACAGCACCCGGCCCAGACAAGGTCAGACCTGAACACCTGAAGAACCTGCCGTCAGTACTCATCAATACACTGGCTCGGCTCTTCACTCGCTACCTGTCTGAATGCAAGGTTCCATCTCAATGGAAAACCAGCAGGACCATACTACTGTTCAAGAAGGGAGACATCCATGACATTGGCAACTATCGCCCGATCTGCCTATTGTCTGTCATCTACAAGTTGTTCACTCGAGTCATCCTGAATAGGATTGGCAGAACACTAGATGAAGGACAACCATGTGAGCAAGCAGGGTTCCGCAAAGGATTCAGCACCATCGACCATATCCACACGATAACCAAACTCATTGAGGTTTCTCGGGAGTTCAAGATGCCGCTCTGCTTAACGTTCATTGATTTAAAGAAGGCCTTTGATTCTGTTGAGACGGAAGCGGTCATTGAAGCCCTAGCCAATCAGGGCATTCAAGCCCAATACATCAGGATCCTCCGTGAGCTGTATTGCGGATTCACTACCAGGATCTCACCATTCTACAAAGAAGTGATCGTTGATGTCAAGAGAGGGGTGCGGCAGGGTGATACCATTTCACCAAAACTCTTCAGTGCCACCCTCGAGAACATCATGCGACGACTGGAATGGGAAGGAATGGGAGTGAAGATAGATGGTCGGCAACTACACCACCTCCGCTTTGCTGATGATATTGTTTTAATAACACCAAACATCAGCCAAGCGGCACAAATGCTGGCCGACTTTGACCGTGAGTGTGGAAAGGTAGGACTACAGCTGAATCTTACGAAGACAATGTTTATGAGAAACAGCCTTGTTCCTGACGCCCCATTCGCTCTCAATGGAACGACCATCTCCGAATGCAACAGCTATGTCTACCTAGGTCGAGAGGTCAACATGACAAATGACCTGGCACCCGAGCTGCGCAGGAGGAAGAGAGCGGCTTGGAACGCCTTCAAGAACGTCGAAGAAATAGCTAAGAGGACGAAGAACCTCCGGCTCCGGGCACATCTCTTTGATTCCACTGTTCTTCCTGCATTAACATATGCCTCAGAGACCTGGGCCCTACGCAAACAAGATGAGAACGCCATTCAGGTCTCCCAAAGAAGAATAGAAAGAGCTATGCTTGGAATATCACGTTTCACTCAAATGAGAGAACGAATCCGGAGTTCTGACATCCGTCGACGATCAAGGATCAGGGATGCTGTCTCATTTGCCAAGGTGTCGAAAATCAGATGGGCTGGTCACGTAATGAGATTTAAAGACGACCGTTGGACTAGAGCTGTTACTGATTGGATTCCACAGGATGTCAAGAGACCGCGTGGCCGCCCATCTACCAGATGGTCAGACTTCTTTGTCAAGGTCATGAACGATCGGTTTGAGGCCCTCCATGTTCCCGGAGCGAAGAGATGCCATTGGGCTACACTAGCACGCGACAGGGACAAATGGAGACGTTACTGGCGCCCGCTCGAGCAAATCGACGACTAACGGGAAGTTAAGTGATTAAGTGATTTTTTGATGCAAATTTTTTTTATCATAAAAATAGTTTTGACAAGTAAACAACTAAATATCTATCTCATAAATCTACAAAAATAATTTTAAAATAGAAACACAAAGTATAGATATTAATACTTTAGAAAAAATCAGCACTCTAAACCTCAAAATGTATTTCAAAAAAATTATGTTTTTGTTTTCGATATGCCAGACACAGTAACAACAAAGTCTCCAATGGAGACGTTACTGGGCCCGCTCGAGCAAATCGACGATCAACGGGAGGGCCTTTGTTTTGGGTTTTTAAGATGGTTCTTCTCAAATATTGATAAAATTGTATATTTTGGTCAAAGTAACTCACTTATAAGTTAGACTACATCTAGGATATTGCATCTGCTTCTCTAATTACTCTTCTAATATAGCCATACTTAATATCCAATTGATGCACTTCTGTTCCATTCTCCCATATATTGCCAATGAACCAATTTAATAGCAATACAAAGTGTGTATTTCATGCCTCTCTGGGATGGAAGTATGCTGCTGAGCATTTCTGTAGCATCTAAATGAAATATTGCCAGGATATAAGCATTGTTTGGAAGAGAAAGATAAACATTTCCTTATTCTAATGGAGTTTTTGGATTTTAAATTCAATCAATATGACTCACTGACCTTCTAGACAACCTGAGAATTCAAATAGTCAAGACTCACTGTGATTTATACCTCAGGAAAGTGATTGAAACTGGAAAACCACATGGGACATTGGTGAGCAGTTTCTGCTTTCTTGGGTGCGAGGATTTGTCCTTATATCTGAAATCTTTCTCCTCCTTTTTCTGGTTTTAGCCACTTTAGTAAAAATTTTAAAATGTGATAATAGTATTTAAATGTACTTAAATAGTGTTTAATAGTATTTGATCACTTGATCATTTGACTTCCCGTTAATCGTCGATTTGCTCAAGTGGGCACCAGTAACGTCTCCATTTGTCCCTGTCGTGTGCTAGCGTAGCCCAATGGCGTCCGTTCGCTCTAGGAACACAAAGAGCCTCAAACCGATCGTTCATGATCTTGATGAAAAAGTCTGACCATCTGGTAGGTGGGCGGCCATGCAGTCTTTTGACACCCGTGGAATCCAGTCGGTAACAGCTCTAGTCCAGCGGTCGTCTTTAAATCTCATTACGTGACCGGCCCATCTGATTTTTGACACCTTGGCAAAAGAGACAGCGTCCCTGATTCTTGATCTTCGGCAGAGGTCGGAACTCCAGATTCTTTCTCTCGTTTGAGTATTAGTAGTATTAAATATTAAATAGTCTCTGAGTCTATAGACTCAGAGACTATAAAATAGACTCAGAGACTATAAAATCCAGATCCCGGACGAGAGCAGTGCAGTCTCTGCCCCCGCGCCTGGGTGTTCCTTCCCGGAGTCCCTTGGAGGGGAGCGGGTTGAGCTCTCCTCCCCGCCCCGACCAGGGCTACGGCAGCCGAAGACCTCCAGGACCAGCCACCACCATGCTGAGACCACTCTCCGCACCCATGAAGGTACTGGCAGAGGGACACAGCCACGCGGGTTCCGGGGCCGAGACCTCCACGCCTACTCGAATTGGAGTCGAGCATCTTCCACCCAGATCCTCCAAATTCCAGTAGGCGGGGGTCACACCCACCACCTGGCCCCCTGGCGCCGTGTAATCCCATCAGCGGCCAAGACTCAGAGACTATAAAATCCAGATCCCGGAACCGCGCGGCCGCATTCGCGGCTGCACGACATCTTATTATCTCATTCCTACTTTGGACAAACTTGCAGGCTATCGAATGTAGCCTGCCCACAGGGCAGAGTCTGGCAAACTCCCCGTGGCCTACCAAATATGCCAAATACCAGTAACAATGATGGGTCTCATTCTCCTAAAGAGCCGTGAATATAATCTCAGGGCTAGGATGAAAGAGACGTTACTGGGGCCTGCTCGAGGCAATCGACGATTAACAGGATGATGAAATGAAAAATGAAATGAAATATTAAATAGTATTAAATGTGGTAAATAAGTATTTTGGCCATAGTTCTGTGGGCACCCAGAAATACAGATGCTATAGAATGAGATATTAAATTTTAAGCAATATAAATTTCATTAAGTCTTTTAGATGAGGCCAGTACATATATGGGATTGGGGGATCTTTCTCTTAGCTCAGAAAGTATTGTTTCTGAGAACTAAGTTCCCTTTTACTTGGCTACTTCCTCACAGGAAATCATGAGACTAGAATAATTCCAAAAGAAATGCACAGGTCTAGTTTCTTTCTTTCAACCCACTGAAATGAAGACTAAAATGAAACTGCACTAATTGTCCAGTATTGAATGTGTGCTGGATAGTTAAAGTCTCAAATGGGTGCCTTTCCTGACTGACTGAGCTAGAGTTTGAAATGTGTCCTATCTCCTACTCAAGAAGCTGGTATTGGTAATGGAGGCAATGGATCCCTGAGGCTGAGGGTGGGGAAATCTCTCCTGAAGAAAATAGTAGACTCACTGTCAGTTTTTCTTTTTTGTTTTGGGTAAAATAATAAAGACAGCCTTGAATTAGGGGACGGGAGGCATTATGTTCTCTCTTAACTGGTGGTAATGGAACCAGACTCTAATGAAGGGAGATGTGACAGAGAGCCATGACAGGAGAATGAGAGCCATTGGCTACTAGTAGCAAACTAAGGGTTAAAAGAAAGAAGTGTTTGTTTGGGAACCTTAGTACAAGGCAAAGGCTAGTAGACAGTAGAGCCAAAATATCTGAATGTCCATTTGGCTTTAGTCTTGTGTGTGTTCTAATTCTCCTTTATTCTTTTGAAAACTTGAGTAAAAATTTTAAGTCCATTGTCATTCTTGTTGTAAGAAATTGGGTCTGGTTTGTGTTGATAGAGATAACGTAGTAGTGTTTAGAAAAGGGGGTTTCCCCTGCATGGTTTCACTCTTTGAAGTGACCTTGGGGACAGTGATGAGAAAAAAATGGGCCAGTTGGTTGCCCTTTTCTGAGAAGAAACTATTTGTTAGATACCAAAAAAAAAGCAGAATTCAAGTGGACCCCACTGCCAATGTGAGCTGTTTTCCTATCAGTATCCTCAAGGAAAGAAATTGGTGATCAGATAGATATTGTTTTATTGTATTGGGTCATACACACCTGTGCTCAGAGTTTACTCCTCATTCTACGCTCAGGGATCACTCTTGGTGGCTGAGGAAAGCATGAAGTGTGCAGGGGGGTCACTGTCCTCCTGTTGTTCATCGATTTGCTCGAGCGGGCCCAGTAACATCTCCACTGGAGACTTTGTTGTTACTGTGTTTGGCATATCGAATACGTCACAGGGAGCTTGCCAGGCTCTGCCGTGCGGGCTAGATACTCTCGGTAGCTTGCCGGGCTCTCCGAGAGGGGCGGAGGAATCGAACTCGGGTCGGCCATGTTGGCTGCGTGCAAGGCAAACGCCCTACCGCTGTGCTATCGCTCCAGCTCTGTGTAGGGGGTATGGCAAGACAAATGCCCTATCGGCTGTACTAACTCTTCAGTCCTAGGTATTTATTATTTTGTTATATAGATGGAATTCACGCTACAGCGATTCATGCCAGCCATGATACCCTGGAAATAAAATTGTAATTTCTTATAGTACTTTATGACTACCAGAAAAATTTGGCTGCATAAATTATCCATGGTTAATAATTACAAATCAAGGAGGCTATTACCTCTTGAAAAATCTAATATTAGGAACAATATTACAAATGGACAAAATGGAAACTGGAGGGGGTTGAAGCAATAGCAAAGCAGGAAGTGCGTTTCCATTTATGTGGTGGACCCAGGTTTGATACCCAGCATCCCATATGGTCCCCCAAACACTGCCAGGTGTGATTCCTGAGTGCATGAGCCAGGAGTAACCCCTGTGCATTGCCGGGTGTGACCCAAAAAGAAAAAAAGGGGGAGAAAAAAAGGGAACTGGAGAGATAGTCATGAACACCACCAGTTGTGGCCCAACAAAACCAAACAAAACTTAAGTGGAGTTTTAATCTAAAGAAAACAGATCTAAAATAAACACAGGGACCAAGGAAGTAGGTCAGGGGCCAATTGTTCATGGTAAAAGACCCAAGTTTGATTCCTGGAGCCACTTATCCCCCCAAGCACCACTGGTTGTGACCCTAATGGCCCGTCCAATCCACACCACTGGGCCTTGCAGCAAACCATCCTGCCCTGTGGGCTGAATATTGCTGAGAATGATTCCTGTTCCCCCTGAGCACTGCTTGGAAAGTCCCCAAATTAATAAAAATGAACACAGACTGCTTCCCATGTGATTGTTGCCTATAATCTCTTTTATGAATTTTGAGGGACATACCTGACCCTCGAGATATAAAAGACAGCATTCATATCTTAGAAAAGATTACAGGTATTTATGCCTGTGTTTTCAGCATCACTTTTGACATAAAATGAAGCGGTGACTCTAACTATACAAAAATACCTTTTAAAAATAACAATTAGACCAGAGCAATAGTACAGAGGGTGGGGCATTGGCCTTACATGCAGCTGACCTGGGTGTGATTCCTGGTATCCCATATGATCCTCCAATCACCGTCAGGGATAATTCCTGAGTTCAGGGTCAGGAGTAGCCCTTGAGCATTGCCAGGTGTGGCCCCAAAACAAAAACTAAAAATAAAGACTTTGACAGTTACGGGGTCCAGAAAGGTAGCATAGCAGACAGGCTGCTTGCCTTGCATACAGTTGACCCAGGTTCATTCCCTGTCACCCCATATGGTTCCCCAAACACTATCAGGAGTGATTCCTGAGTTCAGAATCAGGAGTAGGTCCTGAGCACTACAGATGTGGTGGCCCCTTCTCCCCAATTAATATTTGACAATTCAGATTCTATTCTGGTTTGAAAAATATGCATTTTGTTTGGAAGCAATTTTGAATATTATGTACAACAAATTATGTGTATATTCACGTTATATAGATATTTGAGGAGAGGAAGAGGACTCCTCAGCAGTGCTCAGGAGATCCAAGGTCTCAGCTGGTGATTTTCAGATAATAGCCATAGGTTCACCACAAGAGCCTGGAAGTGCTGGGGAATTTGGTGAACAGAGGCTTCAGGGCTGTTCTGAGCAGTGCTCAGGGGCCTCCAGTGTTTCCCAGTCCCCTGGACAGATACTTTAATGAGATAGAAAGGGGTTGGCACACTGTGTTCTGAGAGCCAAAGTCAGGCATATGCATTTGATTACTTAAAATGTGCTTGCCAGGAATTAATCACCCTGCAAGCCTGAGGGTACAGTCCCCAAGGCTGTGATTTTGGGAAATTCCCCAAAACAACTTGTATTTGGTACTTCACTAGGATTATTTATAAAACCCACTGAAACGTGTAGGGTGATCATAATTTATTACTGGAAAGCGATGCAAATTAAGATGAGTGAAAGGAAGAGATGTTCATGGCACAATTTGGGAGAAATTCTAATGCAAAGCATTGGCTTTTTTCTTGCATGTAGTAAGCAACAAATAACTTTCCAGTTTGGATGTCTGACTATAGGCATGGGGGTTATCAGCCTGGGAAAATGGAATATGAGCTTAGGACTCTATAAACTTCATAGTAAACTCAAGATAAAAATATTTAGAAAAGCCCCCACGAATATCTAAAGCAATTCTTGGAAAAAGAAAATGGGAGGAATCAAACCGCCTAACTTCAAGCTCTACTACAAAGCAGTAATAAATAAAACAGCATGGTACTAGAACAAAGGCAGAGCTGCAGACCAATGGAACAGAGTTGAATATACTGATATCTCCTCCCAAATATATAATCGTCTAATCTTTGATAAGGGGGCAAGAAAAGTGAAATGGAGCAGGGAAAGCCTCTTTAATAAATTGTTCTGGCAAAACTGGACGGCTACATGCAAAAAAAGTGGGCTCAGATCTCTGCCTAACACCATGCACAAAAGTAAGATCGAAATGGATTTATGACCTCAACATCAGACCAGAATCCATAAAGTTCACTGAAAACAAAGTTGGCAAAACCCTCCATGATATTGAAGCTAATGGTATCTTCAAAGATGTCACGCCATTGGCCAAGCAAGTGAAAACAGAGATAGATAAACGGGACTATCTTAAACTAAGAAGCTTCTGTACCCCAAAAGAAACAGTGACCGCCCTACTGAGGTCAACATTTGCCCCCCACGAGCGGCTCTCCGGCAAGGCCACGGCCCCAGAAGCACAGAAAGCTATCTCTTAATTATCTGACTCTCAGTAGAAATACTTCCAGGCTTAATAAATAAAATAGCAGAAATCCAAAATCGCACGGCCGCAATGCTTTTTCAGCATGGCTGACTTGGGTGAGGTAAAGTCTAAATAATAATGGTGCAACTTTTATCGAAACAATGAAGCTAGTCAAAGTTGATAGAGTGTTAACTAGAATTCATCTGCTCCACAGGCATTGGGGGAGTGGGGGGGGGTTTATTGGGGTTCTTCGTGGTGAAAAATAAGTATTGGTAAAGGGAAATGTGATTGATATTTTCATGACCGAGACCTAAACCTGAAAGCTTTGTAACTTTTCCCACAGCGATTCAATAAATAAATAAATAAATACATTTTTAAAAATGAAAAAAAAAAAAAATAGCAGTACTTCTACATTAAAAAAATGAATAACCTAGCAAAAAAAAAAAAAAAAGAAACAGTGACCAAAATACAAAGACAGTCTACAGAATGGGAAAGGATATTCGCCAAATACACATCCGACAAGGGGTTGATATCAAGAATATACAAGGTACTGGTTGAAATCCACAAGAAGAAAGCACCCAACCCCATCAAAAAATGGGGCGAGGAAATGAACAGAAACTTTCGCAAAGAAGAAATCCGAATGGCAAAAAGGCACATGAGAAAATGCTCTACATCACTAATCATCAGAGAGATACAGATCAAAACAACAATGAGATATCATTTCACACCACAGAGACTGGCCCACAGCCACAAGAACAAAAGCAACAGGTGCTGGCGCGGATGTGGCAGCAGAAAGGGACCCTCCTTCACTGCTGGTGGGAATTCCGGCTGGTCCAACCCTTTTGGAAAACAGTATGGACGATTCTCAAAAAATTAGAATTTGATCTCCCATTTGATCCAGCTATAGCACTCCTGGGAATATATCCCAGAGAGGCAAAAAGGTATCGTCAAAGTGACATCTGCAATTGTTTGTTCATTGCAGCACTCTTTACAATAGCCAGAATCTGGAAAAAACCTGAGTGCCCGAGAACAGATGACTGGTTAAAGAAACTTTGGTACATTTACACAATGGAGTACTATAAGTTATGAAATTTACATACAAGTGGTACTACATGGAAAGTATCATGTTAAGCGAAATGAGTCAGAAAGAGCGGGATAGACACAGAAAGATTGCATTTATCTGGGGAACATAAAGCAACAAAACAGGAGACTAACACCCAGGAACGGCTGAGATTAGTACCAGGAATTTTGCTCCATGACTTGAAGGCCAGCCACATGTGCTAGGTGAAAAGGAAGCTCAGATAGAGAAGAGAGCACCAAATAAAGGGTGTTGTGAAGACCCTCCCAGGGTGGGAGAGACATGCTAAAAGTAGTCTATAGACCAAACATGATTGCCACTCAATGCCTCTCTGGCAAAACACAGTACCCAAAAGAAGAGAGAGAGAACAAGGGGAAATGCCCTGCCACAGTGGCAGGGTGGGACGGGGGGGGGGGGGGTGGGGGGGGGTGGGGGGTGGGGGATGGGGGGTGGGAGGGATGCTAGGACCCGTGGTGGGGGAGGATGGGCACTGGTAGAGGGATGGGTACTTGATCATTGTATAACTGAAACCCAAGCACAAAAATTTATAAGTCTATAACTGTACCTCATGGAAAATAAAAATTAAAAAAATTTTTAGAAAAAAAAACAAATAAAAAAGGTGACTGGAACCTGATCACTTCATAAAAGTTAGGTATCAAAGTACAAGGGGAGAATTATAAGAGACCAGGTAAACAAAGACAAACTGCAAAAATACCCAGAATCCATATAAGAAAATGACAATAAATTCCTTTATATCACTAATTTCAGTAGATATTAACGGTCTAAAATAATAAATTAAAAGGTAAATTATATCCAGATAGTGCAAATAAAGTTGTCATTCACCATGCACAAAATCAATAACTCAAAATGGATTTTAAAAACTTGGTTGTTAGACCTGAACCTATAAAATTTATTAAAGAAAGTATCAGCAAAAATACCATAATACAAGTTCAACAGCAATTGTAGGAATGCAAAAACAGAAATATGATGGTAAGATAATGTCAAAATTAGAAGCCTGTACATAAAAATGAAACTAGCACAAAAGAACAAGGCATTCTAATTAACCGGAGAAAATGCCCACACATTAGACAAAGGACTAATATCTAAGATATATAAAATACTCAAAAAAATTTAAATATAACAATAAAATACCACTCTTAAAGAAGAAGAAACCCTTATTCACTGTTTGGTGGAAATGTAAATTGGTCCAGTCTTTATGGATAGCAGTATGGAGATTTCTCCAAAATGAAAAAGAATAGCACTGTCTCTGGGGACATTGGTGGAGGGAAGGTCACCCTGGTTATGGGATTGGTGTTTTAACAGTGTATGTTTGAAACAACTCTATCATGAATAACTTTGTAAATCACGATATCTTAATAAAGGAAAAAGATAACATTTAATATCATTTCATATGAACCAGAAATTTCATTTCTAGTATCTACCCAAAGAACATAAAATCACCTTTTTCTTTTTTGGGTCACATCCAGTGATGCACAGGGGTTACTCCCAGTTCATGCACTCAGGAATTACTCCTGGCGATGCTCGGGGGACCATATAGGATGCTGGGAATCAAACCTGGGTCAGGCCATGTGCAAGGCAAACGCCCTACCGCTGTGCTATCACTCCAGCCCCCAAATCACCTATTTGAAAAGATATATGCTCACCTACAATAGTCTAAGCACTATTTTCAATGTCACATCTAGAAATAACCCAAATAAACAATGACAGATAAGTGGATATAGTGATGTGGTACACATGCACAATGAAAAATGACTTAGCAATAGGAAAAGATAAGATATGGTCTCTTGATAAAATGCATGGAACTGGAGGTGATCAATACTAGGTGAAATAATTCAAAACCAGAAATACACATATAGGACAATCTCACTCAGGCATGGCATACAAGAAGCAAGGTCGGGGAATAGATCATCTCTAATGAAAACAAACTCTAGGTAGCTGTGATGTGGCTCAGAATCCTTCAAATTTGTATACTCTTTCTATAGAACTTAGATGACCTAGTTGAAGGGCAGATGGCTCAACAAGTCCACAGGACTGTAGTGACGGGATACTGGCACTGTAGTGGAAGACATGTGGTCACATTGTACCTTTGTAACACATAAACATTCACACTGTTGGAAACCCACATTACTTTAACAAGAAAATCACGATCACGACCACCCTGTTGTTCGTCGATTGCCTCGAGCAGGTGCCAGTAACGTCTTCTTCTTCGTCCTAGCCCTGAGATTTTTTTTTTTAAAGTGCCATATTCAAGGCTTTTTCAGGGTTAGGAGAATGAGACCCATCATTGTTACTGGTATTTGGCATATTGGATATACCACGGGGAGTTTGCCAGACTCTGTCGTGTGGGCATGTTACATTTGGTAGCCTGCCAGTTTGACCAAATTAGGAATGAGATGAATAAGATGAATAAGATGATAAGATGTCGCGCTTCCGGGAGCTGAGTGTGATAATCTCTGGATCCTGGGCGATGTGAGGGCGATCTGGCTGCGACACCTGTCACCCCATTGATCGCCAGGGTTGATTCGGCTGATCTGGCTGGCTAGGCGGGTGTCCCCTTCCTCCCTCACCGCTCCATGTGCGTCCCTCCCGAAGCTGCGCGCTCGGTCGAAGAGGACGGCCTTCCCCGATAGAGACGGACTGGTCTTCGGTCGAGGGTATACGAGTAGCTGCGCTCCCCTGCTAGAACCTCCAAACAAGAAAATGAAAGAAATAAATTTTAAAAAGAAATACCTAAAATCTGAAAAACATGCATTTATCTATGGATGATATTTAATAAAGTCAAAATCCGTTGTCTTATTCATAATGGTTTGCAATTCTGAAAAAATATTAGGACGTACTTTATACTGTGCTTCATTAGTATGTTTAATGGGGTCAAATTCCAGAAACATTGCACCTTGAGAAAGGAACAAAAACCAGGCTCGTCCAGAGAAGATCAGTACAACCTCTTGGCAAGTGTGACTGGGCGCTGCTTGGGCAGTCACAGGGAAAGTAGACTATAGACCAAACATGATTGCCACCCATTGCCTCTTTTGCAAACCACAACACCCAATAGGAGAGAGAAAACAAAAGGGAATGCCCTGTCACAGAGGCAAGGGTGGGATGGGGGGATGGGTGTGGGAGGGATACTGGGATCCATGGTGGTGGAAAATGGGCGCTGGTGGAGGGATCGGTACTTGATCATTGTATAATTGAAACCCAAGCACAAAAATTTGTAAGTCTACAACTGGACCTCATGGTGTCTCACTAATAAAAATTTTTAAAAAATGTTCTTTTAGGTTCTTCTTCCCTGAGGGTGTAAATTGTGGCTTTCTTCTCAGCTCTACTTCCTCTACCACCCTCCTTGTTTGCTGCTACTACTTTTCTATGTGGATTGCGTCAAGACCACCCCCTCTTGCGGTTCAGCCTTCCCCCCTCTCTTCTAATATTAGCAGTGTTATTGATTCTGAGATGCGGTTTGGCTTTCCTCGCACGAGGCAACACTATCTCTTCTCAGTATCTTGCTGTGCTACATGTGATAACAGCTCTTAATTTAGCTTCTGCTCTATTATAGTTTTTCTCTCCCTAGGAATTTGGCGTGAGTTTCTGAGGGTTGGACAGGAAGCAATGATGATGTGCTCAAAACTGTCCTTCATCTCAGATCTCGGTCTCTGTGGGTGGAACCAGTGGGACTCTCCCATTTCCTCCTCTGCTGGGTCAGAATTCCTTTCCCAAAAGTGTGTTGTTTGTGAGACGCAAAAGGAAGTGTTTCTACTTCCCAGTGGGTTCAGAGCATCAAACCTACAGCTTGTCTTGCATGCTTCTGCCATCTCTGTTTGATCCCCTCACACATATGGTCACCTAGCACTGACTCAGGTATAGATTATGGATACTACTGTGTGTAGCACAACCCCTCAACACACACACACACACACATACACACACACACACAAACCTATCTGATAACGCTCCTCCCTCCCCCAGAAGCTGTGCTCTAGTGAGTCTGTCTACAAGCTTTCCTGTCGTGTTTAGGCATATCTGAGTTCTCACCTTCTCAGATATGAGCTGATGCTCTGGGAGCCTCACTCCATTGATTTAGAAATGATCAGACGTAATTATTTTTATGCACATCATTTTAAAAAATACCACATCACTAATTCTCCACTGAATTTATTTTTCAAATTTATTCATGTACCTGCTTGTAATTTAATCAGGAAACTGGTTTCACACCCCTTCTGAAAATGCTTCAGAATCTTGCTTGACAAAGTAAATATTTCCACTCTTATTTTATGCTTACTCACCTCCCTGTGCCTCTTTTTTTTTCTTTTTGGGTCACACCCGGTGATGCTCAGGGGTTACTCCTCTCTCTGCCTCAGGATTACTCCTGACAGTGCTCAGGGGACCATATGGGATGCTGGGAATCTAACCCAGGTCTACCGTGTGCAAGGCAAACGCCCTACCTGCTGTGCTATTGCTCCAGCATCTCTCCCTGTGCCTCTTTACAGTGAAAAGTGGGTTATATGGAAGGCAAAGGGAAGATCAATATACTTTAAGCATTTATACCGAAGTTTTATTATTGCTGAAGGGGGTGGAGTGGAGGGATTAATTTGAGCCACGCCCAGTGGTACTCAGAGGCTATTTCTGGCTCTCTGTACAAGGTTCCTTCCTGGTGGAGCTCAGGGGACCGTTAGTGGTCCTGGGAATCTAACCTGGCTGGCTGCATGCAATGTTGTCTTAAATCCTATAACATCTCTCCAGCCTCTAGAACTTCCTTCTTTCCTCCCTTCCTCCCTTCCTCCCTCCCTTCTCCTTCCTTCCTTCCTTCCTTCCTTCCTTCCTTCCTTCCTTCCTTCCTTCCTTCCTTCCTTCCCTCCCCCCTTCCTTCCTCCCTCCCTCCTTTCCTTCCTCTTCCTCCCTTCCTCCTTCCCTCCTTTCCTCCCTCCTTCCCTCCCTCCCTCCCTCTCTCCTTTTCTCCATCTCTCCCCTCCCTCCCTTCTCTTCTTCCTTCCTTCCTTCCTTCCTTCCTTCCTTCCTTCCTTCCTTCCTTCCTTCCTTCCTTCCTTTTGCACCAAAGAGTGAGACTGAAAGTAACCTTTGTATTTTAAGGAGCATTTTGGGGTTATTTATTTTAGAAGATCAGAAAATATGAGTTAGACTGCTTCGTTAAATTTCTCTTTTACTAGAAGTCCCTGAAGATTTTATGACAATTTGTAATTTAAGAACTGTAAATGTCCTTACTTTGAGGATTTTTATGAAATTGCATATATATTAGGCAACACCAAACATGATCATACAATTTATAGTTCATTAAAAAAGTCTTCTGAAAATGTATCTAGATAAAAATAACGGTAGTTGGTGGTAGGATTGGTGTTGAAACATTGAATGCCTATAACAAATCATCATGAACAACTTTGTAAACCACAGTGCTTAAACAAAGTCAGAAAAACAAAATGACTGTAGCTCTCTTTGACTCTTTATATACAGATCAAGTTGGAGCATCTAGTCGTTGAACTGAAATATTTGTTTTTCTGTTTACATATTACTATAATTACATAATTTACTATATTTTCATATATTTTATTATCATATTTCACTTATTTTATAATGATTTATTCTCAAGTATTTGATATAGTATAGCTATATTCTATAGTATATACTTTACATATGCTTTGAGTACTTCATTATTTTACTTTTTAATAGAATTTTAAATGCAGCACTGGTGAAATATTACAGCAGATAAGGCTCCTGCCTTGTAAGAGGCCAATCGGGTTCAGTTCCTGGCATCATTGTAATCCCCTACGAACTGCCATAAGTGATTCCTTAGCATAGAAGCAGGAATAAGTCCTGAGTATTGACAGGTGTGGCCCAAAAAACAAAACAAAACTACTGGGCCAGGCCTTAGTCCAGCCTTGCAAGTGGCCTACTTAGGCCTGAGCTCAGAGCCAGGAGTAAGACTGGTATGGCCTTGCCTACACTTGGTTTGGCCAGAAAATAAAAACAAAAGAAATAATTGTGTTGAGATGTTTTAACTTTTAGAAGAGTTTGATACAATATATTTAGTTGGAATAAGCGAAACAGAAGATTAAGAATACTTCCTGCTGTGCTATAGTTTTGGCCCTCAACACAATTATTTTTTGAATATATTCTTTGAGTAAGATGCTAGGACGGACCTTTATGAAGATTATAAAGATCAAATTTCTTGCTGTCTTTTGAAGATCATATCATGTAGAGAGAAAAGATATTCACTGATTTGCAAAAACCAAGAGCTGACCATGTGTGAATGAGATAGGCATGTTTGGAAACATACTCACAGAAGAAGGTCTGAATTATTATATAAAGTTGTATAGTTATTATAAAGATACAGAATATTTTAGACATTATAGAAAAAAGAGATAAATTTGGATTAGTAATTAACTAGTAAAGATTTATATGGGACATGTTATTTATATAGTCTATGAAGAATTGGTTGGACTTTGACAAGTGGAAATTGAGTGGGGAAAGGGCATTTGCTCTTGTCAGAGGGATTATATGCATGTGTTGGTAAATGGAGATTCAAAATATATCTGTTGCATTCCTGTACTACCAAAAAATTTATAATGATGTATAAAAGTATGCCACTCTTTTTAATAATCTGAAGAATACTCAGTTCTTTTGTCTTCTTGAAGAGCATATAATCACATAGGAAAGGGGGATTACTTTAGAGACAGAGTTGAGGGTGGATTGCAGTTTTCGTGGATGGTTAGTTGGGAAGGCAGTAAGTGAGATATTACTGATGTGGGGAATAACTAGGGACAGAAATACAGGCAAGTAAGACTAGAGGGGAAAGCTGCCCTGAGAACAGAATGAATGGAATGTCACAGGGCCAGACCTGAAAACGAGTCAGAATGATAGTCATCTTAAATACCCTGCTTGCCTCTTAACAAACATCCTACATACCTGGGGTTAACAGGAAGATTAAAAATAATTGTATCCCCTCACCTTCCTGTCTTTTGAAGATCATATCATGATTCCCTGAGCATCTTGTCCCGCCTTCCTTGATACAGGAGATTTCTTGCTTTATTTCATTCTTTTATTTTCTATTGAAATCTGCCTAGGTTCAATCATTTTCCTCTTATTTCTCAGAAGAGCTTTCCTGCTGTAGTAATGAGTAGAGGTAGAAATATTTCTTACAGTTCTATAGATCAGTCCAGCATAGGACTCAAGCTAAAATTAAGGTGTCAGCAGGACTGGTTTCTTTTCTGGAGACTCTAGGGAAGAATTACTTTCTTATTCATTGAAACTATTTGCAGAATTTGATTTTTTTTGTGGTTGTAGGATTGATCTCCATTTCCTTTCTGACTGGAAGCTGAGGATTATTTTTAACTTCTAGAGGCTACTTACATGCTTTGGCTTCTGAACCTCCTCCTCTTACTGTTAAGTCAACAACTTCTACCTTTATCTTTCACTTTAAAGACTCAGGTGAGGGCTGGGGCATGAACACTGTTTGTAGGAGGCCCATTAGATCCTTGTATCCATGATTCCCTGAGCATCAAGCAGGGAGTAGCCTTAACATAGAGCACCTTTAGGTGTGACTGCCCCCCCCCCCCACAGATCCCTCAACAAAAACAGAAACAAAAAAATAAAGGCAGGTGATTCCATTAGGCCAACTTGAATAATTCAGGATGATTTCCCCTGGTTAAGGACCTTAACCTTATTTATAGTTACAAAGACCATCTCCAAAATTTCCCCAAATGGGCCATATGTTTCCTAGGGACTCTGGGATAATCCAGGCAGGTTATAATAGCCTTGATACTATTGGGTAGGGCCTTTCTGTTTGCTTAAGGTAAATTTTCCAGGGGGCACTGAATAATTTTTTTTTCTTTTTGAAAAGGAGGTTAAGCGAAACATTTGGGAAATGCTGTCCCTTTAGCAATGTAGTTATATATTCCCAGGTGGCAAGAATTAGAGTGTCTTTGGGGGAATACATTCTTTGGTCAATCACACAGTGCCTCCTTTAAATTCTTTGGTTTTATAGAACCCAATCGCTGCCATTCTCATGGCCAATCTCCACAGGCTCGGGATGAGCCTCTTCCATGAGTGAATCTGTTGAAAAACTCAGGTTTGTGGGTTTTGTGGACGAAATCTCCAAGATTGCATGGAGACCTCTTCCCATCTCCTTGTTCTTCCAGTAGGCTGGCACTCATGCCAACAAACTGCTTCAGGCACCATATAAGCTCATTAATGGTCATGATCTAGAAACTTTCTTGGAGGAGCTGCACAGATACCTCTGGACCCCAAAGTCACCACCCAGTAAAAAATTTAACTCCAGCTGTATCTCTATTTAAATTTTAGAATTCCTGGAGCTACATCTCATACTCTACACCACTGATGTACCAAGAGTTAAAAACCACATTGGATGGGGTGTAAAGTAAAAGACAAGAAGGCAACAATCTCAACTCTTGATCAGATATGAATACACAGGTTCAACATGTAACATGTTAGTAATCTCTTATACAAGAGCTTAGTTGCTCCAGGGTGAGATTCAATAATCTTCATACTCTTTCTTCTTATTTTTTTTGGGGGGGGGGGTCACACCCGGTGATGCACAGGAATTACTCCTGGTTCATGCACTCAGGAATTACTCCTGGTGGTGCCCAGGGGGACCATATGGGATGCTGGGAATCGAACCTAGGTCAGCTGTGTGCAAGGCAAACGCCCTACCCACTGTGCTATTGCTCCAGCCCCTCTTGTTATTTTTTAAAATTTTATTTTTATAAAGATGTTCACAATATTTTATTACATTTAATATTCAAACACCAATCCCACCACCCTTACACCTTCCCAGCACCATATTTTCATCTCAAACCCCAAACCCTGCCCCCAAGAAGAACCGAAATAATATATTTTGTATTGCTTGTTATGAATAATCTGCTAAAAATGATCCAAAAAAGGTTTCTTAAGAGGAAAGTGTGTGAAGATTGTTGAATTTCACCAAGGAGCCATTAAGCCCTTCTATAAGAGATTAGCAACATGTTGTTTGATTCCTCTGCCCCTCTCGGAGAACCGGCAAGCTACCGAGAGAGTATCTTGCCTGCATGGCAAAGCCTGGCAAGCTATCCGTGATGTATTCTATATGACAAACAGTTACAAGTCTCACAATATTACTGGGCCCGCTTGAGCAAATCCATGAACAATGGGAGGACAGTGACAATGACAGTGAACATGTTGTTAAAGGTTGAGACTTGTGTACTTATATTTATATCTGTATTTATATCTATATTTATATTTCCTCCTAAGATTGGTTGTCTTCTACTTTAAACCCAATCAAATGTGGTGTGCTACTCTTGGTATATTAGTGGTATAAAGTATAAGGTACCGTGCGGCTGCACAGTCCAGGAATAGATTCAGACATGGGTGAGGCTTCTCTGAGACTGTGGAGAGTGGCTATGAGTGTGACTGCAATTGAGCTATGGGTTTTTTTTTTTTTTGGCTGCCAGGGATGGCTCCGGTGGGGTGGGGAGGGGACTAACCTGGCCCGCTCTGGGTATGTTAGAGTTGTCCATTGAACCAGAGGAGGACAAAATAAACAGGAAGGAGTGAGCAACTGCCACAGAATATTATTTTATTTTTTAAAAGTTGTTCATGATTTATTACATTCAATATTCCAAACAGATTAATAGTATGTTAGAGTTGTCCATTGGTCCAGAGATATCATTTAGCCATGTTGTAGGCATTTTAGAAAGGTTTTGGGGAATGAAGCTTCCATTACAGCTCTTTCTTTGCTTTATTTCAATGTCTAAAATACTCTGCCTCTTAATAGGCGCCCTGTAAACTATGGTGGAAAACTCAGGTGTGAGAGATAAATTGAATATAATCAACCAATGGTATATGGAGGAACTGGATCTAGAAACTAGTTTTGTTTGTTCATATTTTTAATTTTTAGGGTTTTTTCATTTGCCACATCCATCAGTGTTCAGGGCTTATTGCACTCCCAGGGTTACTCCTTGTGGTGCTTTGAGGACCATATGTGGTACTGGGAATGGAAATCAGGTCCACTGGTGACTTTCCATATGAAAATTTGCTAGTCAATGTCTGAAACCTAAGTTGAGACTTTAGTTCTGTATCTAATCCTTGTTTTCTGTTTTTATACCACACATAGCTGTGCTCAGGGCTTATTCCTGGCTCTGCACTCAGCAATCACTACTAGTGGGGCTGGGTGTCTATAAAAGGTTCTGAGAATCAAACCCAGATATATCTCATATAAGGCAAGTGCCTTATCTACTATATTACCTCCCTGACCTTTATTCCTTATCTTTTTATTCACTTCCATTTTAATAGAAACAAATCATTACACTGTCTAAACTCAGTTTCTTCATCTGTCATGAGATGCTGTTTCCTTTAAACTGTCCTAACCTGTGGATTTAGATTTCATAAAAAGTTACGAATATCACCTACAGCGGCTTTTGTGACCGCGTGACATCTTTTTATCTCATTTTTCTTCTGGAGAGCCCGGCAGGCTACCGAAAGCATCCTGCCCGCACGGCAGAGTCTGGCAAACATCCCGTGTCGTACTCAATATGCCAAATACCAGTAACAATGATAGGTGTCATTCTCCTAACCCTGAAAGAGCATTGAATGTGGCTCTTTTAAAATCTCAGGGCTAGGAAGAAGGAGACATTACTGGTGCCTGCTCGAGGCAATCGACGAACAACAGGATGATCATGATCGTGATCACCTACAGATTACAGTTTGAGTGTCCTATCAGTGTTTTTTAAATTTATGTTGTATGTTTTTGGGCTACAACCAGTGGTGTTCAGGAATCGCTCCTGGCTCTGTGCTCAGGGGTTACTCCTGATTGTGCTCGGGGGACCATGTGCTATTCCAGGGATAGAGGTGGGCTCAGCTGTGTGCAAGGGAAGTGCCTCACCCACTATACTTACTCTCTGATCCCTTTCAGTGTTTTAAAAGTATGGTCAGCAAATTACATCTGTCGAATCACCTTAAGATCTTTTAGTTTCATAGACTGCATTGCTAAAATGAATGAATTAGGTGTATTGCTGTTGATTTGAAAGGATTTGTTAGTCCTGTTTCCCAAGCCTTTCTACTTCTGTAGTTACCTTATTAACAATGATATATGTGAGGCACTATGAGACAAAAAAACTTAGGACTTTTCTCTGACAACGTACTTGAGAAACTGCAGTTCTGTATAACTGAGCAGAAAAGAATGAGATATTTTTCAAGACAATGCCCACAATAAGTATATGTAAATATCTATATGAAATTATAATATCTGCATAAGAGTGTGCTGAGTATAGATACAACCATTATAAGAATATTGAAAAGAACATACTAGGTTGTTAATGTAGCACTGTAGCACCGTCTCCTTGTTGTTCATCGATTTGCTCAAGCGGGCACCAGTAATGTCTCCATTGTGAGACTTGTTGTTACTGTTTTTGGCATATCAAATACGCCACAGGGAGCTTGCCAGGCTCTGCCATGCAGGTGGGATACTCTGGTAGCTTGCTGGGCTCTCCGAGAGGGATGGAGGACTCGAACCCAGGTCGGCCGCGTGCAAGGCAAATGCCCTACCCGCTGTGCTATGTAATATAGTGGGGAAAATCATATTTTAAAAAGTGAAAGCATCAATGTGTCAAGTCCATTTATGTATTTATGTAGAAGAATGCATTTGTATATAAGAACATTAGAAGTATCCAGATCCCCGGGCCCTATCACCTCTTATCACCTCAGATAAAGGATGTGTGTGGAAGTGAATGCTTGCATCACTAACAAGTATTCCAAGTGATTATGTAACAAAGAAGTCTGTAAATATATTAGATGCTACTATCAATAGTTGCAAATACAGCAGAGTTGGAAATTTCCATGCTGCAATACAGTATCAGCTGTTCCTCACTGTCTTGGAACTTAGTTGATGTATAATAAATAGTGGCTGATTATTCGAGTCACTTAAAGAATAGGTGGAAGAAGTGCAGTCTAAAGCAGTAAAAGCAGATCAATTTGGCAATGTCAAGTTCAAGAGAGGGGAGGGAAAACACATAACAATGAGGCTATTGTTGGTCCTTGCCATTTTCAGATATTCAACCAACTTTTTTAAGGCACCAAAGACAGGCAAAACACGTTTGTATATCTTTTGTTAAGAATTTTGGAATTCTGCCCGGCAAGCTACCGAGAGTATTCGATATGCCAGACACAGTAACAACAAAATCTCCAATGGAGACGTTACTGGGCCCGCTCGAGCAAATCGATGATCAACGGGAGGGCCTTTACTTTACTTTACTTTTAACAAATCTACAGATTTACGTTGGGAGTGACACTAGTAGAATCAGAATAGGGATTTGAACCCAATGCTTGCTTTGCGTACTAAGCTATGAACCCGGCAGTTTCTGGGTGAAGATGATGAACACAACAAGTAGTTTGCTTTATTTCACACCTAGAATCCTGCTGCTCTGTCACGCCCATTGCTGTGTTGTCAGTGACACTCACAGATTCTGAGAAGCAATTTCTTTGTCATCTAACCTAACTCAGGGCCTGTCAAAGAGATTACAGCTTCCCATCCACCCCCAATCATCTCCAGTGTTTTCATAGTGGGGAGAAAAGTATAATTTCACAGGCAAAATTATAGTGCACGTCCCCCATGCCCTGCAGTGGATAAGAAACCTAATTTTCAGTTCTTTTCAGTTCTTTAGCACCTGTCAAGTGGGCAAAATTCTGACTTTTACAGCTTTATTTGCAAAGTGCTTTTCTGTTAGAGAAGGAAGATCAAGAAGGCAAGATCAAGAAGGAAGATCAAGAAGGCAAGAAATGGCCTTCTCATTGGGTTCAGAGGTGAGGCAACGAAAGGTACATACTTCTTAGACACACCCTTTTTATTTTTGGGTAATCTCACCCCCGATTGGGAAATGACAAGGTTTAAGAAAAGAAATCACGTGTATATTTTGTGCCCCAATGCTTTAAACAACAACAACAAAACGACCTAACATTAATGTTTGTCATCCACTAACATTAACCTGACGTCCTCGATGCACTGGACCTCTGCCCTCTGTTCCCACCGTTTCCGGAGACGTAGCCATTTTGCAGATTCTGGAGGATGGGAATCAGAAGCTGGACCCTGGTACCCACCCTCATTGCCCAAACCCACGCGGGGCCGGGGCGGCTCGGGAGCCCCGAGGCTGGTGTCCAGGATTTGGCAGCAACTTGGAGCCGCAGGGACCGGAAGAAGGGAGCCTGGGATTCCCAGGTGGGCTCGGCAGAGTGCGGGTGCCCGTAGCTTCCGCACTCACCACTCACTCTCCTGGACCTTATACTGGAGGAGTGGGGGGAGCAGGGGGCGGAGCTTCCCGGGTCCCCCTCGTCCCGCCCCGGAAGCGACTTTCCTGGCCACGCCCAGCTCAGGTGTGCGGCCCGCGTGGGCGCGGGGCGTGCGAGTCCGTCCTGAGCACAAGCACCACACCTCCTCCCTTAGTTACACGAAGCCAGAAAGCGCCGATTTCAAAAAACGATGACGGCATAAACCTGTCCAGCCCGCGGGGTGGGGGGGTGGGGAGCACGGGATTGGAGTGGGGGGGGGCAAATCTCTGAGATGTCCTGGCCGCGGAGGCCGCTTCACCTTCGCCCCGTACGCTCCCTCCGCTCCCTCCGCCCCTGCGCGGTGGTCGGCAAAGCCCGGCGCGCTGGATCCGGAGCGGGAGGAGCGGCTCGGCGAGCGCGAGCGGCGCCGCGGGCCGGGAGCCCGGCGCACCGGGCATGCTCAGTGGCGCGGCCGGCTGGGTGGCCCCGCGAGCTGCACCCGGATCTGCTCGGCGGCGGCGGCGGCGGCGGCGGCGACGACGTGAGCGCGCAGGGGGGCGGCGGCCTCGCCTCGTCTCTCTCTCTGCGCCTGGGTCGGCTGGGTGACGCCGCGCGCCAGGGAGATGTCGGATTTCGACAGTAATCCCTTTGCGGATCCGGATCTGAACAACCCCTTCAAGGTGAGCGGCGTCGCCCCTCCTGGGCCGGGGGTTGGAGGAGACAAGTTCCCTGCGCGCCCACCCGCGCCCGCCGCTGGTGCCGGGGGCCGCCGCACCCTTGTTTATTTCTTTGGTGATGGGGGTGGTGGTGGTGATGGTTGCAGCCCGAGTCCCCGCTTCTCTCGCTGGCGGAGGTCGGGATGGAACCTCGTCGGCCCCGGCCGCCCCCTCCCCCCTCGCGCCGCCTGCAGGGGCGGGTCGTGCCCTGGCCGCGGAGCGGGGCCCGCGCGCCGGGAGGGCTGCAGGGCCGCCTCGCGGGAGCGGGCGGAGAGAGCTGTCCAGGCAGGTGGAGTTGTCACCTGCTCGGCAAGTGTGTCTGGCCCGGCCTGGGCGGGGGCCTGGAGGAGGCGGCCCGGTGCTCGGGAGAGGTGGGGGGCGGGGGGGTGCTGTGCAAGCCCGAGATGGGATTGTCATGGGGACCCGAGGAGGCGGCGGCGGAGAGCTGCACCGAGTGATTGGCAGAGGTGTGTTGGAGCGGTGAGGGTACCGAGCCGGCTGCAATGAAACAACCACCACCCGAAGAGATTGTTTTTATTATTTAAGATTTGTGTTGCGCCCACACACCAGGAGCGGCGCTGCCGTTCCCCCCCTCCAAGTAGGCTGAGGGTCCTGCCACCCGAGCCCGAGTTAAAAATACATAAACACACCTGGAAAACAATGGTGCACGTGGACGACCATCTTCCTCCCCGACTGCTTTTAAGAAGGTAAACGCTGGGATCTTTTCCAAGCGCCCCGTGCGTCACCGGGGCTCCGGGCTGTGCGAGGATCCCATTTCCCACTGGAGCCTCTTTTCCTTCTTGACCTTATCAGCCCCAGCCACGGAAGTGCTTGGCACAGAAACGGGAGAAACCGGCCGCTAGGAAGCTCATTGTCTGCCCTTCAGTTCGCGCCCCAGCGCTGTAAATTTCGCTTTCCAAAGTGCACTGGGCTTCTTGCAGCAGTTGCTAACAACACGTGTAATTTGTTCCCAACTTTTGAACTTGTTTCTTAATTTCCCCGGGATTAGTGCAGTGGTAACTTTTTGTTTGCAGGCAGGCCAAATGCAGTAGTAACTTTGTAATTTGTGGTCACAGGTATGTCCCTGGTTTGGCTTGTTTTTCCTTTTTCTTTCTTCCTTTGCTTCTCTTTCTTTTTTATTTTCTCTTCCTCGCTGCCTCCCTCACTGCCCTTCCCTCCCTCCCTTCCCTCCTTTCCCTCCTTTCCCTCCCCTTCCTCCCTCCCTCCCTCCCTCCCTCCCTCCCTCCCTCCCTCCCTCCCTCCCTTCCTTCCTTCCTTCCTTCCTTCCTTCCTTCCTTCCTTCCTTCCTTCCTTCCTTCCTTCCTTCCCATATAATCCTGAAAGACGATGAATATCCCGGTTTAGAGTACTAACCTGGTAGTTTCATGGAGAAAATGATTCTAGTTGTTGACATCTTGAAGTCAACAAATGGAGGAGACTAGACCCAGACACTATTCTATTGCCCCTAATTTCATTTAAAAAAAAATTGGTACAGTTGCCTTGGAACTTCTAGGATTTTACAAATGGTAGCACTTTGAGAATTTTTCTTCTCTTAGAAGTTTAGTATCTTATGTTGTGGAAAATAAGATGGTTCTTAAATCATAGACATTCTTAAAGATCTACTTCATAACTTGCCTAATGAGTGTTATTTTAAACTGTCTTAAAGGTATTGTCATGAATAACTTGTTAATACTTCTTAATTTAGTTATATTTTGCCATTTAGATAGTTAATTGGTGTTTCTTATTCTACATCTTTGACTATTTGCTATTTGATCATTCCGTTTCATGGCTCATTGCATGTAGCTGATTCTCTTTATTAGGGCAGGACACTGTCTCCACCCAGACTAGCTCTATTGTGACATATAATGTTGCCACGACCAACACTTTCCTCTTTGCCATGCATCAAATCAGCATGGAAAATATAAACCCGGTAGTAGTTTTATAGGTTGATTGTAGCGTTAAGTTATAAAACTTTTGTTCTTTATAAGTGGATGCGCTCAAAGGTCAGTGATTATTCAAGTTCATACAATGCTTTATTTAGGGGATGGCTAAGTTAGGTCAGGAGACAGCTTGAAACACACTTTCCTGTTTGTGGTCTTCGTTTTTGATGACTGTGACAGTGCTGAGTCTCTTCCATTTACGTCCAGCTGCCCTTGTTCATCCCAGAGTGAATTTTTAGATCTGTCTCTTTGTCCCTTTCTGCTCTTGACTTCCTTTGGTGTAAATGTGTTCTTATGGAATAGCGGTTCTGAATCCCTCTACTTAAATGTTTTAAAAGTTACCAGATTCATTTTTATGTTATATAGTGAACATTTTTCTTTTTAAATCCGCCATTTTCAATATTTTATTTTATTCTTTGGTTTTGGGGCCATACCTGTAGAGCTTACTCTTGGCTCTACACTCAGGGATCACTGCTGGCAAGGGCTCTGGGGACAATATGGGATGCTGGGGAGCAAAACCACGTTGGCCCTGTGCAAGGCAAACGCTCTACCTGCTGTAGTAATGCTCTGGCCTCATTTTCAGTATTTTAAAAATAAAATTTATATTAAAATATATGCAAGGCATGCATTTAGCCTTTGCACTATCTCCCCAGCCCTCTATAATGTGATTTTATTTATTTTTTGCTTTTTGGGTCACACCCAGCGATGCACAAGAGTTACTCCTGATTCATGCGCCCAGGAATTACTCCTGGCGGTGCTCGGGGGTCCATATGGGATGCTGGGAATTGAACCCAGCTCGGGCCAAGTGCAAGGCAGACGCCCTACCCGCTGTGCTATCATTCCAGCCCCATCTATAATGTGATTTTAAAGCTTGGAAAGAAGGGACTGGAAAGAGTATAGTGGGTAAGGTGCTTGTTTCGTTGTGGCCTATCTGGGTTTTATCCTCAGCATCTCATATTGTCCACTGAGCATACCAGAAGTGATCCCTAAGACCAGAGCAAGGAGTAAGCCCTGAGCACAGCTGGGTATGACACACCACCCCCCAAAGTAAATAAAAAACTAGAGAGAAAATATAATTTTGTACAGTAAACATATTTATTGAATTATTCTGTATCTCCCTTATTTTTTGTTAATTCACTCAACAAATACTTGAAAATATCATCTCTAAAGGATATTAGTCTAATAAAAGACATAAAAGGAGAGTTCAGAAGCCAGTGTAGAACATTAATACAGGCTTTTGTAGTCTGAGTAAGAATGTGTAAGTGCCAGAATGAGTGCAGTTTGTTCAAAGGAGGGGAAAACTAGGTGTATAGAAAATTAAATGCATTTTAATATATTACTGTTGATTGGTTGGATTAGACAATTCATTTTGGAGATACCATTTAATTAAATAATAGAATCAGAATTTCAAAGATGGGAAGAAAAATATCTTGAAATTTTTTTAGTCAGGTCTCACTTAATGACCGGAAAAGAAGCATCCTAGAGAGGTGTTTGTCTTTATAAGACATCCTGCTTCTTTCACGCCCATGAATGTAGAATGGCCCTCAGAATTTAGCTTCCCTAATTTTCATTCTGTTGCTGTGGTGTTATCTGTATCTCTTGTTTGAATTCTTGACACTAGAATTCTGGTTTTGTATTTAGTTATTGGACTTTCGGCTCTCATGGAGACTCAGTGGAGGGTAGGGTTTTACTCTAGAGAGATAGTATAGTGGTTACAGCATTAACCTTGCATGAGGCTGACCCTGGTTTGATTCCTGGCACCATATATGATCTCCTGCTAACCACCAGAAGTGATGCTGAGGACTGCTGGCTGTGATTCAAACTTCCTGTTCTCTTATCTCCCTGTCCAATTATTGGGGGGACTTAATTCTAGTGCTTTGTTCAGTACACATGCATCCTCTCTAGTGAAATGAAAACAAAACCCTGTGTTAGACCCTAACTTTGTTCCTAACCTGCTATGAGACCTTAGAAAGTGATTTAGCATACCTGTGCTTCAGTATAACACTATAGCACTGTCCTCCCATTGTTCATCGATTTGCTTGAGCGGGTACCAGTAATGTCTCCATTGTGAGACTTGTTACTGTTTTTGGCATATCGTTTATGTCATGGGTAGCTTGCCAGGCTTTGTCGTGTGGGCTGAATACTCTTGGTAGCATGCTGGGGTCTCTGAGAGGGGCGGAGGAATTGAACCTGGGTCAGCCGTGTGCAAGGCAAACGCCCTACCCACTATGCTTTCGCTCCCACTGATGAATATACATTTAGGATATAATAAGCTTAATATGGGCAGACTGTAATTAGGTAGTAATTGTATCAGTAATAATTCAGGAAAATATTTACAGCCATAGTATTATTTAAATTTTGTTTGTTTTAATAAAGCATGTTGTTTTATAAAGTTACAGTTGAGTTTTAGGCATACAGCATTAATACCACCACCCACTTCCCTCTATAGTATTCTTACCAATTGAAACTCATGGTCCTTGTGAGTGATGGGAATGCTAATTGTAGGGCATAGTTCAGGACTCTGGAGTCCTCAAAAAGATAAAGGTAAAATAATCAAAGGTAAAAAGTGATTTGCCTTATTAGGCCATCTTGCCTGACTAGACCGAGGTTGTCTGAATTCTAGTGCTTTGGTCAGTACACATGTATCCCCTCTAATTAAAGAAAAAAAAGTTGCAAAAATTGAGTATAGTGACCATCTTTTTGTGGCCTCAAAACTTACTGCACTCTATATGTTTTTAAAAATGGCCTACAATTCAACATTCTCATGAAAAATGGATAACTTGATATCCTTCAAGTTGCAGTAATTTTCAGTGTTTGAGTGTTGAAAGCCTTATCCTTATAAACATGACCCATAATTTATGGATGTTCTCTATTTTGTTGTCATTTATGAACATTTGATGTCACTACTCCCTTGTGCATTTAAAATTTAAGATGATCTGTCAAGAGAGTACAGGAGTTCTGGTGCCGCTTGCATTTGGCTGACCATTGTTTGATCTCTGGCCCCAGATGATGGACTCCTAAGTGACCCTGAGTACTGCCAGGTGTGGACCCCTTGCCCAATAAAAACACAAGTTCTTTGGCCAGAGAGATAATACAGGGGTTAAGACACTTGTCTTAGATGTATCAGATCAATGTTCAGTCCTGTGCACTGCGTGGTCCCCTGAGCCTGAATCAGGAGCTACTCCTGAGCACAGCCCGAGTGGCCCGTGAGAACCTCTGAGTGTCAGCCCACCCCTAATAAAATTTAAAACTGGAAACTGGTAGCGATAGACAAGACTAGAGGACTTTCTATCTGTTAGACTAACTTTATCTTTCTATCTTAACCTAGGACAATACGGTAGTGGAGAATGGTATATAATACTCGTTCATTGGCATGAGTTCCTGCTCTCTTTTCCTTAGATTGATATTTTTAAAATGCATGTTGTTGAATTGCTGCTGATACTTCATCAAGTTTAGGTGTACTGTTCCATCACTGTCATAATCGTCTATTGCCGTGTAACAAATCATCAAAGTGTAGTGGCTCGAAGAGTTGTTTGCTCACCGTTTTGTCTTTGTACTAGATTTAGCTTTGTTTTGGCAGTGCTCTTGCTGGGAGTTGCCCATGGGATGACAGTCACCTGACAGCTTGGTGTTTCAGGAGAACCTCTCAAATATCTGGAGGTTACCTGGGGCAGTCAGGTGGGGTGGCAGTAGCATGTACACAGTTTCCACTAGGAGCCATTCGGTCTTTTTACGTAGTGACAGCAGTGTCCCAAGAGGGCAGGAGTTGAAGCTACAGGCTGTTAGAGTTATTTTATTATTTCTGCTACATTGTTGTAAAATTCTCAGAGGCAGCTAAATTTACAAAATGGAATAGGTGGATTCCGTACTATTTATTGATAGTATGGTTTTTCCATTTTGTAGCTGATTCTGGAGCTGAAAAGCTAGTTGAGTATGAATGGCGAGACTGGTGCAGACTGGTTAGTAAATACTATCCTTCAAGAAGGGGAAGCCTGAAGGGAGGCATGCGGCAGTGGCTGATTGGCCGCCTGTCTGAGCACCAGCCAGGCTTATGTTGTCAGGGGGTAATGAGAGTTTGGGTGATGAGTGTTTCTTGACCATGGCCCTGCTGTTACCTGGAAATCTTTCCCCAGTCTATTTTTCTTCTGAGTTGGTTCCCCTCTTCGAGACAACTGCTTCTGTTAGGGCGCTTGCTTGCCTTATGCTTGGCCAACCTGGCTTTGATACCTAACACCCACCAGGAGTGATCCTTGAGTGAAGGACCAGGAGTAAGCCCAGAGCACCCCTGGGTATGGTACAAAATGAAAAAAGAAAGAAAGGAATGACTCCTTTTTTGCAGCTGAGTAGCATTTTCAGTTATCTTCCTATTAAAAGTTGGGAGTGAGGAGTCTTTCCGTTTTGAAAGGTATGTTCCTTTTAGTAGAGGCTGGTATAGATCTTGTAACAATTTCTTGTTAAACGAATCATGGTTTACATCACTCCTTAAAACACATTAGAATTCTTTTTGAGACAAGCATCTTTAAGGCATAGTGTCAGGGTGCTGTGGCTTTTGAAGATGATTGCTCATAGGAAGATGGCTTTGTTTTCTGTGGGGAGATCCGTGTTGACCTGGCCCAGTTGACTTAGTGTTAAGGCTGATTGCACATGGGAAGCCAGTCTCAGTTGATCAGAAATATGTACAATTACTTGATCCATGGGCTGTAGCCATAGCACAGCGGGTAGGGTGTTCGCCTTGCACGCGGCTGACCCGGCTTTGATTCCTCTGTCCTTTTCAGAGAGTCCTGCAAGCTCCTGGGAGTATCCCTCTTGCACGGCAGAGCCTGGCAAGCTCCCCATGGTGTATTTGATATGCCAAAAACAGTAACAACATGTCTCACAGTGGAGACGTTACTAGTGCCCGCTTGAGCAAATCGATGAACAATGGAAGGACAGTGCCACAGTGCTACTTGATCCATATATTTTTTTCTTCAAAAGGAAATATGTAAGTTATTGGAAGTATTTTCTTAGGGATCTGAACTAGAAGCACTGAGAATTCAGATGATCTTGGTGGAATAACCATAGAAAGGTCTAAGGAAAGAGCGAAGTTACTTCATTCCAAGAATCACTGGAGTGATGACTATTTTCCTGAGCGTCATTTTCTAGATTTTCATCTTTTAGCTGCTCTTGTACTGCAAGAGGATGTGCATGCTTTGAAGAATTTTCTTTGAAATCTGTTGTATTTTTTTCTGTGTCTTATCTTTAAAATACTCCTCCCCAGCAATTTAGGAGACCCAAGTTTTTTTTTTTAACCAGAATTACTAAAAGCTAAAAAAAGCTAAGAACTAATTTTTTCCCAAATCATGACAGTTAAACTAATTTAACTAAATATAAATATGATTGAATATAAACTTTCACTAAAGTAGGTCTAATTAATAGACTGTAGGTTGATATGATAGAATTAGATCAATATGATAGGAGCAGAAAAGTAATGCACATCCAAATATTATGAGATGTTTTTAAAGCACTTGAAAAATTTCTCCACATTCCAATAGGTATGGTGTTAGATGGATTAGCCTTTGTACCAAATGTCCTTCTTGTTTCCATTCTGCTTTATTTCATAGGACAGCTTTTACTGTCCTATGGTGTTCTGATTTCACATAGTAGTGGTAGTGTCTCTGTCCTACCCAGTGTAAGAACTCCCAGATGAAACCATTGTAGACCTGTGTGCAGAGAATAATTCAGTAATTGCCTCCTCTGATTTTGGTTTTGGTGCTTTTAAGAGTCATAGGTGATATGTTGATCTTTTTTTTTTTTTTTTTTTTAGTTGTGAATTAGTTCTGTTAGAAACACTTGTTTAAAGGATTTTTAAAATACTCCTGACTATGCCCTGGAGTGAAATTGATGGGGCACATGGTAACTCTATGTTGAGTCTTGGAGGAACTTGCAGGCTTTCCCACAGTGACTACCTTTTTACATTTCCACCAGCAGGGTAGGAGAGGTTTTTTTAAAATTTTTGTTTGTTTTATTTTGTTTTGTTTTCTGTATCCTTGTCAATAGTCACTATTATCTATTTTTGATTTTTGCCATTCTAGTGTGTGTGAAGTATCTCATTGTGTGTTTGATTTGCTTAGGCCTTGTCCTGATGCTTTTGTGATGCTGAGCATATATTTATGTGTTTACTGGCTACTTACTATCCTTGAAGAAATAACTATTTTCCAAAAAACTATTTATGTTCTTATTGAAATTGATGATGATTATTTTTGTGGTTAGGCACACCCATTAGTACTCAGGGCTTACTCCTGGCTCTACACAGACTCAAGGATCACTCCTGACAGACTTGGGAAACCACATGGGGTCCTGGGGATTGAACATAGACTGGCTGCGTGTGAGGCAGGCAACCTCCCTGCTATACTATCTCTCTAGCCAGTTTATTATTTTGTTGTTGTGGGGACTATGCCTATCCATGCTGGTGGGGAAACCAGTACCACTTTAGGCAATGATGCTGAAAATAACTTGTAAAAGTAAAAACTTTCTCTAAGAAAATCCTTCATATTTCATACTAAAATGGCTTCTGAATACTTGGTAAGTATCTCCTGAATATGTGTATTGACTTCTTTGTATTCCAGAATTGCCAGTTAGGGGCTGGAGAGATAGTAAATTAGGCAGAGGTGGGTTCGATCCCTGTCACCCCATATGGTCCCCTGAGCACTGCGAGAAGTGATTGCTGAGCACAGTGCCAGGAGTTATCTCTGAGTACCCAGAAGTTACCCTTGAGCATTGCTGGGTGCGTGTAGCCCTCAAAACAAAACAGAATTGCCAGAGTTAGTGTTAGAGCTTAATACTTCTCAGCCTTTTTTTTGGTCTGTGAACCCTTTCTGACCATGTTTCCTTCTTATGGTCCCTTTCCCAGGCAACACCCATTTACATGTTTTCATCTGTGGCCCTTGTCAAATATCTTGGGGACTTACTACAAGGGTTCATATGGCCCCTGTTTGAGGACTTCTATTATAACTGCTTCTAAACCACTGCTTGTTTCAGCATTTGGAGGTGTGTGTGTGGCGGGGGCGGGGGGTTTAGGTGTGGGCTATTTTTGGTTCTGTGTTCAGGAATCATGCCTAATGGTGCTCAAGGGACCATATGTGATGCTGGGGATTTGAATCAGGGTTGTGACCAACACAGCTATCTGGAAGGCAAACGCCTTCCCTCTTGTACTATCTCTCCAGCTCCTACTTTAATATTTAAAACAGAGCAGTGTAATAACGGACTTTCTTTGGCTTATTTTTAGAGTGTAACTGTAAACATGCTATCAAGATTTCTAGTGTAATACTTTTCCTTTTTCTTAGAAAAAAACATTTTATTTTATAGGATATAGATCTTTTGTAAGCAAAAAATATGAGAACCTTTCAAATTATTAAAGCAAGGAATAAATGTAGAATAAAAAGTGGTGTGCATTTTTAAATATTGAGTAGATCAAACTAGGAAGGAAGGTATTCACAGAATTCTGATTATTTTTACTTGGTTGATGATAGAAGAAAAAGACATCTGAATGCAAGTGATTTAGCATATGTAGCTATTGAAAGTTTTTGCTTTTTATACAAAGCCAAAACAGTGTCTACTGTAGAAGCATGCACAACCAGAGTTTATACCCCCTGCACCCCGAGGGAAAATAAGTAGTGGTAGAATTTTGGGAAATACTCTCATAGTAGCTAGAAGTCCTCTGATGGTGTTTTGGTATATTTGGAATATTTGGAAAGAAAATTGATGAGAAATTGAAGTGTTAGATCACAAAAAAAAGGATCCCAGAAATATCTGCCAGGTGTGACTGGGGTTTTGTTTATAAAAATGCTAATTTTTTATCATTTAGCAGTTTTCTTAGAGTTGATGATGCATATCCTGAGTTGATTTAGTCAGTTCTGTGGTTTTACTTGTGACCTAATGCCAAATCTCAGTTTGTCATAATGTTTAGCAAGTTGCTTACAAGTCCTTGGCATATTGTAAAATGCAAATAAAATTTCCCTAATCTCTAAAAGAAGTGTATTACATGCATTTTTTACTTGATTACTTTTTTATGGAAAATGTTTATGTAGAAGCCACAAAGAAACTTAATTGCCATCTAGAATTCATAAGAATGTGCTACATAAATTATATCTATTTATATAAACATTTCTTTATCTTTAACCTGGTGTTAGGGGAATTAGAGGAAGGAGTAAGGTAAATTACCGAAGTTTGTTTTCCACCAATAGAGGGGATTGGATAGAAATAGGGTGTCTCTACAATGAAGTATTATACAGCAGTAAGAAAAGGTGAAATCTTGTGAAATCTAGCACAATTGTGTGTGGGGCGGAGGTAGGTAAGATACAGAAGAGACCAGTATGACAATGAGAGTTGGAAATGATCACACTGGACAAGAACTGAATGTTAAAAGTAGGTAAAGGGAGATACTTGATAATCTTTAAGTATCTGTATTGCAGACCACAGTGCCCAAAAGGGGGAGGGGGAGGAGATGGGGTAGAGGCCCTGCCCTAGAGGCAGGCTGGGGGGAGGAGGGTGGTGGGAAGGAAACTGGAGACCCTGGTGCTAGGACATGTCCATGGGTGGAGGAATGGGTGTTGGAACACTCCATGACTGAAACCTAATCATGAACAGCTTTGTAAAGATCTATCTCACAGTGATTCAGTAAAAAGTCTTAAAAAATAAAAGGAAAGGAAAGAAGACGACAAAGAAAAGGTGAAATCATGCAGATTGCTACAACATGGGTGGGACTGGAGGGAATCACCAGATGAAAAATAAGTCAGAGGGAGAAACACTAAATACCAGACATATCAGTCGTTTGTCTATAAAGTAACAAGACAAGGGAATAGACAGTATTGAATGATGGCAAATGCTTGGCCTTGGGTCACAGAAGTCAGATTAACAAGAGGTGGAGGGAGGTGAGGGGAGGAAGAGGTGAATTAGAAGTAACATAAGGACAGTGGTTGTAGGGTTTTGAACATTTTGTAGGTGATGAAGATGCAGTAATTGTATACTTTAAAACCATAAACATGAACACTATTGTAAGCATGTTATCTAAAGGATAATTTTTTGAAAAGTTTATTCTAGAACCAGACCGCCGACTTTATTTTTCTACCATTTGCTCAATGACCTTGGGCAGAATCCTGAATATTTTTCTGCCTTCAGTATATATATTATTTGAATTTTTAACATTTCTTACAGTTCTAGTTTTTCTTTTGAATTAATTCAGAAATGGGAAGCTCTTAAAATAACAGCTAAAGGAAATAAACAGTGGTGCAAGATTATCTTTGATTGCAGCATGTGATTATTCTCCTTTATTTTATCTCTAAATTGCCAGTGTTTTTTTTTCAAGCAGACACTAATTTTTATTAACTTTAAAACTTTTTTATATTAACAGAAATAGTAACAAGGACAAAACATACAAATTACTGGTTGTCTTACAAAGCATAGGGATTTGGGAAGCTATTATATACAACACAACTTGAATCGAGGGTAATAATGAGAGCTCATTTTATTTTTATGACATTACCTTATGATGTGAGTTTTGTTTAAATGCTGCAGAGTCATACATTTGGTTTAATGTTGGTGATTTTTGAAGAGGAAATGCAGTGTTTTTATTTTATTCTATAACTTTTAAAGTCACGATTACTTTTTGAAATCATGGGTAGCTAGCAGGAGCTGAATCCCTGGTGTCAACAATTGAAAATTTGAACATAATCACCCACTCTCCCTGAATATATTGTGGTGGAGAATGCTTAGATTTGATGGGACTAGAATTTTAAGTATTGTCCTGGGGAGCTTAACCACCGTTTAGAATTCGTTTCATAAGAAAATGTTCAGTGAACTATAATACATGTACTTGAAGAAGGAAAACTCCACGTTCCAAAGTTGACTGCCTTTATATAGCAAGAATCCACCTTTAAAAAATTGTTTTTTTCATAAAGTAACAAAATAGGAGACTAACACCCAAGAATAGCCGAGATAAGTACCAGGAGGATTACTTCATGGCTTTGAGGACAGCCGAACACCTTAGGGGAAAAGGCAGCTCAGATAGAGAAGGGAGCACCAAATAAAGGGTGTTGGGAGGTTCCTCTCAGGATGGGATTTGCGTGATGAGAGTAGACTATAAACTGAACAAGATTGCCGCTCAATGTCTCTTTTGCAAACCACAGCACTCAAAAGGAGAGAGATAACAAGGAAATGTCCTGCCACAGAGATAGGGTGGGATGGGGGGATGGGGGTGGGAGGGATACTGGGACTGGTGGTGGTGGAGAATGGGGCACTGGTGGAGGGATGGGTATTTGATCATTGTATAACTGAAACCCAAGCACAAGAATTTGTAAGTCTACAACTGTACCTCATGGTGTTTCACTAATAAAAATTTAAGGGAAAAAATGGTTTTTAAGATAAGTTTAAATAGTCTTTGCCACAGTGACAAGTGTTATGGTATTTAGTGTTATATTAAAGGAGACTGACCATTAATTTTGGCACAGGACAATATAAACTTTTAAATGTAAGTCTCTTGATGATTTTCTGAAAACAGGGTATTTATTTGAGGAGACCTGTTTTCCTTTCCCTAGTATATTCAGTGGCTCATTTGTAAGTCATCAAAGGTGATTGAAGTTCGAGGTCAGTTGAACAGACCTGGTCAAATAATTCCTCTTCACTCTGACCAATCTTTTTCTATCTTTAGACTTCGTTGCATTCACATTGGAGTATCTAGCTCCCTTAGCTATTCAGTTCCCTAAATTTCGGGGGGGTGGGGGATGGAAGTTTAGTGTAATTGGTTGCTAAATAAAAGTTTCTAATTTGTTAGTCCTCAGACTCTGGTGTCAGGGTAGTCCCTGATTGCAAATCCCCACCCCATTTCTTTATGTTTCTTTCCTAATTACCAATTCTCTTTATTTAAAACAAGGACGTTGAGTAAGTTGACATTTAGATCTTAAGAACTTAAGGGATTTAAAACTGCAAAAAAAATGTATCTGTTTGTCTTTATTTGAAATCAACTTTGAGGTATAACTTGTAGATGAAAAACTTCACCAATTTAAAATAATTTAGTATATTCACAGTTTCTCAACTGTATATTTTCTAATTTTAGAAATTAGACAAAAATATAGAATATTTTTATCACCCCTCAAAACAGACCCCCCCCCATACCTTTTAGCAGCCATTCTCTGTTTCCTTCCAGCCCTGCTAACTCTTAAGTATTCTCGTATGTTTGCCAAATAAATGGCATTGTCTGTGTGTAGTCCTTTATGAGTGGCAGCTTTTAACATAATTTATTCAAGGTTTATCAGTATCATAGCATGTAACAGGGATTTCTTTCTCTGGCCAAATCATTGTCCATTGTATGACTATATTATATTTTACTTGTGTATTCATCATGTGATGTAATTTTGGATTGTTCCCACTTTTAAACTCTTAGGAGTAATGCTGCCCTGATTGTGCAAGTTCTATGCTAAATCTTTATTTATTTATTTTTTTTTGCTTATTACTTAGGAGTGAACTTACTAGATCCTACGGTAGCTGCTAAATTGTTTTTCGAAATGACTATGCCATTTTACATTAACACTGCAGCTAATAAGAGTTCTAATTTTTTTGGGGGGGGGGAGTGACACCAGCGATGCTCAGGGGTTAGTCCTGGCTCTGCATTCAGGAATCTCTCCTGATGGTGCTCGGGGGCCATATGGGGTGCTGGGCCCCAAATCTGGGTCGGCTGTGTGCAAGGCAAACACCCTACCTGCTATACTATCACTCCGACCCCTCTTAATTGTTTTTATATCCTTAGCAACATTTGTCTGTTTTTCTTCATTGATAAGTTTTTAAGTGCTTGATATTGTATAAACATTATAACTCAACATCTGTATATATTTACTAACTAGAGTATAATCACCACTCAGTTTTGTTTCCATTCATCACTATGCAGTTGACCCTCTATAGTTTTCTGACTCACACCTACACTTGCAACCTTTGTTTTGTTTCTTTTCCTTCTATATCATCATGTATTTACCTTTCTCTGCCTTTTTGTCACAGTGCCACCCAGGTTTCATCTGTGTGTTGAAAATGGCAAGATTTCGTGCTTCATACAACTGTGTGAGAGAGAGTGTATTATAGACAAACCTACACAGGGACACATCACATTCTTAGGTTGGCTACTGCAAATCATCTTGCAGTGGGTATAAGGGTTCGTGTGTGCATATCTTTTCAAATTAGTGTTTTCTCATTTGGATACCCCAAAGTGGATATCTGGATCATATGACGATTTCTAGTCATAACTTATGGAAGTCTTTGTGTTATTTTTTGTAGAGGCTGTGCCAGTTTCCATTCTCACCAATCACAACAAAGAATGTACTGTTCTTCACAAAATCTTCTGTTGCTTATATATTTTTTATAATTGTCATTCTAGTAGGTCTTATCTTTTTTGACTATAGCTGTTCTAGTAGCCATTGTGAAATGGTATTATCATTATTGTTTTTGTTGCTTATTGATCCTGGTAGACTTTCTTACTAGGTTTTAATTTGCATTTCCCTGATAATTGATATTGGGCTGGAGCGATATCACAGCGGTAGGGCATTTGCCTTACAAGCGGCCAACATGGCCGACCCGAGTTCGATTCCTCCGCCCCTCTCGGAGAGCCCGGCAAGCTACCGAGAGTATTCGATATGCCAGACACAGTAACAACAAAGTCTCCAATGGAGACGTTACTGGGCCCGCTCGAGCAAATCGACGATCAACGGGAGGGCCTTTACTTACTTACTTTACTTCCCTGATAATCTAATAGTGTTGAGCATCTTTTCATGTGCTATTTATGTATTTTCTCTTCTTCATTCTTATTGATCCCTTGCTATTTTTTGGGGGGTGGGAGGGGGTTGGGTCACATCCGGCAATGCTGAGTGGTTACTCCTGGCTTGGCACTCAGAAATCACTTCTGATGGTTCGGGTTGGGGGGGGAATAGGACAATACAGGATGCTAGGGATCGAGCCAGGTCGGCCGTGTACAAGGAAAATACCCTCTCTGACATACTATCGCTCTGGCCCCAGATCCTTTACTATTTTTTTATTGTTTGAGTTATTTATTTTATATACAGGTCATAAGGAATATGATTTCACATTTTTCTCCAAATTATGAGCTTTTTTTTTTAAAAAAAAAGCCAATTTATTTTATTTCTATTTTACTTTTTTTTTGGGTCACACCCAACAATGCTCAGGGGTTACTCCTGGCTTTGTACTCAGGATACTCCTGGCGGTGCTTGGGGGACCATATGGGATGCCAGGGATTGAACCCGGGTCGGCCATGTGCAAGACAAATGCTCTACCCGCTGTGCTATTGCTCTGGTCCCGAGGCTTTTTTGTGTGTGTGTATATATATATGAATATCAAATTTTTCACATATGTATATATATATATAGTACTTTCTTGATGGTGTACTTCATAATGATAAACTTTTTAGTGAGAGATATAATACAGTAGCAGGTTGACTACCACTGAAGCCAGTTCTCAAACAGTGCATAAGGTATGAGGGTTTTTTTGTTTGTTTGTTTTGTTTCGTTTCTGGGCCACACCTGAATGATGCTCAGACTACTCCTGGTGGTTCAGGGGCCCATATTGGGTGCTGGAGAGCGTATCTGGGTTTGCCTCGTGCACAGCAAGTGCCTTTCCTGGTGCTCTGTTTCTCTGTAGCCCCCTGAAGTATGGTTTGTTTGTTTCTTAAACTTTCAAATTGTACTGTCTTCCAGATGCCTACTTAAGAAGTAAAATGCCTTGAGTGTGATGGCCTCAGATATAGCTAATTCACTAAAGACTGATTTGGATCCATAGTCAATCCCTTTTAGATTTGAATAAAATTTAGACAACTCATGCCATGAATATCAAATTTTTCAAAATTATGACCTACCAATTTTTTCTATTTTCTAATTTCTAGTAATTAGTAAGCACTTCTTACAGTGAATTATACAGATTTTTCTAAATACATACTATTTTATATTTTATATAGTCTTGTCCCCCACCATACTTTTTGGGGGGGTCTCATAAGTGGGGTTTGGTGGCCACTCCCAGCAGTTCTCTGCCAGATGAATAGCTGTTCAATGCAAGGGATTTGGTGCCACTCAGGCCCATTGATGCCAGAGAGTACTTTTGCCACCCTGGAGGCTCTGGGCTCTTCTAGGTGCAGCACCTGACAGTGCCCAGGGGACTGAATGGGTGGTGCTAAGGGTCAGACCTGTTGGCCATATGCAAAATTACCTATGACAACACTTTTGCTATTTTTCTTAGACCCTTTCTGAGATATTTAATGGTTTCTCTTAATGCCTTCTTAAAAAATTATTGCAGCAGTTAGGATCTCCTATTCTGAGTAAGTGAGTCTCTTGTAAGCGAAATTCACGGTATTAAATGCATATAATATTAGTAATTCTGAAAGCATAAATAGGAAAAAATCATAAACTGCTTAAGTTTTGTTTAATCAAATCACTTTGTCTAGGGCATAATATTAAGTGGAACTATTGAGTGTTTTACGTTTTGGGTAGTTTTGCAAATCTTAAATTTAGCTTTTTTTCTTTTGAAGAAATGTCTTTTTTTTTTTTAATGTAGGAGTACTGCTATTTATTCAGTCACTTATTAGGCTGATTGAATTGTGCATGAACTCCACCTTACCTTTTTTTCCCATTTTTTAAAATAATTTTATTTATTGCATCACCGTGAGAGCAGTTACAAAACTTTCGGGTTTAAGTCTTGGTTATACAATGAAACGCTGTACCTTGACCAGTGCCCATTCTCCACCACCAAAAATCCCAGTATACTCCCATCCCACACCCTCCCCCTTCATGTGGGGCAAATGATTTCCACATTACTCTCTTTCTACTTTGATTACATTCAATATTTTGACACGACACCTACCATTATTATTTGGGATTTTACCCCAACACTCAGATCTGCCGAAAAGGCAACAGTAGACAATTTGTTTTCTATTGCTGATTATGAATAGGATATGATGTCGTGCAGCTGTGGTAGTGGCAGTGTGATTTTTTTTTTTTGTTTGGCTTTTTGGGTCACACCTGGTGATGCACAGGGGTTACTCCTGGCTCTGCACTCAGGAATTACTCCTGGCGATAGCTCAGGGGACCATATGGGATGCTGGGAATTGAACCTGGGTTGGCTGCGTGCAAGGCAAATGCCCTACCCGCTGTGCTATCGCTCCAGCCTGGCTGCGCGATTTTGAAATTTTGAAATTTTAACAATTAAATCTGGAGGGATTTCTTGCCAAAACCTGCTGGGTTTGGAGATTTGTTCCTGTATCTCTGGGATCATGGCCGTTTAGCAGCTTGATCAGAAGCCAGAGAGGCCATTTGTAGGTGGTGACTTGGGGTCTTGTTGGGGTGGGGAGGAAAGGGCTGTCTCCACCCCCATCCTGTGAGGCCACACGTGTCTTGTCACTGCAGGCCCAAACTTGACTGTCCAATGGCCTCTGGAGGATGACAGCCACTGAACCAACCACCAAGGGGGAGCAGGTGGAGGGACAGCACCCTTTCCTCCCTGGGGTGGCCTGGTGACAGTAACCTACTGTGGAGTTCAGAGGCATTTCTGTCAAAAGCTGCTGGGTTTTGAGATTTCTTTCTGAGTCTCTGGGATCATGGCCATTAAGCAGCTTGATCAGGAGCCAGAGAGGCCATTTCATGGGCGGCGACTCGGGGTCTCGTTGGGGTGGGGAGGGAAGGGCCAGCTCCACTCCCATCCCGTGAGGCCCTGCGTGTCTCGTCACTGTGGGCCCAAACCTGTCCAATGGCCTTTGGAGGATGACAGCCACCGAACCCGAACCGCCAAGCGGGAGCAGATGGAGGGCAGCACCCTTTCCCCACTGGGGTGGCCTGGCGACAGTATCCTACTGCGGGGTCTGGACACATTCCTGTCAAAAGCCACTGGGTTTCAAGATTTGATTCTGAGTCTCTGGGATCAAGGCCGTTAAGCAGCTTGATCAGGAGCCAGAGAGGCTGTTTGTGGGTGGTGACTCGAGGTCTTGTTGGGGTGGGGAAGAAAGGGCCAGCTCCACCCCCATCCCGTGAGCCCCCTTGTGTCTCATCACTGAGGGCCCAAACCTGACTTTCCAATGGTCTCTAGAAGATGGAGGCCACTGGGCCGCCAGGGGGAATGGCCAAGCAAGAAACCTATTCCCACCTGGAGTGGCCTGGCAACGGTAACCTACTGCAGGGACCAGACGCATTTCTGCCAAAATCCGTTGGGTTTCAAGATTTGTTACTGAGTCTCTGGGATCATGGCCGTTAAGCAGTTCGATCAGGAACCAGAGAGCCATGCCTCCAATTATATAGCTGAGCTGGAGGTGGTTTGTGGGTGTGTCTCCCACATACTCGATTTTTGGCTGTTTACTTTCTTGGTAAACTTTGCCCCAAGTGTTTGGGGTCTGACCAAAGGCACAGCAGCAATTTTGGGGTATCTGGAAGTCTGAAAGCACCATCAGGCTGCTGATACGCTCGCCTCACAGGTACAGATTGACCTACTGGCGGCACCATACCCCTGGAGGAAGTGTCTTAAGCATAATGAAAAAAATTTTTTTTCTGCTAACAACTTTGTGGTATTATTGACATTTGAATCCTGACCTTACTTTAGTTATATGCTTTGGGTAAATTACTTAAGCGTCTGAAAATTATGTTCTCAGCAATTTTTTAAAAAGGACCTAGAATTTAAGTTGGGTTTTCTGGAGTATGTGAAATAATTAGGATTATATTTGCCAAATATACATCACTTTTTCTCCTTGAACCTATCTCCGCTTTAGCTTTCTTCAGTTTCTCGTAGACTTCCTTGATAGAATTGTAGGTAAAACTATTCCATTTTTTTTTTCTGACTTGGTATAATTTCTCCAAACACCTTTCATTTTGTGGTGAAAGGCAAATGTTTCTTTCAGCTGAATAATATTCCATTGTGTTGATAAGCATCTGTGTTACCATCTTTTGAAGACTTGGGTTTCTTCCACATTTGGGAAATTGTAAACATTGCTGCAATAGGGCTGGAAATAGACCTTGTACATGGTTCACCCTGGTTTAATTGATGATTTTCCTTTGAGAACAATTTCATTCTTGGTATTTTTGGAGTTGTTATACATTATGATTTCTTTCTAAAAATAAGATTGGCCACCCCAGGTGGGAAAAGGTGCTGACCCACCACCTGTTCCCCCTGGTGGCTCGGGGTCTGCCATCTGCCAGAGGCCAGTGGACAGCCAGGTAGGAGCCTGCAGTGATGAGACACTCTGGATCTCTTGGGATGGGGGTGGAGCTCGAACTGCCCAGTCTAGACCTTGCTCAGGAGCATGCAGGCTCATCCCTGCGGCCAGCTTTCCAGGCTCTAAGCTACTGAACTGACCGTGCATGCACATAGGGGTTTAGAGGGACTTGACTTGGGGCTGGAGTGATAGCACAGCGGTAAGGCGTTTGCCTTGCATGCAGCCAGCCTGGCCGAGCCAGGTTCGATTCCTCCGCCCCTCTCAGAGAGCCTGGCAAGCTACCGAGAGTATTCAGTATGCCAAACACAGTAACAAGAAGCCTCACAATGGAGACGTTACTGGGCCCGCTCGAGCAAATCAATGAACAATGGGAAGACAGTGTTTTTTTTTTTTTTTTTTTTAACTTAGTGAGGACTGATCCTTTTCTGGGTTATTTGTGAAGGTAAGAGGGGCCAGAGTGATAGTACCGTGGTTAGGGCGTTTGCCTTGCACGCGGCTGACCTGGGTTCGATTCCCAGCATCCCATATAGTCCCCTGAGCACCACCAGGGGTGATTCCTGAGTGCGGAACCAGGAGTAACCCCTGTGCATTGCCGGGTGTGACCCAAAAAAGCAAAACAAAACAAAAAAAGCAGCTTAAGCCATGATCCCAGAGACTTAGAAACAAATCTCAGAATCCAGCAGCTTTTGGCAGAAATCCCTCAAGATTTAATTACTAAGATTTCAGAATTCCAAAATTGTGTGGCCAACATCATATCCTATTCATAATCAGCAATAGAAAACAAATTGTCTAATGTTACCTTTTTGGCAGATCTGAGTGTTGAGGTAAAATCCCAAATAATAATGGTGGGTCTGGTGTTGAAATATTCAGTATAATCAAAGTAGAGAGAGAGAGTAACATGGAAATCATCTGCCACACAGGTAGGGGGAGGGTGTGTGATGGGGGGGTATACTGGGTATTTTTTTCTTTTGCTTTTTTTGGGGTCATACCCACTGATGCACAGGAGTTACTCCTGGTTCATGCACTCAGGAATTACTCCTGGTGGTGCTCGGGGGACCATATGGGATGCTGGGAATTGTACCTAGGTTGGCTGCGCGCAAGGCAAACACCCTACCCGCTGTGCTATTGCTCCAGCCCCTAGACTGGGTATTTTAGTGGTGGAAAATGTGTACTGGTGAAGGGACGGGTGTTTCATCATTGTATGATTGATACTTAAACCCAAAAGTTTTGTAACTGCTCTCACGGTGATTCAATAAATAAATTTATATAAAAAAGGTTAGGAGATTTGATGATTGGATATACAAAATAAAAGCAAGGACATGTGCGCTCCTTGATATCACTGTTGTAGCACTGAGAGAATAGGATCTGTTTTTCTACATTTTGCCTATTTCCCCTTTTCTTTTTAAATATTTTTCTGTAATTGCAAAAATCATTTATATGGTTAAAAACTGGAAGACAGGGTTCATTCATAAAAGTGTGAATTTCAAACCTACATATGTCGTTACTGTTCTTTTCCTTTCCCTATTGGTAATAATTTTTATTAGCTTTTGTTTCAATCTTTTTAGAAAATATGTAAACATGTATATTCATTTTTATTTTCCTTTGTGGATGAAAGGTAACATTACACTGTGCTGTACTCCTTGACAAAGTTTAGATCTCTTTATTCCCTTTACAGTTGCATGATAGTCAGCTTCATAATACTTTATCATAACAGATGTATCGTGTTACTCAGTTACTTTCTATTGACGGATAGATAGGTCATTTCCAGTCTTCTCTTATTACAACAGATTTGTAAATTCTGCCATTTTGCCGGTAATCTCTGTGATTAACTCCTGTAAGTGAGATTGCTGGTCAAATCACGCAGACATAATTTTGGTAGTTCTTGCCAACTTCCCCTCCATATAGGTTGTAATAGTCTTTGTCCCTGTTGGCCATATACCAGAATCTCTGTTTCTTTACAGCTTTAATATTTATAGAATGTTCTGCTTTTGGATTTTTGTTAATATGGTAGGTGAGATATGATTATATGAGAATAGTTTTTAAAAATTTCTTCCAAGTGAGATTAAACATTCTTTTATTCATAATGTTTCAGACTGCCTTCGTATTTATACTCATTTCTTGAGGATCCATTTCTTGTATTATTGCTGCTATCTTGAATTTCTTTTTTGGTCTCCTCCACCCCTGGAGGGGATGGTTATAATTACTCAAGAAATGTCACTTCCTGGCATGTATGGTTAGCAAATATCTATTTATCTAATTCTTGTACTCACAGAAGTCACAGTCTAAAATGGAAAAAGAGACTTTCATGAAAGATCATCATGTTTCCGTGAAGTAAAACCTAATGGAGATAAGTGTCACATTCTGTGGGATGAGCCTAGTATGGAGTGATTTAGGTGGTGGAGCGATAATCAGCAGGATTACTGGTTAGAATGTTAAGAAATCTTTGACTTGAATTTTTAAGAAAGAACAGATTGATAGGTGGACTCTGCTTACTAGAATCATATTCCAGTAAATATGTAGTGTCAGAAGACTCACAGGCCACATGATATTATGGGTGGCGATAGAGGTGGGCCCTGATACTGTTCTTATACCATATGGATTTTCTCTGTTTGTTGGCCTTAAGCATGACCGTGATATCAAGTTAATCAGAGTAATGTGAACTTGAAACATCTGTGTTCTAATCCCCCCCTACCCCCAAGGAACACATCCAACCTTAGGAATCTTTCTGCTTCCTTGATGAAAATCTCTTTTAATTAAAATTTGGAAGGCAGTTCTACAAAGTAGAATGATTTCATTTCCCATTTTATTGTTGAGTAAGCCCCAAATTTTTGTCAGTGCCTTAATTTTGGTTTATCCTTAGCAGTTACTTTTTGTGAAATTATAGGTTTCTTATGTAATAGCTTCTCTCATTTGGTTAAGAGACAGGTGAAGATGGGTCTAAGAGCATTAATGAGGCTAAGAAGGTAGGTAAAGACAAGACTAGATAGAAATCTTATATCTTATTTTGAGGAATTTTATTTAATCTTTAACTTAGTGGAGATCTTTTAAAAGTCTAAATGGGGATGAAGGATTTTAAAGGGGAATGACAAGATTAGTTCTTCATCTTTGAAAGATAACTGATGATTGTTGAGGCCAGTGTTTTGGAGTAGTTACGGAAAAGTAGGAAGAGCATTTGGGAGTTCTTAGATATGCACATTCTCAGGTCCTACCCAGATCTAGTGGGTCAAACTCTGGAGGGACTGTAGCTGTCTGGGTTTTATTACATTCTAAAGCACACAGAAGTTTGAAACAAATGCTCCAAATACTAACGAGTCTTCAGTGTAATTTGCAAATGCTGTTATGAATTATGTAGTTAATTTTGTTGATATCATATTTGCATTTTGCATTTACAATCAAGATGAATAGAGTAAGTTACCCGAAATTTTTGTTTTAGTTCTTTATATGAAAACATGATGATAAATGAACAGGTGTAGATTTATGCTTTATACTTGGAAAATAGTCCAGAGATTGTCCAGGATCCTGTGGGAATATAAACTACAGTCAAGTGGAGATCATGGAATGGAATAAAACAAGTAAAAGGAATTTGATTTCGAATGCTCTAGATCATGTTTCCCGGGTGGTATTAGTCTCTGATGCAACTTGTGGGGAGACTTTCTGTTTGTTTGCTTAAAGGGGGTAGGTTGGGGAGTGGGGACGCTAAAAATGAGTTTAGGAACCTCTGCTCTAGAAGTTGCTTGTACATGGCATTGATTTGTAATGCCTTACTTAAGGCTTTGGAAAGGAAAACTAATTGAAGATACTGTAACGGAGGGGACTCTGAATTCTGGAGCTTGAAGGAAGAAAGAATGTGGGGTTTATTAACGCACATATCTTCGAAAAGTTGTGTCTGAGAGTAGAAGGAAATGTTATTTTTGCATGGTATTTAAATTTTTCTTTTTATACTTACTGAACATTTTATAACTTTTCCTACGTGTGTTTTTTTTTAATGTAGGAGTATGCTATTTATTCAGCCATTGAGTAAGCTGACTGAATTGGGCATGAACTCCACATTACTTTTTTTTTCAAAAACATTTTTTAATTGAATATTTGTAAGATAGACCATTAAAAAGCTGTTCATAATTGAGTTTCAGTCATACAGTGATCTAGCACCCATCCCTTCCACAGTTTTACATTTCCCACCACAATGTCCCCTGTTTCCCTACTACCCCCCCCAACATCCTACCACCCTATCCCCAGAGGCACTTTACTTTCTCTCTCGGTCTCTCTCTCTCTCTCTCTCTCTCTCTCTCTCTCCTCCTCCTCCTCCTCCTCCTCCCTCCCTCCCTCTCCTTTTCCTTTTCTTACATGTATTTTATTGTCAGAAAAAAATAACCTTTGGTGTTGGAACCACAGTCTCTGGTACTTGGTACTCCCCATTGTCTGGGTAACCCAGAGGGTAGGGGATTGAATTTGAGACTCCAGAGTGCAGTGGGTTAAGGCCCTGAGCTCCCTGGCCCCATGCAGATAACTTTTTGCATACAGAGAAGAAAGGCAACGCAAACGATTAAAAAGGGGTGAATTTTCTATTTAATGAGACTCTAGATTTGCAAAGACACTCTTATACAATAGTTTCACAGAGCTATTAGGAGAGATAGTCTACTTTCATTCTTTATGTAATATCAAGTAGCTCATTTGCATCTAACCCAGTTTTCATTTGTTTTTCTTTGAGGGTGTGAGGGCTGTGAGTTTAAGTTTCAGCCTTGTTGGAATGGGACTGAATGAATCTGATAACCTGCCTTATTTCCCTATTTTGATGGATCAACAAAAGTACAGATAAGACAAAAACTTGGTAAATATCAAACTGTCTTTTAAAGGATGATAATCTCTTTTTTTTTCCTTCAAATTTTATTCTAGGATCCATCAGTTACGCAGGTGACAAGGAATGTTCCACCAGGACTTGATGAATATAATCCATTCTCGGATTCTAGAACAGTAAGACTATTCTTAACTGGAATGCTTTTAAATGATGAAATTAGCTAGTAATTATATCTTAGTTGCAATTTAATTTTTAGTTTGGTTAACCTTCTTTGTAAAACTGTTAATTTTATTTAGAATTTGGCAAGTTAAAATTTTCTGTTTTTCAATTATTTATTTATTATTTATTGGTTTTTGAGCCATACCCAGTGCTGTTCGGGGGTCTCCTGATTCTGCACTCAGGAATTAACCCTGTGCTCAGGAGAACATATGGGATGCTGAGGATTGAATCTGGGTTGGCTATGTGCAGCTCCTACGTGCTGTACTAGCTGTCCAGCTCAGCTTTTTAAAAAATAGCAAGTAATACCAGAAGTGATTGAAAATTACCATGAGTGTTGTGGTGATGTGCTAAAAATTTTCTACTAAGTCCCACAAAGTAAATTGCTAATAATTTCTCAGACATTGTAAGTCTTAATAGAGTACTTCAATTAGGAAAGCATGTTTTTGGTGTAGATAATGTGTTCATGGTGACTTAGGGTGATGCTTTCTTACAGTGAGACACCTAGCTATGGAACTGTACATTGAGTATTTCTAAATTTGTGATTTGAATTAGGTTGCCAACCTTCTTTTCTGGTAGGCTGGAATGTCTGAATTTTTTCTTTTAAAAGTTTTTATTTATTGAATCACCGTGAGAACAGCCACAAAGCTTTCCAGTTTAAGTCTTGGTCATACAATGATCAAACACCCATCCCTTCACCATTGCACATTTTTCACCACCAAGAACCTCAGTATACCCCCCCCCCCCCCACCTCTCCCTCTGCCTGTGTGGCAGAAAATTTCCACTTTACACTATCTGCTTTGATCACATCCAATATTACATGGAATATCTGAATTTTATCTTATCTAAGAAAGCATTTTTCTTCTCAGAATTTGGTCTTGGTTTATAAAAGGTAGGAGTGTTGGCAAAAATCACAGAGAACGAGAGACTTCCGATCTCTGTCAGAAGGACCACATGGTGAGCTTTATTTTACTACCATCTCACAGGGCCGGTTTGTGTGTTTGTTTTAACCTTAGATGTTTTGTTGTGAACTGTTTTTGAGAATTATTGAGACTTTTCTTTCCCCAGTTCCTCTGGCAGATGATATTATTTCCTATGTGAGTCTTTGACTTAGATATCACTCTCAAGAGACTCTGCATTTTATTTATTTTTTAATTGAGATTCTGTGGTTTACAGTGCTATTTTAATGCTGATTTCTCATGCACATAATTCAATACCACACCCATCACCAGTATAGCCCCCTTCCTCTCCCAGGGCCTCTAAGACCCCTTCCTTCTAAGTGCCCACCTCCACTCCCTGGATATGTGGATCAGTTCTCCCATTATGTTGCCTTTTGACCTTTGTTGCTACCTTGCTGTGTATCTAGGAGACTCTTCATTTTAAATGTTGTTGGTTAATTAGTCTCTGAAAAGATAAGGAAGTTTTTTAGTTGTATGTTTGAATTTATATGCCAGTAAGATCCTTACTTATAACCCTTGCTGATGTTTTTCATAGTCTAGAAAATATTCTAAAAGATTAATATAGATTTTACTTGGAATTTTTTCAAGATTTACTAACTTTTTACTTTCAGAATTTTATACACAGTAAATCATTAAAATAAAGTTAAGGGGCCAGAGAGATATAATGTACAGGGGTTAAGGTGCTTGCCTTGCATGTGACTGACCCCAGTACGATCCTTCGCATATATATGGTTTTTTGAACACCACTGAGTGATGCCTGAGTGCAGAGCAGTGAGTAAGCTAACACACAGTGGATTATGACCCACACCACTCCACCTCTCCCCCCCTCAAATAAAATTGAATTTACACATTTCACTTGATTTCAAAACCTTCATCGAACAGCTTTTACTTTTGTGTAGCAACTTCAGCTTAGGTTAGGACAACTTATTGCTTACTGAGAAAGTAAATTTATATTCAGCCACATAAAGTAGCTGATAAGTTGACGGGTTTTGACATACAAATACAGTAGTTTGATATGGCTCAGTCTTATAGAAAATTAGTTCATGAATATATGAAAATGCAACTTGTATTAATTGGAAAGGAGGAAAAAGAAGAGCTGGTATGTTTTATACTGTATGTAGTTATTCTACTCATATAGCTGAGTAGTATATTTTTTACATTTACCAGAGGTTTTTTTTAAAATCCAGTCATGTGTTCAAGGACACTTGGATTGTTTCCAGATTTTGGCTTTTGTGCATAGTGCTGCACTGAACATAAGATTGCAGGTGTTTTTTTTTTCTAAAGAGTGTGAAATATTTTTTTTTCTTCACCTAATCAGTTGCCACATCCTGTCACACCTCCAGTTGATATTACCTGTCTATACTTTTCATTCCTGATAAACTCCTAATTCATGTAACTCCTGAAATAATACAATGTCTATATACCTATGTGTCTCTAATTTTGTTTTTTAACTTTTTTTGGGAGGAGGGGGTTCTCTGACAAATTATTAACCTAAGCGAAGATCAGACTTGGTCTGCTCTCATTAGAAAAGTATGCATCAACCATGTGTGACCTACTTAGTAAGGCCTGTGGGATCTTCTGTGAATTGACCTTACTCTGTTTCAAAAACTACTTCAGAGCTTGAAGTTTATGACACAAAACACAGGGAGTTCCTGAAGATATCTCAACTTTTATTCTCTGATGTTCCATTTACTTCTGCTGACATCATCTCTTTACTAATCTTCAATCTATCAAGACTCTCCCCTAAGCCTTTTATTGATCGTTGAACAGAGTCAAAGAGACTGTGTGGTCAGGATTCCCGGCTTCCCTCGGTTTTAAAATCTTCAGCTGAACAAGACCAACCTGATGCTCAGTATTGCACATTTTCTATTTCCGTAACAGATTACCAGAAAATTGACAGCTGGAAACAGCACACGCTTTTTTATGGTTTCTGTGGGACAGATCTGGATTCACTGTGAAGGATTTCATAGGGCAGTTGAAGAAGGTATTGGTGGGTTGAGTCACATCTCTAGGCTTATTAATGTGAATGATCTTTGAAACCATCTGCTGCTAAGCTCATTCATGTTAGCGATAGAATCCTGTTGTTTGTATGACTGAGGGTTCTTTTTGCTGCCTCACAACCCTCATTTCATGAATGCTAGTCACAGGGCCTAGAATTTGCATAATAGTTATTGTCACATGGGCCTTTCTAACAAGGATGCTTAATTCATCAAGACTGCTAAGGTGGCACCTTATATACTGTCACCTAATCTAGTGAATGACTTTATCTTCTGTTGGATAGAGCATGTCCTGTCCACACTAAAGAAAGGAGGGAAAAACAATTATTAAAGCTGCTTAAGGTTCTGCACACCATTTGGGGCCCCTTATTATTTCGGACCCAAAGATAAAACCCCAGGACCATGATCATATGATCATACATGCTGTGCTGAGCTACATCTCAGGTCCCAAAACTTGTTACTGAGGGCTTTTGTTCGGTCTTGTTTTAAACATACACTCTTATGGGAATAAAATGGCACATTAGGATTAAGGTAGTGTCACTCTGCATCTCTTAATGCCTATCTAAAAGGGCCAAAGTGCTGCCTCAGGACACCAGACCCTTCTTATTTCATCCTTTTTTCTTTTTTATTAGTGAGATACCAGGAGGTACAGTTGTAGATTGACAAATTTTGTGCCTCTTATTTCATACTTTCATTGGGACCGATTTCACTTTGCCCTTGATTTTGGTTTGTTTTCTCCACAGTAAACCCCAGGCTCCATGAACATGTACTGTAGCACCTCTCAGTTCCTGAATTTGACAGTGTTTTGCACATTCTTTATCTCTTGCTTTCTATTTCTTGAATTCCTGCAGTTTTCTCCTCTCAGTGTTTTGTCTTTTGCTGTGTGGAATTTTGTCTATGAGGATACTCCTTTCCCTCTAACTTTCTCAAAACCCTATTATAATAGGGTTTCGGACAGTTACGTGTAAAGATAGAGTCAATAACTTCTTTGCTTTTTCTTGCTTTTTGCATTCTTTACTGTCTAAAGCTTTGCTGCGTAAAGCTCCCACCTGTGACTCTCAGGTCATCCTGTTACAGTTAAGACTACTGCTCTTTATGGCTGTCCAGTCATCTGTTGGTTTCTGAATTGCTTCTATTTGTTTCTTTCTTTTTATAAAATTCCTTAATTTCAGTTACTTGCTCACCATGGCCTTTTCTACCACTAATCCTATGTTGAGTCCTTAGCTTGTGACTATCATTACTTTGACCTTCTCTCTTCTATTGATACTTGCTTTCTTGTTAGTCTCAAGTGACTCCCGTGGCTATGTGACTCAATCACTTACCTCTTTGATAATCGTAAATTCATGTATCTTTCAGTCATTTTTCTAGTGACTTGCTCTAAATTGTCTATTTTAGCCATTTAACTGCCCACTCTTTTTTGAAACGTCTTTTCTCCTCACTCTCAGCTGATGGCTTTTTATTTCATTGAGAAAATGGAAACAATTAATAGAGAGTATCCACAGACTCTCAGTACCACATCCATCTACTTTTCCAACTTTTATAGCCATAATGTGCTTTCCTGCTGTAATAGACAAACTATCTGTGCTTCTGTCTAAAGCCATCCCCTCTTTATGCCCGATTCTTTCTATCCACTTTTGTTAAATAGGGGCTGGAGAGATAGTACAGTGAGTAGGACACTTACCCTGTACCTGGCCAACCAGGGTTTGATCCCTAGCATACCAGGTGATTTCCCAAGCACCACCAGGACTAATTTCTGAGTGCAGAGCCAGGTGTAACCCCTGAGCATCTCTGGGTGTGGCTCAAACCACCCCACCTCCCCAAACAAAACATTGTTAAATAGCTCCTCTTCTTCATTACTAGTTTTTTCAACTTCTGTTGGTTCATTTGTATGGTGGAATGTGTGTGTATGGGAGGGGCAAGGGTTGAGGGTGGGTTGCCCACTACTACTCCAACAAGACCTGGAATTCTCAGCTAAAAACACCTTAGTATACCTCATATTTTAGACAATTTAACTTCTCTGTGGAGCTCAGTTGTGAGGCAGTGAAGTCAGTCATAGGCATGGCGGCAGCTGTTGGGGCATCAGCAGAGAGGAAAACTTGGCCTGCCCTCTTCCTCAGGTCACCCCAAAGGTTTCACCTAGGGACTTATGTATCTGAGAAATTTTTATGGCTAGTTTGGGCCGATGGATGTGCTTACATGGCAATGGTGGGGGGAAGTGTGTGTGAGTATGTATATGTGTATAATATATATATTATAAACATATATAAAACCCTTTCATTCCATCTTAGAATGAAATAAAAAATTATCAGTGTAACAACTTTCATTGAGTTATATCGTAGAACTATTTAAAATGTACAATTCAAAGCCTCTGTTGAAAACGGTATGGAGATTCTCAGTAAACTTAGAATTGAACTGCCATATGACTCAGCAATTCCACTTTTTGGGTATCTACTTTCAGGACATAAAAACACTTTCAGAAAGACTTAATGCACATCATTATTTATTGCTGCATCCATTAAAATAGCTAAAATATGGAACAAACGAAGGTGTCCAGCAATAGATGAATGGACTATAAAGATGGGGTATATATACACACAGTGAAATATTATGCAGCTGCAACGAAAGATGAAATGCAGTTAGCTGCATCTTGGTTGGAACTGGAAGATAACACGTCAATGAAGTAAACCAGAAGACAAATAGGATGATCTTACCTGTAACACTGTAGCACTGTCCTCCCATTGTTCATCGATTTGCTCGAGCGGGCCCAGTAATGTCTCCATTTTTGAGACTCGTTGTTACTGTGTTTGGCATATTGAATACGTCCCAGGTAGCTTGCCAGGCTTTGCCGTGCGGGCAATATACTCTAGGTAGCTTGCCAGGCTCTCCAAGAGGGGCAGACAAATTTGACCCAGCCCAGCCGCGCCGGCTGCATGCAAGGCAAATGCCCTACCGCTGTGCTATTGCTCTAGCCCCTGTGGTATATAGTATAGTGGATGAGAAAATGTATCATAGTTAAGGGGTGGAAGCCTAGATCACCATTGACCCAGTGTTTAGAGAGGAGCAGGAGAGAGAAGGAAAGAAATCCAGGGGGAAGGAAGAGAATGGGAAGAGAGAATGGGTAAAGAGGTGTCAGGACTTCAGTTGTTCTTGTGATACAGGAGAGTAGTATGACTGTATATTCAAAACACAGACTCAGCAACACGGGAAATATGAGTCCTAAGCTGCTGCCACTGGAACTTTGTAATGTGCCTGTCGAGTTGACAGGTGCAGGATGGGGCTGGGGCTGAGGTGGGGATGGAATATGGAAACATGGGTGGAGGGAAGTTGACGTTGGTGGAATTGGTGTTGAAATATCAGAATCTTTAAACTCAACTATCAATAACTTTGTAGATCACCATTCTTTAAATTAAAATGTACAATTCTAGTGTAATCATAGAGTTGCAGAGCTGTGAACACATCCTAAGTTTAGAACATTTTTATCACGGCCTGGTGATGTAGTTCAGCAGTGGAGCTTTGGCCTGACATATGTGAGCGCAGCACTGTCCCCCGACTCCCTCCCCCCCAAAAAAGGAAGAATGTATTTTAGTAGTTTTAATAATTCTCCGCTCCTGAAAAAACCCTTTTTTTGGAGTGAGGCAGGCACTGAGCTCAGAGATCACTCTGGGTAGGCTTGGGCAACTGCATAGCGTGTTGGGGATCAAACCCAGTTGGCCACATGCAAGGCAAGCACCCTAACCCCTGCATTGTTGTTTCTTCCCCCGCCTCCCCCCCCGCCCCCCGAAACCTTTTAACACAGGACAACAGTGTAAATGTGCTGTATAACTGACATAGACAGGGAAGGAATTAGGAAAAAGTTTGCCTCTTATGGAAGACTGTTCTTTTCTGTATACATCACAGAGCTTAACGACTACATCTTTCAGTTACTCCCTTAAGTTTCTTTATGCTTGTAAAAGGACTAGTAAGTATTCTAACCTGTCCTTTAGCATGTCAGCATCTGTCAGATCTTTCTGTTCTTGATCAGATGTCTTTGATCCTGTCTCTTTTGTGTTTTCATATACAATGTTAGGAAGCAAAATATGTTCTGCGGAAGGAGTTAATGCACTACAGATGCTGAACAGTGAGCTTTGATTCAACTTTAGGAGCTAAGATTAGTTGCACAGACCCATGGATGATTTCTGATTTACTAGTGTTGATATATGTATATAATAAAAATCACACCCTCTCATGCTTACAGTGAAAATTGCCATGGCAACCACCTAGAAGTGACCAAATCGATTAAAATATGAGTGGCAACTTGCCTTCTGGAAATCATCACAGAAAAGTCCTCCCTCTTTGAAATATCATGCACAGTTTGCCCCTTATTAACTTATTCTTTCTGCAGCTACAAAACCTAGAAATTTGTGTAGAAGTGGCATTACTACTTCTGAATTATACCTGTGCTCTTGATCTATGCATGTGCTCTTTTAATAAACTCTGTGCTCCTCTCTTGCAGTATCAATATCCTTTTACTCTGGTTCACAGTGCATGTTATGTAATAAACTTTTACTTAGAAACAATCCCGTTTATTCTTTTGAGTATGCTTGCACTCTGGTTCTTGAGTGTATACTATTCTCTCGTAAACCTTTTATGTACCCTTTTTTCTCTGCTCACTCTTGAATTTTTTTCCTGTGTGAGTCAAATGGACCTGGTTCCCTGATCAGGACCTACTTACACAACTGCTGATAATTTAGAAAACTGTCTGGTAGCTCCTCAAACAGTATACCTACATACACAGAATATAATTACACAAAAGCAATACTTCATATTTACTGGGTACTGACTGCACCTCCTCTAAAGTAAATATTTCCTTTTCATTTATTCTTCCTCTCCAGTCCTAGGGAACTCTGATTACTTTATAGATCTGTATATTCTATACATTTTATGTAAATGAAATTATATATAATGTGTGGTCTTCGGTGGCTTGTTTCTTTCACTTAGCATAATGTTTTCAAGATTCTACTATGTTTCAATGTGTATGTACTTTTATCCGTTTTTGTAACACATTTAATTATCAGTAATGGGTATTTAGGTTGTTTCTGATTTTGTAATGCTATGAATTTTTGTACAATATATTTTGTGTGGATGTGTGTTTTATTTCACTTGGACTTATAATTTGAAGTGGAATTATGTTTTATGTATGTAGGTATACTGTTTGGGCTGGAGTGATAGCGCAGCAGGTAGGGCATTTGCCTTGCACATGGCCGACCTGGGTTTGATTCCTCCGCCCCTCTCGGAGAGCCTGGCAAGCTACCGAGAGTATCTGTCCCGCACGGCAAAGCCTGGCAAGCTACTCGTGATATATTTGATATGCCAAAAACAACAAGTAACAACAAGTCTCACAATGGAGATGTTATGGGATCCTACTCTAGCAAATCCATGAACAATGGGAGGACAGTGCTACAGTACAGGTATACTGTTTGAGGAGCTACGAGAGAGTTCTCTAAACTATCAGCAGTTGTGTAAAAGTTGGTTTCTTCACTTTCTTGTCAACGCTTTTCTTTAACTTTCTGCTTAACTCATCTAGTAGATGTAAAGTAGTACCTTATTGCAGTTTTGATTTGTTGGCTAATATTGAACTCTTTTTTTTTTTTTTTTTTTTTGCATTTTGGGCTGCACCTGGCGATGCACAGGGGTTTCTTCTGGTCTCCTGGCTCTGCACTCAGGAATCACTCCTGGCGGTGCTCAGGGATGTTGGGAATCGAACCCGGGTCGACGATGTGCAAGGCAAACGCCCTATCTGCTATGCTGTCGCTCCAGCCCCTGAACTCTTTCTTTCATGCATCAATTGACCATTTGTTTATTTTAGAGAAATAACGAGAGAGCTGAGTTCTTTGCCAACTTGGGATCCTTTGATAGGGAGGTTATTTTTTTTGTTGTTGCTGTCTTTGTGGTAGTATGTGAATTCTGGCCCCATCTCTGCAAGTTGTTAGGGTTATAATTAGGAACTCTCATGGTAGATTTCCCTTTATCTTTTTCTTAGTGCAGAGTTAGGGTGAAGCAGAAATTTCTGTGAAGCTGTTCCCCCACCCACCCCACCCTGCCCCGCCTTTTCCCTTTTTTTTTTTTTTGTTTTTATATTAGGAATCTTGCCAGACAGTGCTCAGCATTTTCTCCTGGCTCTGTGCTCAGAGATCATTCCTGGCAGGACTCAGAGGACAGTATATTTTGAGGGTCGAACCCAGGTTGGCTGCTTGCAAGGCAAGCATCCTACTCCCTATATTCTCTCTCTGGCCCCTGCTTATTCACCCAGGACGGTGCTTTTAGGAAGTCCTGGCTATGCAGGGAAACCTTAGGTTGGAAATGATCTCGCATGTGGAGATCTTTACTTGATTTGATGTTGCATCAGGTCTGACGCTTGGTCTCTAGCAAATTAAAATGATGGTTTTGTGAATGACTCGGAAACAAGGCCCTTGTTGTTAGGAAAATATGCAATTTTCCTACTTTATGGTTTCCCAGAATTTCCTGTCAGCTCACTTAAACTTGATCCAGAACTTTTAGGTATTACAGATTATGGGATCTCTACAGATATGTTGCTAGAAATGGAAATCTTGAGTAGATTGTTTTATCTTTTTTACTCATGTGCAGAAATGCAAAATTGTAAAAGAATTAAAAGCCATCATGACATAGATCATTAACAATTATGTTAAAATCTGTACGTGATGTGCTCAAGTATGTTGTGACTAGAGAAAATACTAGTTTCCAGAGTTAGGCTCTAGCTAATGTCAGCAATTTTAAAAACACTGTTATGGTAAAAGCTCTCAGATTATTATTGTTAGTAGAGATTTCTGTATCCCCAGCATCTCTCATGTTTGGTGTTCTATAGGCAAACTACAACTGCTCATGTGTATCAGATTACTTAGGTCTAACTCAGCATTAATTCTTATCTATACTAATGTACTTAATAATTTATTTAAAGCAGTGAAGTATTTATAGCATGGTTTCAGCTGGGTGAATTCTTGGGTAATTTCATCTGTTTTTCATGAAATGTGATGCCAAACTAATTTTGCTATTGTTTTCATGTTGCTACTTATTAGCGACTGAGACCATAGGCCCTTGGTATTCTAGTTGAAGGGCAATTAGGATTGAGTAAAGGCAAAGGTAAAGGCCCTCCCATTGATCGTCGATTTGCTCGAGCGGGCCCAGTAACGTCTCCATTGGAGACTTTGTTGTTACTGTGTCTGGCATATCGAATACTCTCGGTAGCTTGCCGGGCTCTCCGAGAGGGGCGGAGGAATCGAACTCGGGTCGGCCATGTTGGCCGCTTGTAAGGCGAACGCCCTACCCGCTGTGCTATCGCTCCAGCCCAGGATTGAGTAGCTTAATATTTTCTGTTAATATAATACATTGAAATGGAAGGAGTAGGCATTTGGACAGAATTCAAAATTATCTTGGTAATATGGTTATAGTGAAGATAAACATACTAAAAGTTTAAATTCCATTGTTGTAAGTATAATCACTGTTAACATTTTGGTATATTTAAATTGTATTTTAAAATTTAAAACTGATTATACTGTATATGTATTTGTATTAATAGTTTGCTTTTATCATTTATAATTGGTAAAGACTTCCCTTATTTTGTTAAATATTCTTTCCAAACTTTTATAAATAGCTACATAATATGCTTTCAAAAGGTTGGATTGAAACAACAGATCTGTTATTTTTCTTTTAAATATTTGGATTCCTTTGAATGTTAATGCTATTGTAAATTGGAGTGAGCATCCATGGAATACACAGAGTTATGTTTATCTTGACATATTATAATTTTGGGGGAGGAAGTTTTGGACCACACCCAGCAGTGCTCTGGGGCTCCTGTCATTGTTTGTGCAGTGCCAGTGCTCCAACCAGGGTTGCCATATGCAGGGCAAGTACCTGGACCTTCATACTATTTCTCTAGCCCTATATTATTATATTTACTGGGTGTATATTGGTTATAGCGTATAAATATTTCTATGGTTCTTACACTGTCACTGTCCTCCCGTTGTTCATCCATTTGCTCGAGCGGGCACTAGTAACATCTCCATTGTGAGACTTTTTACGATTTTTGGCATGTCAGATATGTCACGGGTAGCTTGCCAGGCTTTTCCTGGCAGAAGATTATAGCAAAAGATTACATTTCATCCTGTGCTTCAAATTGTGTTCTAGGATTACTATAGAATTAGTTTATGCTCCCAGTATGTGTTTGAAAATACCTGTTCTATTACATTTTTCCAAAAAGGGATGGCAATCTTATGCTAATAGTGCTCTAAAAAATAGATGAAATGTATATTTTTTACTTTCTGAAGAGGTTGATATTTTAAAATTATTTTTATTGACGTACAATGAATGTTTTGAATGCTTGTTTTAGGGACACATTGTGAATATATACGGGGCCCACCACTTAAAGTGCTAGTATCACTCCACCAGAGTCTGCTGCCTGGCTTCTTACACTGGATTGTGACCCCATGTGGAGTCACATAACTGAATGTGAAGGTCTCAAATTTGGCGGTAGTGAAAGGTTTCTGAATGTGTAACAACCAAATATTGGTTTAAAATTCACCACATAGGGGCTGGAGCGATAGCACAGCAAGTAAGGCATTTGCCTTGCACGCAGCCCACATGGCCGACCCGGGTTCGATTCCCAGCATCCCGTATGGTCCCCTGAGCACCGCCAGGAGCAATTCCTGAGTGCATGAGCCAGGAGTAACCCCTGAGCATCGCCGGGTATGACCCAAAAAAGCATAAAAAAAAATTTCACCACATGATGATGAACTGGAGCCCTTTCTGGCAGTGCTTTTTCCTGTTTTCTTTCTCAGGAGTGAGTAAAGCCTCAGAAGCCTTAATCTGAATGACACTTTAGCCCACATTCTGCTTCTCACTGCTCAGAGTCTGAGATTTGTTTCAGTAGACCTGTCCTATTCCCTTTTATTTCCTGCCTTGCTTTTTTTCTTTGTAAACTATACGTGTGTGAAATCCTATGTATTTGTCTTCTTCTGACTTGTTTCACTTAGCCTGACTTCTGTTCTATCCACATTATAGCAAAAGATTACATTTCATCTTTTGTTGTTTTTTGTTTGGGGGCCACACCTGGCAGTGCTCAGGGCTTACTCCTGACTCTGTGTCCAGGATCACTCCTGGCTCTTTCTTTTGGGATCATAGTTGCTCAGCGGGACTGTATGCAGTGTTGGGGATTGAACCCAGGTCAGTAAGACAAGTACCCTACTATTTCTTCAAGCTCAGATTTCTTCTTTTCTTACAGCTAAGTAACAGTCTTTATTTTTCATGTCCAGGGATTATTTTTTAGCATTTTTTGGGGGAGGGCTACATTTGATGATGCTCAGGGATTATTCCTGGCAGATTTGGGGGACCATTTGGGGTGCTAGGGATTGAACTGGATTAGCCGTGTGCAAGGTAAACTCTCAATTCACTGTACTGTCTGTCACTCTTGCCCTGCATTGCATATGTTATTTTTTTACCATAAATTCTTTATTCATCATTTATTGTTGGGCACTTGGTTTTTTCCCCGATTTTGACTATTTTTATAACAATGCAATGAGTCTAAGTATGCATGTATGTTTCGAATTAGTGTTTTCATGTTCTTTGAATAGATACCTAGGAGTGGAATTTCTAGATCAAATGACAGTTCTATTTTCAAATAATTTTGAGAAATCTCTAAACTCTTCCATAGGCTGGTCCAGTTTATATAGATTCACCAAAAGTGAACAAATTTCCTTTTTCTTCACATCCCACCATCACTTATTATTTCTGACTTTTTTGATAACAGGCCATTCTCCTTGATATGTGGTATTGTCATGTTGCCATTTTTGATTTGAATTTCCCTGATAAGATGCATTTTTACACATGCCTCTTGGTCATCTGTATGCTTTCGTTGGAGATTTGTTTGTTCAGCTTTTCTCCACCATTGTTGAATAGTTGTGTTTTATTGTTGAATTTTGTGAATTCTGTATAGATCTTGGATATTAGTCTTTTGTCAGATATCTGATGTGTGACTATTGTCTCTCATTTACTAGGACGTCTTTGGTTTCAATGGAATAGCTGGTTAAGAGCTTTTAGTTTTATGTAATTTCATGTCTTTAGTTTTGCTTCTGCTTTCCTTACCAGTGAAGTTGAATTTCTGAAGCCACCACTGAAGCCGCTGTCATGGAATTGATTTGCTTAATTTATTTATTTTTCAATGTTTCAAGTCTGACATCTAAGTTTTCAATCCATTTTGAATTACCTTTAGTGCATAACATGAGACAGTGAACTTAATTTCATTTTTTCTCCATGTGGTAGCCGTCCAATTTTCCCAGCATCAGTCGTTGAAGATAATTCCTTTTCTCATTTTATGTAGTTGGATCCTTTGTTATAAATTAAGTGCTCATGCATATGAGAATTTATTTCTGGACTCTCAGTTCTATTCTGTTGGCCTATGTGTGCCTTTATTCCTATACCATAGTTTAAAAAAAATTACCACTTTGTAGTGTAGATTAAGTCCAGGGAATGCAATGCCTCCAACCTTTTTTCTGAAAATTGTTTTGGCTTTTAGGGTTTTCTGTAATTTTGTGGATCACAATCACGATCACGACCATCCTGTTGTTCGTCAATTGTCTCGAGCAGGCCCCAGTAATGTCTCCTTCGTCCTAGCCCTGAGATTCAAAGCTTTTTCAGGGTTAGGAGAATGAGACCCATCATTGTTACTGGCATTTGGCATATTGGGTACCCCACGGGGAGTTTGCCAGACTCTGCCGTGTGGGCAGGTTACATTCAATAACCTGCCAGTTTGCGAATTTTGTGGAGATTTCAGTAATATTTGTTCTAGTTCCTCAAAGAATATCATTGGGATTTTGATAGAAATTGCATCTTCTGTGTGATATATATGTATAGTATGGCATATTAGTATATAGTGTCTTGAATAATTGCATTGGCTGTATAAGTCATCCATGTTCTTTATTAAGTTGATTTCTAGGTACTGAGTTCCTTTTCTTTTTCTTTTTTTTTTTAATGTAGGAGTACTGCTATTTATTCAGTCATTGACTAAGCTGATTGAATTGGGCATGACAGTTCTTTTTTATATAGTGATAAAAGTGATTGACTATTTCTTTTTTCTAATTCAGTTGTAGAAAATGCAACAGTTTTTTCACCTCTCACTTTACTGTATTTCCCTATTGGCTTGAAATAATTTTTGTTGGTGTCTTTAGGGTTTTCTGAGTATATCATCTGAAAATAGTGATAAATTTAGTACTTCTTTTCCAGTTTGGAACGTCTTATTTATTTTTGGTCAAATTATGGCTGAAATTTTCATAACTATGTTGAACAATAGTGGTGGAAATTATATATTTGTCTTATATCTGATCTTAGAAGACAAGCTTTCAAGTCAGAGCATTAGTACAGCGGGTACAGCACTTGTCTTGAATGTGTGACTAATTTGGGTTCAATCCAGACCACATATGGGACTGCCAGGAGTGAACCCTGAGTGTAGAGCTAAGAGTAAGCCCTGAGCACTGCTCTGTGTGACCCGCCTCAAAAATAAAAAAGAAGAAAAACTTTTGAGTTTTTTACTGCTAAGCATGATATTGACTATGGGTTTCTTGTATATGACCTTTATTCTGAGATGTTTCTTCAATCCCCATTTTATTGAGCATTAAACATTTTTTAAATCATGAATAGGTACTACACTTGATCTTAGCCAATAGGCCAAGAAAAGATGAATAGGTATTATATATTGTCGAAAGTAATCTCTACATTTATGGTAATAAGAATGTTGTATTTTGTTGTTTTTGTTAATGTTCGTGGCATGTTCAACAGTTTTTGCTTCCTTGATGTGAGTTCCACATGGTTATGCTGTGTGATCCTTTTATTTCTTAATTTTTGGACCTTTGTGTTTTGGACCTCATCAAACAGTGTTCAATGACTACTCATACTACTTCTGGTTCTGCGCTTCCGTGGTGGATAGTTACTTCCTGAGATGCATGTAGTGCTAGGGATCAACTCTGAGCCTCTTACATGCAAAGCATGTGTTCAGCCCTTTGATCTCTTTGATTCATATACTAACATTTTAATGTGTTGAATTTTGTTAAAATTCTGTTGAGGATCTTTGCTTTCACTGTTCTTTAGGGATAGTGGTATGTAGATTACTCTTCTTTTTTGTGATATCTCTCTGATTCTGGTATCAGAATAATTTTGTTCTTTAAAGAAAAATGTTTGGGGGGCTAGAGCGATATAGTACAGAGAGTAGGGCATTTGCATTGCATGTGGCCCATTCAGATCCCTGGCACTGTCAGGAGTAATTACTGAGTACAGAGTCAGGAATAGTCCCTGAGCATCACCAGGTAGGGCCCCAACTCCCCTACCTTTCCCCCCCCAAAAAAAACTGCTTGGAAGAGATCCCTTCCATGGGAAGAGCTTGAAAAGAATATGTAGGCAGTAGGTTATCTTTGAAGTTTTGCTGGAACTCTATAGTAAAACCATCTGGACCTGGTCTTCTGTTTTGGAGGAACATTTGATTTCTGTTCCAGTTTCCTTGCTTGTAATTTCCTGTTTAGGTTTCCTATTTCCTATAGGTGGACCAGACCATACCTAGTGGTGCTCAGGGCTCTGAGTTTAGGTGCTCCTGGAGGGGCTTGGGGGATCATTAGTGTACTGAGGATTTAACCAGTCACTTGTAAGACAAGGGCCCTGCCTGCTGTTCTATCACTCTGGCCCCACTGATTGAGACTTTGTCTTATCATCTTGGTTTTTAACTTTTATATCCACAGAGCTCTCAATTTTTATCTAGTCAAATATTTCACTTTTGTGGGGTTTCTTTTGCCTTGCCTCCTAAATGTTTAGAATGGCATTTCAATATCTTATCCCCAGATACATGTATCAATGTGTGTGTGTGTGTGTGTGTGTGTGTGTGTGTGTGTACACACACACACACATATTTGGATATATGTATATACACATACACATACTAGGACATTCTTGTATTCTAAAGATACTATACAAAATCTGGTTAATTTTTTTACATTTGGTTTTAATTCTTTTGGAATCTAATAAGATAAAGAAATATGATCCCCCAACCCCCATGGATGCTTAAGTATCCTAGCAGCATTTATTGATAGTCATTTCTGTTCCAACATATGAATTGTTCTTGAGGATATGCTTTATTTAGTATTTCCCCTTTTTGTTTTCAGTAATTATGAAGTGGTATGTCATTGCTTTTCACTTGGATTACTGATTAGATTCGATCGTTCTGTAATCATTATCTTTAGTGATAATTTGTTTCTTTTATTCTTTATTCATATTTTCTGCTCATTTTCTCTGGCTGTATTATGTGAAATGATAATGGCCTGCCATGTATTCTGGGATATATTTTGTTGTAAATTTTATAACCAGTTTTTCCTTGTGTTTTTTTTTCCTGGCTCTGCACTCAGGAGGTACCCCTGGCAGTGTTTAGGGGACCATATGAGATGCTGGGAATTGAACCTGGGTCGGCTATGTGCAAGGCAAATGCCCTACTTGCTGTGCTCTCTCTCTAGCCCCCAACCCTTGTGTGTTCTTGACTTTTCTCTATTACCGAATTTGAATTTTGTGTGATTCTTATGTTTTTAACCTTAATAAATACTTATTGAGCACTTTTGTATTTCATGTAGTTATAGGTACATCATAATCAAAGATTTCTAGAGACTACAGTGGAGGAGTTCTTACATACCCTGAATTCATAAAAATCTTCATGTGTGTTTTCCTTGTAGTGTTTTAATTTTTGGCTTCTAAATTATCAACCTACCGTAAGACTTACTTTTTTTGACTACACCTGGCAGTGCTTAGGTGTAATACTATAGTACTATTAGCTCTGTGCCACAATGGTAGGGGGACCATATGTGATTATGGGAAGCAAGCTATTAACTTTATATATAGTGTCTAATGGGAAATTTACTTCAATGTTTTAATTTGAGTAATCGGTTTTCCCTAAAAAAAAAAAATAGACACATGCTAATACTTATTTACTATTTCATACTGTCACCTCTGTTGGAGATCAAACATGCATCGTGTAGGGTTTTATGCTCTTTCTGTATTAGTGGTGTCTTCTGATTTGGTGATTTTTCAGATTTTTGAGTTTCTTATTATAGCTGCTTGCTGGCATGCTTTCTTGCCCTCTTCCCCCACTTCCTCCCTCTGTCTTTCCTTTTTCTGTCTGTGCTTTGAGCTCCTCTCCTCACTCCCCCCCTCTGCTTCCTTTCTTTGTCTTCTTACAACCGGTTGAAAGAGTAAATTTTTTTAGCTTAAAAATAGAATATTGAATGCAATCTTTCTATGTTTATCCCTTTCTTTCTGAGTCATTTCGCTTAACATGATACTTTCCATGTAGTACCACTTGTATGTAAACTTCATGACTTCGTCTTTTCTAACAGCTACATAGTACTCCATTGTGTAAATGTGCCAGAGTTTCTTCAACCAGTCATCTGTTCTCGGGCACTCAGGTTTTTTCCAGATTCTGGCTATTGTAAAGAGTGCTGCAATAAACAGACAATTGCAGATGTCACTTCGGCTATACTTTTTTGCCTCTCTGGGATATATTCCCAGGAGTGGTATTGCTGGGTCAAATGAGAGCTCAATTTCTAGTTTTTTGAGAATCATCCATACTGTTTTCCAGAAGGGCTGAACCAGTCGGCATTCCCACCAACAGTGAAGGAGTGTCCCTTTCTCACCACATCCGCGCCAGCACCGGTTGCTTTTGTTCTTGTGGATATGGGCCAGTTCATCTGGGGAACATAAAGTAACAAAATAGGAAACTAACACCCAAGTATGGCAGAGATTAGTACCAGGAATTTTACTCAATGACCCGGAGGACAACCACACATGTTAGGGGAAAAGGGAGCTCAGAAAGAGAAGGGAACACCAAATAAAGGGTGTTGGGAGGATCCGCCCACGATGGGAGAGCATGCTGAGGGTAGACTGTTGACCAAGCATGATTGCCACTCAGTGCCTCTTTTGCTGACCATGGCACTCAAAAGGAGAGAGAGGGAAATGCCCTGCCACAGAGGCAGGGTGGGTTGGGGGCTGGGGGGGAGGGGATGCTGGGATCCGTGGTGGTGGGAAATGCGCACTGGTGGAGGGATGGGTGTTTGATCATTGTATAATCGAAACCCAAGCACAAAAATGTGTAAGTCTACAACTGTACCTCATGGTGCCTCACTATTAAAAAATAAATAAATATAATAAAAAAATAGAATATTGAGAAGAGAAGGCAGTGATATAGAAGTGTGTTTAAAAGGGAAAAGGCGAAGTACAGATTCCTCTGATAGCAGTTTGCTGAGACCTTCCAGGTATTTTTCTGGCACAGGCAGAAGAAAAGCAGGCTGTTTGTGCATATGTGTACTTCTGCCTTATTTCATTTAGAGTTCAAAAAGACAGTTTTTTAAAAGTTCTACCCAGACCTTTTGATGTCTGCTTTTGTGTATGCATACATGATACCAGTAGTAACTTAATTCTCCCTTAATGAACTGGTAAAAATTACTTGATTTGTTCTTAAATCTTGATACTTTCCAGTACTGCTAATCTTGGTTAACAAGATGGAATTATGCACTTTATTTTCTTTTTCCCTAGGGCCTCTTTTCTTAGAATTCTGCTTTGAGCTGTCTGTTTACTTTCCTTAAAAAAAGTGTTTGTTGCTGTGAGGTCGCACCTGATGTCCTCCCGGGGCCACCGGCCCCCGCATCTCAGTCAGTGCCTTGCCCATTCATGGCCTATGCTCTATCACTTTACCACTTCTCCATCTCCTGAGTGCTCATAATCTTTCCAGGGCATTGGCATGTAGCTTTCTTAAGTGAGAATTGACAGTTTAACTTGATGCGAATTTTTTAGTTCAAGGCTCTTTCTAGTTTTTGAAAAGGAAATAAAAACAAAAGGAAATGAAAACAAAAGGAAATGAAAACAAAAGATTTTGTTTGTTATATGTAGTATCCTGGAGGAGGAGAATGTTTTTGGTGTAGTGCTAGAGGTATTGTGCAGATTGAGGAATCGAGATGAGTAAGTAGAAGAAAGAGGAGCGCTTACGAGGTTCTTCGCCACACACTTGACTACTGAAGGAAGGGGTGGGGGGCGGGTGGTGAAAAGCAGTTTCTAGCATTTTATTTTTTATTGGTGTTTATAGCTCTTAAAAGAAGTTGAAGTTGTATACCTGTGTTCATGTCATTTATTCTTTTTAAAATCTTTTTAGCCTCCACCTGGCAATGTGAAAATGCCTAATGTACCCAGCACACAGCCAGCAATAATGAAACCAACAGAGGAACATCCAGCTTATACACAGATTGCAAAGGTCAGTGCATATTACACATGTGAATTCACACAGGAAATGACAATATTCATAATATTTGCTTTAAGAGTAAAATAGTTCTTCATACAATTCTTATTTGTTAATTTTAAAAAATAATAATTGGGGGAGGCCAGAGAGACATTGCAGAGGTTAAGGTGCTTATCTGCATGTGGCAGACCCCGGTTAGATTCCTGACACCACACATGGTCCCCAGAGCAGTTCCAGGAGTGATCCCTGAACACCGCCAAGAGTAGGCTCCAAGCACTGCTGAGTGTGCTTCCAAAACCAGAACACTAAAAATAAAATTTTAATTTGTCTTTTGGGCTGCACTTCTTCCATAGCGTGAATTGTATGAAGGGTCACTCATGTAATTTGTGGGGGAACCAGATGTTGCTGGAGATTGATTGAACCCAGCTGCCTCTGTGCACAGCATTTGCTCTCGTTCATTGAGCTCTCTCTCCCACCCCCCTAGTTACTTTTTAACTTTACTCATGAATTTGAGCTAGCTGCTCATCAACACTAATAGTCTTTTTTACCTGATAGCATTTGCTGTATCTCATTATTAGCATTGCTGAATTCATATGTTATCCGGGTCTTTATATTGTGATTTTTTTCCCCTTTGGTTTCACTATTTAATGTGCAATACCATTAAAATAGCAGCAATAGAAAAGTACATTTTTTTTGAGAGAGAGTTTTCTGGCTAAGCAAGAGACAGTGGTAGGAAATTTGAGGTGGGAGAATATAAGAACAATATTGATGAATAGATGCCTGATATTATTTAAAAGCAAATAAAATTATGAAACCCCAAATTACTAAGATATTCTTTTTGCTCATTATCTTACTGAAAATAAGGTATTGCATTTCTTTTTCACATTTGGGTATCCTAACTACCGTTTATCCCACTTAAGAGACAGTTTATTTTGTTTTCTCTCATCTGTTTTCCTCAATTGTTCTGTTTTTCATGTGTATAGATTCTGTTAATTTTGTTATTCCAATTACCTTAGCACTGTTACTGAGAGATTTTTTTTCTTGTCCTTATGTCCTCAGCATTTCCACTGAGGACTTGTATATAAATGAGATAAAAATGGGCCCAGTGTCTTCATAATAATTTTTGAAATTTTTATCTTCAGTGATTTCCTATTATTTTGAAAGCATTTGAAAAAAAACTTCGCATAGGATATACCGTAGTTACAGTATTTTATACTTCTAACTTGCTATTTTCTGTTTAGGAGCATGCCTTGGCTCAGGCTGAACTTCTTAAGCGCCAGGAAGAACTAGAAAGAAAAGCAGCAGAATTAGATCGTCGAGAGCGAGAAATGCAGAACCTCAGTCAACATGGTAGTAGGATTCTAAGATGTTTAAATTTAAAATAACTTGCAGAAACTTTAAGTTGTATCTACACTAACTCTGTGAAACATTTGTTTTGCAGAAAATTCCTGCCCTGTTTTTCTTTCTCCTAACGAGATTAGACAGTAGATTTCCTTTTTTAAATAAATCAGTTAGTTTTTTTTAATGAGTCACCATGAGATACAAAGCTCTCTTCATAAATGGGTTTCAGTCATACAATGATCCAACGCCCACCCCTCCATTAGTGTCCATTTCCCACCACCAGTGACCCCAGTTTCCCTCCAGCCACCCCCCCACCCCCCCTTTTCCAGACTGCCTCTGACAGGCACTTTCTCTTTCTCTCTCTCTCTCTTGCTGGGTCAAGTGGAAGCTCAATTTCTAAATTTTTTTTAGGAATGCCCATATTATTTTCAGAAGGACTTGTACCAGTTGACATTCCTACCAGTATTGAGTATGAGAGTTATTTCCTCCCTGCATCTAACGGCCAAGACCCAGAGACTATAAAACCCAGCTCCCGGAGATGCACAGCCGCATTTGCAGCCGTGCGACATCTAATTATCTCATTCTTACTTTGGACAACCTGGCAGGCTACCGAATGTAACCTGCCCACATGGCAGAGTCTGGCAAACTCCCCGTGGGATACCCAATATGCCAAATATCAGTAACAATGATGGGTCTCATTCTCCTAACCCTGAAAGACCCTTGAATATGGCACTTTTTAAAATCTCAGGGCTAGGGCGAAGGAGATGTTACTGGTGTCTGCTCGAGGCAATTGACGAACAACAGGATGATCATGATCATGATCTGTGCCAGCACTAGTTCTTTTTTATGTGTGCCAGTCTCTGTGGTGTGAGATCGTATCTTATTACTATTTTGATTTGTATCTCCCCGATGATTACTGATGCAGATCATTTTTTTCACGTACCTCTTGACTATTTGTGTTTTCTTCTTTGAGGAAATTTCTGTTCATCTCTCCCCTCCATTTTTTGGTGGGGGTTGGTTGTTTTTTCTTGTAAAGTTCTACCAGAGTCTTCTGTATCTTTGATATTAGCTCCTAAGTAATTTCTCCCATTCTGTGGCTGTCTTTGTATCCTGGTCATTGTTTCCTTTGCAGTGCAGAAATTTCTTAATTTAATGTAGGACTGATGTTGATTCTTAACCTCTGATTTATTCTAATCAGTTCTAGATTGTCTGCCTCATCCTCTTAGCGTTTCTGAGAAACATTAAAAAAAAAAGTGATCACTCTAGGAAGCCTAGATTATTTCCATGATGTCAAAGTGTAGTAAAATGAATTAATTATTTGCTCTGAAATCTGTTCAGACTGTGATAACCAGGAGTATCTTTAGGGCAAGTTCAGCCTTGGAGTAAGAAGGAATGATAAATCTGGATTAGGAAGTCTGGTAAAGTGATAAGACTAACTGATGTTTTATACTCCACAGATGTGTGCAGTCCGTGAGGCTGACACCTAAGGGTAGCAGATACACAGGATAGGAAGATTGCTCTGTGGCGCTGGAACCCTGCCTCAGGAGCAAAGGGGAGAAGGCAGCTGGAATAGAGAAGGGATCACTAAGAAAATGATGACTGGAGGAACCGGTCGGGATGGGAGATGTGTGCTGAAAATAGATAATGGACCAAACATGATAACCTCTCAGTATCCATAATACCCAAAAGTAGAGAGAGAGTATGGGGAATATTGTCTGCCATAGACACAGGGGAAGAGTGGGACGGGGAGAGGGGGCTGTATACCAGGGATATTGGTGGTGGGGAATGTGTGTTGGTGGAGGGATGGGTGTTTGATCATTGTGTGATTGTAACCCAAACATGAAAGCTTATAACTATCTCACGGTGATTCAATAAAATTAAAAAAAAAGACTTAACAATGATTTCTTCTTAGAATGTATACAGACCACTTGAGGACATGTTTACTCTGCGCCATTTTCTTGCCTTGCAATATCAGAAAACATCTATAATAGAAGAAACTAACGATTTAGGTTGAGCTCACTATTTTTAAAATGTCAGTAACTAAAATATGACCTATTTTTTTAGGACTGACTAATTTAAGTTTTTTCCTAGGAAAGATGTTGTAGTTCAAGTAGTTAATTAAGGGTGGGAGTCTCTTAGTATAGTCTGTGGAGGGGGGCTAGTGGTAGAAACAATCTTTAGGTTTGCTCCCAGCCTCCTCCTACCCCGTGAGAGAGGAGGCACGCAGTTTCTGAGTCTTTGTTCTTTTGTTCACTGCTGCTTCTCAGACAGTCTGAGAAATGTAGGAACCACTTGAAGTTTAAAAAGAATTTTAAATGCTGGAGGCATATTGTTGGGGAGAATCAAATAGACTGTATTGCTCTCATCTTTAAGAAGTATGTAAAAATCTAATTTTTTTTGTCTTTTTGCTGCATATAGACCTTTAATGCATACTTAATTTCCAGCGTTTTTTCTCTGGCAAATCCCTAAAGTGGAATTCTTCATCGTGGCTCCCAACAGGTCCCTTTGCACAGACACGCTATGCTGCCTTCTCTTTGTACATCCCTCAACCTCTAGTAGAAGACCTCATTTTCCCCACGCAGACACTCTTAAAACCCTCTCCAGTTGTTTGAAAAGCATCCGACATCCGGCAGCTGAGTTTAGTTTTTGTTTTTTGTTTTTCACCTTAAACTGGTTTCACATTCACAATTTCATTCGATCCTTAAAAATGTCCAAGAGGTTTTTTTTTTTAATTTTTTTTTTATTAGTGAAACACCATGTGGTACAGTTATAGACTTACAAATTTTTGTGCTTGGGTTTCAGTTATACAATAATCAAGTACCCATCCCTCCACAGTGCCCATCCTCCACCACCACTGGTCCCAGCATCCCTCCCATCCCCCATCCCCCCTGCCCCACCCTGCCTCTGTGGCAGGGCATTCCCCCTTGTTCTCTCTCTCTTCTTTTGGGTACTGTGTTTTACAAGAGAGGCATTGAGTGGCAATCATGTTTGGTCTATAGACTACTTTCAGCATGCTTCTCCCACCCTGCGGGGATCCTCACAACACCCTTTATTTGGTGCTCTCTTCTCTATCTGAGCTTCCCAAGAGGTTTTTTATTTAAGTTGTGATTTTTAATAACTAAAATTAGAAAATGGCTGTAATTACTATATTTACCCTTTTGTAAAGTTATTCTTTTAGTTTTTTTTTAAATTTTTGCTGTTATTTTCCCTAATTATTTTTTGTGTAATTTTCTTATATAATCCATTTCCACTCCTCATAGCTTCAACTTTTCCTTCAAGTTTTTGAAACTGCCTTAATTCCTTAACTTCTTTCTTATTTTCTTAATTCTTTTAAAAATAGTTTTTTCTATTTGAATCACTGTGATATACAGTTACAAGAGTTGTTCATGACTGAGTTTCAGTTGTACAGTGTTCAAGCACCCATCCTTTCACAGCGTACACTTTCTTCCACCAATGTCCCTGTTTCTCTCTGCCCCTCAACCTTCGATTTGCACTTTTCCTTTTAGGCACTGTGGTTTGCAGTGCTGTTACTGAAAGGGAATCATGAATATCACTTTATCTTCTTCCAGCACCTAGTTCTTGTCAGATGTTTCCTCATAGTTTTCTGAATTTTTTACGTGTGTATTATGGATATATTTTTTTTAGACTGAGATTTCTGTATTTGATTTTTTTATTGGTTAATCTGTTTATGGAGTTATCAGAAAAATCACAATATTAAAATAAAAAACTTCTTTTTCCTCTTCACTTTGGATAGGAATTACAATATACATAAAGATTTAAGATGAAGAGGAAATTGTAGAGATTTTAAAACTGCTTGGCCTCTACATGAGTGCTACGTGGGACAGGGTCAGAGGATATGTCTGTGCTTATTTATATTGGTGCCAGAGTTAAACCCCAGGGCCTTGTCACATGCTCCCCAACTGATGAGTCACGTCCCCAGCCACATGTTTTGTTTTGTTTTTTATCTTCTACTTTGAACTGTTCATAATTCCTGATGAGCATTATTTATACATGTATGCGTGTGATACTAGCAGATTCTTTCATATATTCTATAGTGATACTCTCTGAAAAAAACTTAAAAGCACCAATTTTAACTTTTGTACAGAAATGTAGAGACACAGTGTTATTTTTGTAAAATATCCTTGAAAAGGAATGCATACTCTATGATACAGAAAATAAGAATAGCACATATGGGCTATTGCCTAAGGGAAGTGGCTCAGAAGTCAAGCACATGACTTGCTTGTGTGAGGAGCTGTTTGATTCTCAGTATTGAAAAAAATTCTTAAGCAGAAGAAAATTCTTTTTGTTAATGTAGATTATTTTTTTTCTTTTAATTTGCAGGCAGAAAAAATAACTGGCCACCTCTTCCTGACAATTTTCCTGTGGGACCTTGTTTTTATCAGGATTTTTCTGTAGACATTCCTGTAGAATTCCAAAAGACAGTGAAGATTATGTACTACTTATGGATGTGTAAGTATAGACTGAATTATATACTTGTTCAAGCTCATATTTTGTTTTCAAAAATCAATTTTAAACTCATATTAAGAACTTGTTCTATATCTCTTGATTTTCAGAGACATCATATTTAGGTACTTCAGAATTATGCCATGTGTAACAAAGTATGTAATTAACCAACATTTCCTTCTTAATTTTTGGGAGTAGAGGGACCACACCTGGTGCACAGGTTACTCCTCGCTCTGCACTCAGGAATCATGCCTAGCCTTTCTCAGGGAACCATGTGGGGTGCTGGGGATCCAACCCTGGTAGTCCACATGCAAGGCAAATGCCCTCCCCACTGTGCTATTGCTCTGGCCCAAGATGGCATTTCGCGTGAGGAAGGAACTTCTCATAATATAGTTAGAATTTAGCAATGATTCTTCTCTTTGAAAAAATATTATCTAAGCAGTATTTGCTTTGAAGAAATTATGACCAGTAGTTTTATGCAAGTGAAGGCTGTTAAAATTCTTTTTATAATTTTTGACTGCCTTTTAATTTGTTTATTGAGGGATTTTTTTAGATCACATCCAGCAATACTTGGGGGATTCTATTCATTTTGGGGATTGTTGGTTGTATGCAAGGTAAATACTTCCATCCCTGTGTTACCTTCCCTAGCTCATGACTGCTTTTCTAAAGGGGCATAACATGATGTAATATTAAAATTATAATTCCTACACAATTTTGTTTTAGTAATTAGCTGATTTTTTTGGTTCTTGTAACACACTCAGCAGTGATCAGGTTTACTTCTGACTCTGTGCTCAGGTCACTCCTGGCAATGTCTGGGGTACCATATGGGGTGCAGGAATGAAAGTGAAATCAACTGAATGCAGTGCATAATCTTAACTCCCCGTTCTCTCTGACCCTATAAGCAGGTTTTTGTTTATTTTTGGGTCACACCTAGAAGTGTGCCCAAGACTTATTCCTGGCTGTGCACTCTGTAGCCCGGAGGATCATTTGGGATGGTGGGGATCGAACCCCTGGTAGGCTGCACGCAAGACAAATGTCATACCTGCTGTACTATTGCTCCAACTTTAAGCACCATTTTTTTTAAGTTTTAAGCACAGCTAACTTTTTATTTTCTAGTAGTGTTGAATAATTTTATTACTGAAAGAATCTAACATAGGATATTTGATTTAATAGAATGTTAGGATATATATTTTAGGTAAGGTTGCGCACATTGTTTTGACTATAATTACAACATACAGAACACTAAAGTGTCAGGCTGTATGTACATAGAATCCCCTCTTTCCTCTGTTTCAGATTTATTACAAACAATACTCTTAGCCCTATTTAATATCATTATTTCAGTGGGAGAGGTGGTTACAGTTAAACGTCTCTCCCGTCAGCTGCCAGGTGAGAAGGTAATTTGTAGTGTACATTCTTGATGGATTAATAAGATTAGGAAGCCGAATTTTCTCTCTCTAAATATTATTTTAAGGAACACTTAAATATGTGAAGTTGCTTTGGAATGATGGAAGTGATTCATTAACATTAGTATATCATTGGTATATTTTTGCTAGGGGCCGGGGTGGCTTCCCAGGTGGTGCTCAGAAGGTTCAAGGGTCCTGACCAGCAACACTTGGCCAGTTGGGCCAGAGGTTCTATGTGAAGAAGGGAGAATGTGGTGCTGCTCAGGCCTTGTGCTGCCAGGTGTTACCTAAACACCCCAGCAGGGCTTGGTGTCCACTAGGGTCACACCTGGCTGTTCTTGGGGACTTCAGAGGCTGTACCAGGTGATGCTCAGGTGTGATGTAAGGGACTCAACATGAATCAGCTGCATGCCAGACTAGTCCCTTAAACCCCTTATTCTCTCTTCCCTCAGTAAATTTGTAGCTGTTAGCTTCTTTTTGAAATTTTGTCATCAATACTACTTTTTCTAAAGACCTAGTGCCAGTAGTATTGCATGTTTTTAATATTAAGTGTTAGTTACATGTATTTGTATGCTAACACTATAATCAATACATTATAAAATACATGTGCATATGTAATTAGTTATTATTAAGAGAAGAAATTGTCCTAACTTTTAGGTAAAATTTCTTTGACTTAGTGAAAAATACTTTTTGGGGGATGAGATAGAGCATGAAGAAATTCTCTAAGAAATTTGAAATTAAATAGAAATTGAATGGTGAAGATAATTGTAATTGAATGGTTAGCTGTTTCATTAATGATGTTAATTTCAAAATAGTTTTTTAAAATTAGAAATATGTCACTTTCTGAGGCCTCGGAATTATACAGTTGGTTATCGTTTTTCATAGCCATGTTCGGTTGCCATTTTTGTTAATTGTATTCAAAAGAGAGCTAAAATTTTAGGTTAGCAGCCAAATAGATACATCTCTCCTCCCAGCAACCTCCACCCCCAATAAAGTTTCTAGGGTAGATCTGATTTGAAGAATCATTTACCTAAGAGAAGATAATATCTAGTAGCGGGTCAGTCTGATCTTTAAATTTCATAATAGATATGCTATTTTAATGAAGTTACTATTAGTGAAAGATAGCATTTATTGAGGATTTACTTAGGATCAGGTACAGTGCTCATCACATGTATATTATCAGCAAATCCTATAAATATAATTTATATATGTAAATTTTTACACATGTTTACTATATGTGACCTAGTTTTATAGGTAGGGAATTAGAGGATTCTAATTTGATAACACATTTAGTTTAAGGTTATACAGGAAGTGATAGTGAAGTTGTACAGCTTGACTCCAGAATCTGTATTTTTATGTTAGACCATCTATCAAGTACCAATATGAGGACGGTAACATGTTTTAACCTAAATGTGATTAAGAATATGCTTTCAGAACTACATTTATTGAAGCAAAATTTTACTTTATAAAGGGACTGAAACTCTTAGAAATATTACTATAAAATAAATATCAGTGTTCTCTTCTGTAGTAGAATTGAGTGAAATTTTAAAGCTGGAAAAACTCCTTGAGAAACTGAAGCACACAGAGGTTGATTAGTTCATTGTATTCTCTCTATAACCCAAATGTTTTCACTTTTCCTCTGAAGCTTCTTTTAGAGTTTGTGCATTTTCCGAGGGGTAAGCAAATGTAGCGGCATCATTGAATGTGTGCTTAATTCTGTTTCATTTTTTTATAATTTAGTTATAAATACATGGTGAAATTTTAAATTTGGATTCACTAAGTTTTATTGCTATTATTTTTTTGTTCTTTGGGCTGCACCCAGCGATGCTCAGGGGTCACCCCTGGCTCTGCCCTCAGGAATTTCTCCCGGTAGTGCTTGGGAAACCACATGCAGTGCTAGGGCTCAAACCTGGGTAAACTGCATGCAAGGCAAATGCCCTTCCTCTTGTATTATCTCTCTGATCCCTCTACTTATTATTTTAAATTCAAGTAGTAGTTTGTTGCTGTGGTGTAGCTTATTGGTAGAGCACTTGCTTTGTGTGGCCCTGGCTTCATTTTGCCACGGGGAAAAAAAAATCACATAGTTTGTGGATGTATTTTTATGTTGATAAATTTTTATATTTATATATATATTTATGTTGATAATTTACCTTGAACATTGCTTTCGATGTCAAAAAGAGTTTATTTTCTACAGTTAACTTGTGAATAATTTTTTACAAAACCTCTAAAAAATTCCTAACTGTAGGGTAAATGTGGTTCTTTAACATTTTGGTGTGATTAGAAGTTTTGACCTATTAGGGAAAGTCATTATTAAAAACATATGTCAAATGTTTTAAGACAGTAATGCCTGAACTAAAAGATCTGCCACAGCAACTGAGTTGCATCATAGCGCACTTTCACATTCTGACGTTAAGTTTTTAATGTCTATTAATACAACGAATTTTATTCCAAGACTTTTAAAAAACGGGTGGGGCTGGAGCATATATTGTCCATGCAGAAGACCTGGGTTCCGTCCTGGCACTGCATGGCCCCCAGGAACTCCAGGAATAACTCAGAATACCACTGGGTATTATCCAAAATAAATAAAATGAGTAATTTTTGTAAAAGTGAATTAATAACCCTTTTAGATTGGCTCTGTAGTTACTAAAAATTGCTGCTAAGTCTTTCTAGTCCAATAAAATTAATGGCTTAAATAGGTTAGAGTGAGATTGCATAGGGTGCTTGCTTCTCTGGTTGTAGTGCCTCTCTCAGATTCCTTCTGGAGCCACTCTGTGAAAATACATAGTTCTGCATGTGCCATCTTCCTTCCCCAAGTTCTGGTTCTTCTCTAAAATGTTCCAGAACTTGGGTTAAGCAGGCACTATTTTTCTTCTTGATCCTTGGATCAGGAGACACATCAGATGTTTCCTGCTCACAGAAGGAGCTTATAAGGTAGTTCTTTGTGTAGCTTTGTTTTTGTCTAGTTGTTAATACATAGTCGGAAAATTGACATATTTTCAGTAGTGTCTTTTTGTTATAAATAAACACATTAGGAGAGGGCCAAAAGAACTTTTGCCAAACAGTGCTCGTATTAAGAATCATTTTCCTGTGTAAATGTTTTCAAAACAAATGTGTATGAGTAACGGGTGTTTTGAAAAATACTGAATGGATACATGCGGTATAGCCCATTCACTTATAGGAAGTATATGTTTTCAGTTGTAATTTTTGTTGCATGAACTTCTGAATGGAATGTAAACTTTTCTATTTTGTTTTTGATTCCACAGTCCACGCTGTGACACTGTTTCTAAATATCTTCGGATGCTTGGCGTGGTTTTGTGTTGATCCTGCAAGAGGGGTTGATTTCGGATTGAGTATCCTGTGGTTCTTGCTTTTTACTCCTTGTTCATTTGTCTGTTGGTACAGACCACTTTATGGAGCTTTCAGGTAAAATATGTGTATTTAAAAATACGCTCTTCAAAATCTGCAAAGCTAATCATTCATAATGCAAGTTAAATGGAACACTGACAAATATATTTTCATCATTTTTGAATTATATAGGAAGCCATCAGAAAATGTCTGTATAAAAAACATGCCTCGCTGTTTGTTAGGTTTTATAAGTCATAAAATCCAATTTTTTTCCCACTCCTATGAGAAAAAAATCAAACAGTACAATGCAGGGGAAGTGAGAACAATCTCTGGTCTTAGTATTTCTTCTTTCTTTTTTTTTCCCTCTGGTTTTGGGTCATATCCAGTGATGCTCAGGAATTACTCCTGGTGATGCTTAGGGGACCATATGGGTGTCAGGGATTGAACTCAGGTGGCCGTATGCAAGGCAGCCCCCTATCTGCTGTTCTCTCATCTCGCCCCATCTGGTCTTAATATTTCTAACACGTTCTGTTCCAGGGCTTGGCTATTATAGCTTGACAAAAATGTATGCCTTGCTGGGTTTGTTCAAAAAAAAAAGAGAAAAGATTCTATTCTGTATGATGATGTCAAAGAAATTTTCTCTTTATCCTTCCCTCTAAAAAAAACTAAAAAAGAACCTTTTAAATAAACTTACTCTTAAATAAACTGAGGTAAAGTAAGTATACATGATATATTTATGGTGAGATACTTTCACCTAGTAACTGGTAATGACTTCCGGTGTAAATTCTGTTTCAGTTTTTCACAAGGCAACTAACATTTAAAAGCTCTTTAGGCTACGGCCAGGGATGATGTGCCCAACAGTTAGAGCACTTGCTTTGTATGTGTGAATCTTTGAGATAGATTTTTGGCACTGAAGGGGAAAAGGGAGGGGTATAGACTTAACACTTAACATGGTATATTTTAATCAATGGTTAGGATTGCACATTCTGCAGCTTAAATAATGGTAGGACTCGCCTTTCATCACTGCTTTGTGGAATATTCATACATTTTGTGAAAAATAGGGCTCCTTAGTTTAAATCTGGGAATAGCTTGATTAGTAAATTTCTTCATATCAGAATTTTGCTTTGTGGTTTGATTATAAAATTTTTTTGGAGGGGGCATCTTATTGAACTGTTTTTTGTTTTTGTTTCAGTTTTTAAAGAACTCAGATGCACTGAATTGATAATTTTGATAATCCTATGTGAATTCATATATTAAGTCATTTTTTAGTAGACTCGGTTATAAATAATAAACCATTTTTTTTAACTCATGAGTAAGTGAGCAGCATTACTGAATAATATGATTTGTTTTGTAGATGATATATTAGGAAAAAACTAGGGCACCATTCAGTTTAATTTTTTCAGTGAAAACAGTTATTATTATTATATTATTATTATTTTCGCTTAACCAGTCTTTGTATCATGTCTCCTTCCTCCAAATTATAAAACCATTTATAAACAGATTGGGGAAAAACAGATTCAGAGGAGAAGATAAGGGAACTTGGAGAAGTAAAAGTGTCATTCAACAGATAGGAAGCAGAAGCTGAAGAAGAAAAGAGGAGGAAAGAAACTCTGGAAATATTGGAATATGGGAAATTGAAATTTAAGGAATGGAGTGAAAGTCCGTAGAGTTATATGTTGAGGAGAAATAAGAAGAGAAAAGAATCTGGCTAAGACATGCTAGTCTCAGGAAGAAGTCATTTTGATTATTACCTAAGTCTGACTCACAGGCCTTTCTGTTTTTGGTCTGATTTTTTTTTTCTGCCTACTTCAACATGTTCCCAGTATGTCATAGTGATGCTAGCAGGTGGGAATGGGGATGTCTTTGTGACTTAAAAGTGACTTGAGGACTAGTTTAATCCTTGGCATCACATAGTCTTCAGACCACAACCAAGTGGCTCTAGTGGCTCCCAGCACTGCTGTGGTGGCCCAGGTGGACTGCAGAGCTCCAGCACCGCTGCCTCCTCAGGCTCGTTACGGCAGTATCTCACCTGCTCGGCCAAGAATTACTGGAAGTGGCCCTGCTCCCAAGCACTGCTTCGGAGGCCCTCTATGAAACAGTGAGTCATGGAAGTGACCCGATGGGGCCAGGGATAGAGCTCAGTGGGTGGGGGCATATGTTTTACATGTGGGAACCAGGGTTTTTGTTTTTGGTTCCCCCAACCACTGCGGATGGTGCAAAAACTGAAATAAAAGTGACTTGTCAGAAAAGCAGTTACCTCACAGAGTGAGGACTAGGGAAAGATGGGGTGAAAGGAGATGGAGGGCAGAGATTGAGACAGAGCAGAGTAAATCATTTATTTTTGACCATGGAAGTCTGAAACATGTATGCATGCTAAAAAGAAAAATCACCCAAAAAGACTTTGAATTCTATACATTCTATGATTTTTTGTAGCCAAAATCTACTAAAAACCATCTTTCTGCCTTTTATTACATGAAATTATTTGGGTTTTTTTCCCCATCTGAAGTGAAAATGCCTTGTGAAACATTTTTATTTCTAACTTTAAAAAATTTTCTTATTTTCTAGTTTTCAGCTCATACCCAGAAATGGTCAGGGCTTACTCCTGGCTCAGCACTGAGGAATTACTCCTGATGGTGCTCAGGGAACCATATGATAGGATGCTGGGATTGAACCAAGGCAAGCGCCCTACCCGATGTACTATCTCTCTGGGCCCTAAATATTTCTGACACTAGTAATCCCTCATCTGAGAATTAAGCTGCATCCTAGCCCTTTTGAATGTGTCACAAATATGTTAATTATCTGGGTTTTACTAATGGAGGAGAACTAAGAGAATTCTTTTATGGGAAAAGTTAATGTTAACGTATTTTAAATCATTAATATACCTTCTCATTATATAACCTTGGCATTCCTGAATCGAGATTGCTGGCATTTCTGCATCTGTTAAATCTCTTCTGAAGTATACCTAGTAAAGTTTAATAAACATTTAATGATGACAAATTTCTCCCTTAAAATGATTTGAAAATCTCAAACTAGATAAGTTGGATATGATTATATTAAATCCAGTATTTTAGTGATCTGCATTAATGGAATTTTTGAGATCAGTTTTGACAGGAATTATGCCCTTGAGAAAGAACAGAGGATGAACTGCATGTGCCTCTGTTCAAGACTGATTAATGATTGAAACACAGGCCTCTGAACATAGTACTCACTTGTTTATTGAAAGCATTCGCTTTATTAACCAGACCTTAGAGTTGAGTTAAAGTACTTTTAAAATGTTCCTCAAAGTCTTTTTTTATTTTGTTTTGTTTTTGGGCCAGACAGCGGTGCTCAGGGCATACTCCTGACTGCACTCAGGGATCATTCCTGGTAGTGCTTGGGTGACCCTACGTGGGGTGCAAGGCAAATACACCTTTGCTGTATGACCTCTTTGACCCTCACTGTAAAAGCTTTATTCTTTTCTAATAATGCTTTTGCCATAAAACTGTTTAAATATCTAATGGGAATTTTTATTTCTCTAGGTTTCCTAAGTAGTGAAGAAAAGAGTAGTGAACAATAAGGAAAACAGGGAAGGGATCAATTTTAGAAAAAAACAGTAACTGCGAACATGTGCATTAGAGGGACCCTCAGAACTGAAATAAGGCCAGATTTTGTTTCCACTTGTCAAATGAATTTTGGGTATTTCTTATGGATGGGTGGCATTCCAAATTTTTGGAGTAGGATTTAACTTCTGTTAAGGTACTGAAAATTAAACTAGAGGACTTACCAGGAAGTCTTTATTTCTAGAATGATTAGTTCTTTGTTGCTCTTTGTGGGTTGTAATTGTATTTTTAATACGTTGGGGTTATATTTTAATAAGTGTCATAAAGGCCTTCGCAGCCAACATGGCCGACCAGAGTTCGATTCCTCTGCCCCTCTTTGAGAGTCTGGCAAGCTACCGAGAGTATCTCACCCACAAGGCAAAGCCTGGCAAGCTCACCGTGATGTATTCGATATGCCAAACACAGTAATAACAAAGTCTCATGATGGAGACATTACTGGGCACGGTCGAGAAAAATCGATGAACAATGGGAGGACAGTGACATAAAGGCCTTATTTTGATACTAATTTTCTTCCTTGTAAACTCAGTTTATTAGAAGAAAATTCAATAACTCAAGAAATTTCTTTTAAAAGTTAGCAGTGAGCCTTTTTATTACTAAATTTTTAGTAATTTGTTTAATAATATGGCTGAGTAAACCTTTAATATTTAGAATAAAAGTGTATTTTATCTGAGTTGTAATGTGTTTATAGCATTAAATGTGCTGAAAAATTTCAATCTACACTTAGTGATTATATTCAATTACCATGTATAATCAATCATACTAATAATTGCATGTGATTCTGAAATATGATAAAGTAGATTATTGTGAATAATTAAAAATTTTTGAGTAATTGGTTTGAGTAGTTATTTATAAGTAATTGAGTAATTGGATTTCCAGTGTTATCTGAGTTTTATTTTGATATTTTATTTGCAAGTTCATGATTGAGTTCACTTAATTATTTTAAGGCACTCTTAAGATAAATAATAACTGAAGGGCTAGAGTGATGTTAGAGCTGGTAAAGGCACTTGGCTTGCATGCAGCTCACCCGGGTTTAATCTCAGCACCCATCTGGTTCCCCAGGCACTGTCAGGAGTAACCCTTGAGTGCAGGATAAGGCCTGAGCACAGCCAGATATGAACCCCCCCAAAAAAAAATGTTTGCAAAGAATTCAGAAAATATTAAGTACTGTAAGGTTGAATTAATCATTCATTGAATATTGTATTGTCGGTATGTTTGACTGGAGATGCAAGAGGACAAGATACTTGCCCTTTAAAAATGTATGATACAGATAATTTAAAAGGCATTTCTTGCGTGTGGATGAGCATATATACTCAAGGGGTTAAGTATGTGCTTAACCTGAATTCAATCACTGGCACCATATAACCTCCTTCACTTTGAAATTGTAGCTCTGGAGGACCCCAAACATTACGAAGTGTGGTTTTTGTATCATTGTAGGACCCCGGCACCATCTCTTCCTTGGTCCCCCAGCACTGTACCACCTTCCCAGTTAGTTGAATATTCCTGGGAGTTGCCCTAGATCTCTTGAGTACAGTTTGGGGTGTCCTCCCTCCAAATAAATGGGCGCCTTCCAAACTTAGCTATAATCCTCATGTAAAAATTGAGACATAGTCACTTAAAAATACTAAATTCTAAAGAAATTAAATATATAATATCTCTGATACATCTCTAACTATAGAAGTTACTTTCATGTTCGTCTTCTTAAATTATCTTTTAAAGGATATAAGATATTTCATAGCTGTTTTGCTCTGGAATCAAGAAAATAAAGCTTTTACTGGCAACATTGGAATACCAGAATGTTCATGAAAAATTTCTGATGTTTGGCACATTGTATAAAAAATCTTTTGATATGACCATGACCTTTAGTTTCCAGCTAAGAAGCTTCTTTTACTGAACTACATTAAGAACTTTGTCCTTTATAAAGTAATTTCGTTCCTGAATGATTTAGGTGATAATTTAGGGATATATATATATCCCTCTGTGTGTGTGTATTATATGAAACATATATATACACAATATACATTTGTATCTAGATATACTATATGTATATATGTTCTGCTGAAAAAGTATACTATTGGAACAGACTGAGAAAGGGTTAGAATTCTGACTTTCTCATGTAAAAGTTGTCTGCTCTTGGTTGGAAATGGCTTAGTGGTGGAGTTCATGTGTCTCATGTTTAAAGAGCGCGCGAATGCGTGCACGTGTGTGTGTCTGTGTGTGTGTGTGTGTGTGTGTGTGTGTGTGTGTGTGTAGAGGGCCGCGACGGCTACACTTGGTGGTGCTTAGGGGACCATAGGTGGTGCCAGGGATTCAGACTAGTGTTGCAGCCTCCACATCTATGTTCTGGGGATCAGGATAGAGCCAGATGCATGCTAGACAGGTGCCTTAACCCCTGTACTGTTTTTCTAGCCCCAACACTCCCTCACTCGTTCTCTCTCTATGTCTCCCCTCCCCCCGTCTCTTTCCCTCTCTCTCCCTCCCGCCCTCCATCCCTCTCTCCCTCCCTTCCTCCTGGCCCCCGGCCCCCTTGCTCCCTTGCCCCTTCGCCCCCTCGCCCCCTCACTGAATACACGCACATTATGTTCCTTCCCCCTCCCCTCGTACTCATTTTTTCCCTGGCCACATACACAAGTTGTGTTCTACTCCTCTCAACACACACACTCGCCAAATTTTGTGCTCCTAGGAAAATGCAGTCAAATCTCTTAGAGCATCAGTATGTTGATACAAATTGGGAATAATCTTGTAAAGTCTGATAAGAATCAGCAATAATACGTGCATTTTTTGGCTTTATTAGTATTTCATAAATAGCCAGACAGTAAGGTTTGCAAAAATAAGAAGAAATGAATAAAACACTTTAAATATTTGATAGATCAAGAGCTATCATCTTCATCCTCAAAATTTTTAAAGTTTATAATAGATGTCCTAAGACCTTCCGTATGAGAAGTAGAGCTTAATTCTTGTATCCTTAGGACACCATGCAGAAAACTGCCTTGATTTCAGAAGCTCTGACTATCTTTCAGTGTCTGCTTTTGGTGCTTGAGAGAAAAGTGGGCTGCCAGCTCTTAATTTTTCCTTAATATTTTGTTAAATTGTATCCTTAATTTTGTTAGAGATACAATTTTGTCTCTTGTTTCCTGAGATGCCACCGGTTCTGTTGTATCCTCTGCTCCTCCACTGCCCTTTGGGCAGGCAATCTGGATTTTCATTCATTGCTCTACAACATGGAACAACCTATGGATTGTCACTTTACATCACTGTGATTCTCTTGTGCTCCAGCCTCACTGTTCATAGATTCCTGGTTGCGTAGCAGCTTCTCTGTGCATTTTGTGGATTCCTTGTCCCCGCCCCAAATTCATCCTGCTTCTTTGGATTGTTTTGGAGGGATATATTTGACTGAGCTGCTTTGTCATATGCAGAAACTTAAAAATTAATTTTTCATTATTAGAAATCCATTGTTTGATACATTATTTTCTCACAATGGAAGACAATATACAAAATAGTACCTTCCTCCCTCTTTTAATGATGTACTTTATACAAACAACCTCAAGTTATAAGACATAATAATGAAATCTGTAAACCAGTTGCTCAGTTTAAGAAGTAGAACATCATTACTGCTTTAGCTTATTCCCTTCTCATCTAACTGTTTGCTGAAGTTAGCGATAGCACAGGGGCAGGGCATTTGCCTTGCACGCAGCCAACGTGGCCAACCCGAGTTCGATTCCTCCGCCCCTCTCGAAGAGCCCAGCAAGCTACCGAGAGTATCTCGCCCACACGGCAAAGCCTGGCAAGCTCCCCGTGACGTATTCAATATGCCAAACACAGTAACAACAAAGTCTCACACTGGAGACGTTACTGGGCCCGCTCGAGCAAATCGATGAACAACGGGAGGACAGTGACAGTTATTTTTACTTATTCCCTACTCATATATAAATTTATTTTAGGCAGGTTTGTGTGTGTTCCCAGACCTCTTTTTAAGCCTCTGTAAATTACATTTTTAAAAAGTGCAAATTTCTATCATTGATACATCTTTGCCTAGTATAGACAAGATTTAAATCACCCTACAAGTTTTTGTGAAAAGCAAAAACAACTCTGATGCTCTCTTCTCTAGAACTAGTAGTTTTGTATTCTGCTTTTGGCATAAATCTCCGTATTTTAAAATAATAGTTATATTCCATTTCTTTTCAATAATTTTATTAAAATATGTTATATGACAAAATTTACCCAATCAATAGTGACTGCAAATATTCAAAGGGAAAAATTTTACTTGCTATTTCTTGGGAGTTGCCTTTTTTTGTCTTTGTTTTTGAGGTGTTTCACACTACATTCTCTGCTTCTCGGGGCTTATTCATAGCTGCACTCAGGGATCACTCCTGGTGATGCTTAGGGGATTGTATGTGGCACCAGGGATCAAATTGTGATCAGCTGCTTGCAAGACTAGCTCCTTACCCTCTATTATATTGCTGTGGCCACTTTGTTTCATTTTTTTTTTATTGAGCCCCAGCTGGTGGTTCTTGAGGGTTGCTCTCTGGTGGTGCTCAAGAGACCATGGAGTACTAGTTAAAACTGGGCCTCTCCCATATAAAGCATGTGCTCTAACCCTTGATGCTGTCTCCTGACTCAAAATTCAGTGATTTTTTTTTTAAATGAATCACCGTGAGATAGTTACAAGCTTTCATGTTTGGGTTACAATTGCACAATGATCAAACACCCATCCCTCCACCAGTGCACATTCCTCACAACCTATATCCCCGGTATACCCCCCTTTCCCACCCTCCCCCTGCCTCCATGGCAGACAGTATTCACCATACTCTCTCTCTCTACTTTTGGGAATTATGGTTTGCAATACAGACCCTGAGAGGTTATCATGTTTGTTCCTTTATCTACTTTATGCACACATCTTCCTTCCCGACTGGTTCCTCCAGCCACCATTTTCTTAATGATCCCTTCTCTATTCCAGCTGCCTTCTCCCCTTTGCTCAGGCTTCAACCTCTCAGGGTCTGTATTGCAAACTATAATTCCCAAAAGTAGAGAGAGTGAGTATGGTGAATACTGTCTGCCATGGAGGCAGGGGGAGGGTAGGAAAGGGGGCTATACCGGGGATATAGGTTGTGCGGAATGTGCACTGGTGGAGGGATGGATCATTGTGCGATTGTAACCCAAACATTAAAGCTTGTAACTATCTCACGGTGATTCATTTAAAAAATTTTTGCTTTTCACAAAAACTTGTAGGGTGATTTAAATCTCTTCTATACTAGGCAAAGATGTATCAATGAGGCAGGCTTCCAGCTATGTAGCAATCTTCCTGTCCCATGTATCTACTATCCTTAGGTGTCAGCCTCATGTTATATTGTTTTATACTCCACAAATGAGTGCAGTCCTTCTATGTCTGTCCCTCTCTTTATGACTCATTTCACTTAGCATGATACTCTCCATGTCAATCCATTTATAAACAAGGTTCATGACCTCATCTCTCCTGACAGCTGCATAGTATGTACCAAAGTTTCTTTAACCAGTCTTCTTTTCTAGGGCACTTGGGTTGTTTCCAGATTTTGGCTATTGTGAACAGTGCAAAATTCAGTGATTTTTAAGTAAATTTATAGAATTGCAAAAACCCTAGCTTAACCAGTTTTTAAGTTTTCCATTTTATAATGTGCAGGTAGACATACACACTCCTAGTTCTTTCCATATGTAGTGCATAATTGTAAGTCTCTGACCAGATATTCCAGTGACTTGTTTCATTTTTCCCCTCTCTCTGTTGGCCTTGCTCTTCACACTCCTTGGCCCTTTCCCTCTCATTTGGACTGGTTAGTTTGTGTATTGTCTGACATTCTCCTTTCTTTCTCTTTTGTGTTAGGTTCCTGTTCTTAACTGAGAAAAGGATAAAAAGTTGGTTTTTGAGTTAACAGTTCTGGAAATGCTCATTTTGTAGCACACATTCAACTTTATTGTTGGGATATTGGTAGCCTTTAGAAATGTAAGATTCATTCTTTTGAATCTTAGCATCTTCTGTTACTGTTAAGAAGTCTGGGAACTGGAGCTATCGTACAGTAGGTAAGGCATTTGCCTTGCACATGTCCAGTCTGGGTTTGATCCCTGGTCTCTGTGTGGTTCCCCAAGCACTGCCAGGAGTAATTCCTGAGTTCAGAGCCAGGAGTAACCCCTGAGCACTGCTGAGTGTGGTCCAACCCTTCTCCCCCACACTCCCCTTCTACACACACACACACACACACACACACACACACACAGAAGAAATCTAATGCTATTTTGATGTTTTTGTGTGTATGTGGCTCATTTTTTTCTTAGAACATTTTAATATTTTTTTCAGTTTATGATTTTATTTTATTTTTATATTTTTTTATTAAATCATTTTTTTATTAGTGAAACACCATGAGGTACAGTTATAGACGTCTAAATTTTTGTGCTTGGGTTTCAGTTATACAATGATCAAGTACCCATCCCTCCACCAGTGCCCATCCTCCCCCACCACGGGTCCCAGCATCCCTCCCACCCCCCATCCCCCCGTCCCACCCTGCCTCTGTGGCAGGGCATTCCCCCTTGTTCTCTCTCTCTTCTTTTGGGTACTGTGTTTTGCAAGAGAGGCATTGAGTGGCAATCATGTTTGGTCTATAGACTACTTTCAGCATGCTTCTCCCACCCTGGGAGGGTCCTCACAACACCCTTTATTTGGGGCTCTCTTCTCTGTCTGAGCTTCCTTTTCACCTAGCACATGTGGCTGGCCTTCAAGTCATGGAGCAAAATTCCTGGTACTAATCTCAGCCATTCCTGGGTGTTAGTCTCCCGTTTTAGAACATTTTAATATTTTTTTAACCTTGATATTCTAAATATTAATGCCAGTGGGATTTTTGTTAAGGTATCTAAAAATTTACTGTTCTTTTTTATTCTTTGAACCTTCATCTGAGAACTTAGGTCTTAAAATTCTGTGAAATTTCATTGTAATATTTCTTTGAAATAATATCTTAATATTTCATTGTAATATTCACTTTAGTGCATCCTTTGATAAAACTCTGTTCATTATATTATTTTCTGGTTTTTCACTCATTTTTATCTTACTCTGTTCTCTAAGAAATTTCCTAAATTTATTTTCCAATAGCATTACTCTTTTCAATAGTAACACCAAAAACTAAAGGCAGTAGAGTAGAGCTTTAAAGCAAAATTTCTTGCCCAGAATATTATACTCAAACAGACTGTCAGATAAAATAGATAGTATTTTTGTGTGTGTGTGTCACACCCATAGATGCACAGGGGTTACTCCTGGCTCCTGCACTCAGGAATCACTCCCGGCAGTGCTCGGGGGACCATATGGGGTGTTAACCTGGGTCAGTTGTGTGCAAGGCAAACACCCTGCCTGCTGTGCTATCGCTCCAGCCCTAGACAGCAAAATTTTAAAATGTATGTAAAGTAAAGTAAAGGCCCTCCCGTTGATCATCGATTTGCTGGAGCGGGCCCAGTAACGTCTCCATTGGAGACTTTGTTGTTACTGTGTCTGGCATATCGAATACGTCACGGGGAGCTTGCCAGGCTCTGCCGTGCGGGCGAGATATGTATGCCTTGCCTATATTTCTCAGGACTGTATTAAGAGTAGAAGCACTCTGTCAAAATAAAACTGTAAATAAAAATGAAAACATGGATACAGCAAATAGCTCTAACACCAGAAAGAAATTAATTTTATTCATAGGGGAGAACTTGGTCTTGCTAAGTAGGTGGTCATCCCTGACCTCTCTCAGTTAAAAGTTTAGCCAATTAAGGACCAGAAAGATAATACCTATGTTAAGATACTTACCTTGCATACAGTTGACCCCTGTATGGCCCCAGCGCCACATATGACTAACACCACCCCTACTCCCCTCAAATGTCAGCAGTGATCCCTGCACACAGAGCTTGAAGTAAACTCTGAGCACTGCTGTGTGGCCCCCAAACCAAAAACGACAAAGTAAAAATAAAGAAGTTGTGCCATTCAGAAAATATTAGAAGAACCTTAGGAAGATAAAATGGTTTATTAATGAATTTGAAGGTGTTAACAGATCTGTAGCAGTTAAGGAGAAATTATTGATCAATTATGATATAAAAACAAAATGTTATCAAAATAACTCAAAATAATAAAATAATTGTGTAAACTAGGAAACCTAATTATAGTCTACTTTATCTCAGCTGAAAAACATTTACAGAGACATGAAACTACTATTAAATCTAAACAAATTATATTTGGAAGATGGGGGAACACAGTGACTTGTGGGTTGATGTAGTAATGGAAAATATTTTTTTTAATTTGTTTGGATTTTGGGCCACACCCAGCAATGCTCAGATGTTACTCCTGGCTGCACTTAGGAATTACTTCTGGTGGTGCTCAAAGGACCATGGGATGCCAGGTATAAAACGGGGTCAGCCACATGCAAGGCAAGCACCCTACCTGTGGTACTATCTCTCAAATTCCTGTTGTGGGGAAGATTTTAAAAGAAAACTTACTTTTATTTCTAGAATAGTAAATTATAATAGTTACACAACGGTAGGGCATTTGCCTTACAAGCGGCCAACATGGCCGACCCGAGTTCGATTCCTCCGCCCCTCTCGGAGAGCCCGGCAAGCTACCGAGAGTATTCGATATGCCAGACACAGTAACAACAAAGTCTCCAATGGAGACGTTACTGGGCCCGCTCGAGCAAATCGATGAACAACGGGAGGACCGTGACTGTGACCGTGACTGTGACACAAAAATATTAAAAGTGGCAAGGATATGGAGATGAGCAACAGTCAGTTAAAGAGTTAGCAAGGGTTATGTCTGGGGGAATGTCGGTGATGGCAGAAGCATTGTTAATCACTACATAGAACTGATTGACTCATCAAATTGTGTATAGTATGAAATCCTGTTTCAGAACTATGAATTGAATTGGGAGTTCTTTGACGGTGAACAGACTCTTTGCACTGTATCACTGTCACTGTCATCCTGTTGTTCATTGATTTCCTTGAGCAGGCACCAGTAACATCTCCTTCGTCCTAGCCCTGAGATTTTAGAAAGTGCCACGTTTGAGGCTCTTAAAGAGTCAGGAGAATGAGACCCATCATTATTACTGGTTTTTGGCATATTGAATATGCCACGGGGAGTTTGCCAGACTCTGCCATGTGGGCAGGATACTTTCGGTAGCCTGCCAGGTTCTCCAGAGTAAGAAAAAGATAATAAGATGTCTTCGTAAAGCGGGATGCTAATGTAGGACCAGCGCCTCAGTGCTCCTTGTCACCATAGGTTTCTCCTCTCTGGATTGTTGGTACTTCTCAGAAATAAATGCTTCAGAGTCAGGTTTTCTATCTTCTCCAAGGGAATTAATCTGTCTTCTGGTGTTCTTGGAGATAAAAATCAGGAGATTGGCTTATCATTTTACCACTGACTCACTTGCCCACTTTCATTGTGAGTGTTCTTAGCTGCTCTTGGTGCCCTTTGGTTCAGCTTCTGTAGGAAGTAACTGTTCTGTCCTCTCTCTTTCCCTGTTGGACTGGAGACAAGAATGTGGGATCAGGTTGCTTCATGTATGGACTTTCAGTCAATCTCTTTTTTGTTTTCTACCCCCGTCTACATGTTGCTTTGCAAGTGACTTATGTTCTAATTTTTAAGCTTATGTTCTAATTTTTAAGCTTTTTGGTTGAAGCAGTTTCAGAGTGTGAGCAGCATTTATAAAGCTACTTGGGGTATTTTTTTAATTGATGTGTAATTGACATGCAACATTATTTTCTGGTGTATAGCATCATTTGATGCATATAGATTTCAAAATGATCACAGTCTTAACATTTATCACTGTATATTGCTAAAAATTTTAAAACAATTTTTGTAAGTTCTCAGCTGCTTTCAGTTTTGGTTCAGCCTCAGTTTTAGGTAGGCTATCTCTGTGGGCTGTTGGCTAGTTCATCTTTCTTAATAATTCCATCCGACTCCTGTAAAATTTCTAATTAAATAAAAAATTTTTTTGAAGGGATACATTTTTGTTTCTTTTGTTTCTGCTTTTGGGCCATATGGATGTATGGTGCTTGTGGATCACTTCTCATGGTGCTTAGGGGTCCATGCAGTGTTGGGAATCAAACTTGAGCCCCATGTATGCAAAACATGGTCAGCCAGTTGAGCTAGCTCTCTGGCTATTTCTGGTATTTTGAAAAACTCCTGATTACTACAAAGGAAAATATAATTTAGTCTCCTTTATATAATTTCTAGTAACTCCTAAACATTGCTTTGAGAATTTATAATTTAGACAGCCTTTCATATTTATAGATAATTAGCTTTCTGAGATTAAAAAAAAAGAATGGTATTAAAAGCAACAACCTTGAGTAATTCAGTCATATTCACATTAACTTTATAGAGGCAGCATTTCTGTTACTGGCTGAGTAGTTGGGTCACTTTGCTCAATCTGTTTATCAGTAAAATTGAGTCAGTATTTGGTAATTAGAACTAAGTGGGTAGTTCCTGTGTGCCATCATGTAGGGTGCATAATATTTGATATAGGTTAGATACTACAAAGTATCTATGTAAATAAAGTACCATGTAAATTTTATTTACTATGTATTTTATTTACTATGTAAATAAAGTACCATGTAAATAAAGTACCATGTAAATAAAGTCTAAGCAAGGATTGTGCACTAAGTTAAAATTTTCATTACATGTGAACTCAATATTATACACCTTTGCTTTTGGCAACTATAGCTGGGGAGAAGTCCAGGGTCTCTTGCCTTCTAGTCCTTTCTCATTTAAACTAGATGTTCTTAATTTTAACATCACAGAATCCATTGTCTGAAATCCAGAATATGTAAGCTCTTAAGAAAATACATATATGCAAAATTTGGGCAGCCTGATGGTGCTATAGTTTAAAATGTCTCTGGAACTCTTCCTTTGGAAGAAAAATTGATTTTAGTACAAAATTTTTAGAGGGCCTCTAAGGCCTGGTTTAGATAATGTTTCATCCCCTAATACTTGGGACGAGGAAAACAGCGATACCTCACAAGTTCTTGTGCATCCCAACATGTGTTTGTAATAAAGAAATTTCATACATTTGTTTTGATAGTAGGAATTATGAAGTTTCCAAACATGTCCTAGAAAATTTTAAAGTCTACTTAAGCGAAATATTTCACTAGACATACTGCTAACAAAGTAGTTCTAGTGTAGTGTGTACTAGTGTCATAGCAGTAACAGCAAGTAACCATAGATTACTTAAGTTGTAACATTCTGTCCTCTGCAGGGCTCTTTCCATGCATTATTTCAACCATTCAGAGTAAGATTCCAGAGCAGTGGATGTAGCTTAGTAATGGGGCGCTTGTTCTACAAGTGTTAAGGCCTCGGTGTGCTTCCTGTTGTCAGTAAGTAGATAGTGCATTCCCTCAACAGAACCAGCAGAAAACAAATCTATGGGCTCAGACCACAGAGCTTTGGTTATCAGAGTGGGAATAGGGAAGGGGAGTTGAAGGAGAAAGAGGATTCATTGGACTGTGGTGATAATTAGGTGTGGTTAACATACAGTATGGTAATGAAGAGACACGAAATTGTATCCCTAAACACACAGTGCACAGCACTGTTCTCAATTTCAAGGAAAGTAGATTTGGGGCTGAGAGTTATCTCAGTGAACTGTGAGCATGTTATTATCATCATAAAGATTTTGCTTGAAGTACGTGGTTTTCTGAATTCAAACCCAAACTTGTGTCTAAAGCCACATCCTGTATGTACCTGTGCTCAGTTACCAAAAGTAAAACATTTACTGATTTGGTTAAATTGTACCCCTTTATCATGGTTAAGTGTAAAATTTCTACTAGCTTTTTTAAAATAATGAAATACTGTCTTCCTGGGATCCCCAGGCTCTAGTTGTAATTTTTGTCTTGGCTGTTGGTATGTAATATGACATAAACTCTATAAGATTCTATACAACTACTTTCTGATACTTATGATAAAAGGGAATAATTTTTGTATCGAATGTATGTTATAATAAGTTGACAGTTACATTTGAAAGCCTTAAACTAAAAACTTCTATCTTATTGGAGATGCAGTTTTCCAATCTCAATCTTCCATGTCTGGAAAAGCCAGGATGGCAAGTAGTAGAAAACTTCATTCATTCATTCTGATGAGGGAGCAGAGGATTTTAATGGATTATGAGTAAATACAATACCTTAAAAGCTCCATTGTAAATCTAGGTTATAATTTAAGATCATTTTGTTTAAAATTCAGAATTATTTTGCTTATATACATTTATATCGTTTAATATGGCTTTTAGTTGCTTAATATGGATATGTGTAAGATGGATGACTTAAACTCTGTTTTCTAATCTCTTCCTATATGTTTCCCCTTTAGTATTCTCTGTTTCCCCTTTGGTTCTGGATGTCTGGAGAAATGCTCCACCCCCAGTAATGTTTTTTCTCTCCTGGACCTTTTCTAATTGTAACTCAGTTATGGCCCTCTGGCCTGGATGCCTGTTTTAGAACTGCTCAGCTTTAAACTGAGCATACATATCTCACTTTGTCTAGTATTCATCTGACGATTGTATTGCTTCAATTTGTATTTTTTAATAGTTTTCCACTACTTGATCTGTAGGAAGTTATTTCTACTTAAGGTATTTTTAGCATTGTGACTAGCTGAGATTTTTGCACATATTTCCTAGGTTCATTTTAGATATTGGCAGTGTGTGCTACTCTGTATCATACAATGATTTTCATAGGAGAGCCAAACTACATAGTTTTGATACAAAGAATAGTATCTTCAGTGACTGCCTATGTAGTTGAAAAACAACACCACCTTTAAAACACATTGATTTTCTTTGGATGATTTTGCACTTGTAATGAGTTGGACAGATTAGCTACAGAAGATAGAAGATTTATGTGCTGTTTGAGAGGTAAGAGTCCAGGAAGTTAAGTAGTTGCTGGTGCGTAGAGTTTATATCTCAGAGAACTTGTAAGTGCTTTAAAATTATATTGCCTTGTAAGTGCACAATAAAATGAATTTTGCTGTTTCCTTGTCCGGAAAAAGAAATACAGTTTATTCAAATAGGGAAAGCGGTTCTGTTGTGAAAGCTTTTAGAAATAGGTTTTAAAGATTTTTGATTAGTATAAAAATGTAAGGTGAACGAATTTTAACATTTTTCCATTTGCAATTGAAAATATCTTCTCAGTAGGATTATGTAATTTTGAACACACTGTGCCTGTACTGTAATAGGTTTCTTAGCTAGAGGCAGTTATTAAGCAGTTTCAACTTTTAAATTATATCTGTGAATTTGGAACGTAAGTAGAATGATTCCTGTATTAATTGAACTAGTTTTTGTGAAGGCTTAAGGCATTATTCTATGCTAGAAATTGTTATTCAGAGTCTCCCTTTTTCCTTTCCTTCGTCCCTCATATATATATATATATGTGTACGTATATGTGTGTCTGTGTGTGTATACACACACATATATATATCACACAAATATATGCACATATATGCACAATGTATACATATGAAACTTATTTTGATATTCTGGTCTCTTGGTATATAGATAACAGGAAAAATGAAAATGTTGAGTTATAGCCTGATTCTCTTACCAAAGGTTAAGAAAACAAATACATTTCAGAAAATTAGCTTTGTGAGTCTGGAGATTTGATGAAGCACACATTGGGTATCTACTTGGTGTTAATTAAAAACAACATTTTATGGGACCATAGATGTGGCTCCAAGGTAGAGCACTTGTCACACATGTAGCCCACACCCTGGGCTAGATTCCTGGGGTGCAAACCCCCCAAACTAAAACCTCTCAGTTTTGGGACTTTTTTTTGTTTAGTCAGTCATCTAGGTTTATTTTTCATAAGGCAATAGCAAATCTTGTATAATACTAATAGAATTACTATAAAATGAGAATTATTTGATTTAAATATGGCTGGTAGAGAAAACATTCACAGACCAATAACTATGTTTTTACATTTTGGAGAAATGGCTAGAGTAGGGAGAATACAAAGTGAACAAAACTCAAGTTCTAATGCAAAGAAACAGATTCTAAAACACTAAACCTGGGGACTGGAGCGATAGCACGGGTAGGGCATTTGCCTTGCACGTGGCCAACCTGGGTTTGATTCCCAGCATCCCATATGGTACCCCAGGCATCGCCAGGAGTAACTCCTGAGTGTAGAGCCAGGAGTAACCTCTGAGCATTGCCAGGTGTGACCCAAAAGGAAAAAAATTAAAAGACTAAAGCTGGAATAATTTGAACAATAAAATAATGATACGGGGCTGGATCAATAGTGCATGGGTTAGGGCACTTGCTTTGCACTTGCTTTCCATCCCTGGCACAGCACTCCAGGTTCCATCTTTGGAGCCCCAATGGTGTCTCAAGCCTGCCAGGAGAGGTTCCTGAGTGCAGAGCCAGAGTAAACACTGACGACTGCAAAGTAAATAAAATTTTATATATATTCTGACAGTTAAATTTTAACCTAGTGAATAAAATACTCATAAATTACAGTAATAAAGAAATGAATAAATGAAGGTGACAGAACAGCTCACTTTAAAATATTTCCAAACAATGTGGATTCTTTTATTTGGAGCTGGAGCATAATCTTTTGAGTGTGAGTAGACTTTGTGACTTGTCACAAAAGCTGAACATTTGTTTGCCAGGCAGATGAGAGGATTGTGTTCAGTATATTCTAGGCAGACTCCAAATAACAGTCATTGAGATAGCAAAACATTTCAATCATTAGTCCAGGGCAACATGAATGGATGCTTTTTTGTGTGTGTAGTATGAGAGCTGTATATGCTGTATTACATTATTTAGGCTTTATCCTGTCATCAGTGTTCTTAAATATTAGGAGATAGAGGAATCACCCAGGGGGCTTGCTTGTAATACATTTTAAAGCAGCAGCGAAGCAGTGTAAACCAGAGACGTGGCAGAAGCAGAAGTGACTAATTTTGAAGAAGTCAAGGACACAGTATTTTAAGAATGTTCTTCAGTGTCATATGATTTTTAAAAGAGAGACTTGAGGAATTCAGAGTACAATGAGAAGAAAAGAAAGTGCATGTAGAGGAAATCAGTAACAGAATACTCCCAAGAGTTATTGATGTGGGGGAGTAAATAGAGGAGGTGGAAGTTTAGTGGGTGACGGGGTTAAAGGTGAGCTCTCGGGAGATAGCTTAGGGGTCCTTGAGAACATGGCTGTTCAGGGACCTGAATTCCATCCCTGGCACAGCACTGCATATCTCCCCTCTCAGCACCACCTGATGTAGCCTGGAAGCCCCCAAACATTGCCAGCTGCCACTCTGGTGATCCCTGAGCACTTCTGGGTAAGTCTGTTGGTACGCAGTGCCGTTGGGTCCAATAACACTGCATTGTATCCCTGAGCATGGAAAAGTGTGGCCCATTTGGCCAACTGTTGCTGGAGTGACCCCCAGACTCTATAACCATTGTTTTAATTTATTTTTTTGGAGGGGGTGCAAAATAATAAAAGCATGAGCTATTTGGAAAAAGACTTGTGTACGTTCATACGCTGAAAAGGAAGAACCTAGTGAGAAAGTAAAAATAAACTGGAGGAGAGACTAAGTAACTACTGAAGTGTTGAGTGCCATGGATTAACGAGAACGCTGGCTGAAAGATTGCATAGGCAATTGCTTGTTTTGAAAGTACACGTACTGCCTACTGTACAGGAAGATTGGCAGTATACAAAAATACGGAAAGTCCTTATCTGGAGCAGTATGATGAAATTTATTCTAATGCTTTCTTTATTCTGTCTCTGATAAAGAAGATAGTCTTTAATTGAGATTGAGTTAAAATGCTTAAAAGCCTTGATAAAAATGTATTTGGAGATGCAGTAGTCATTACTGAACAGAATATGGACAGGTAGAAATCTTATCAAACAAATCAGACTGAGTAGTAGTTTTAGCATGACCAAGAAGATGAAGTTTATTCCATGACTCAGACTTGGTTTAACATTAGAAATGTAATTAATATAATTCACCTTATTACAAGCTAAGATAGAAAAGCCATTTATGATCTTCTTAATTGATGCTACAAAAACATTTTACAAAATGTATTACTGAAACTCAAACATGAAAGCTTTGTAACTGTATCTCATGGTGATTCAGTTAAAAATTCTTGAAAGAGAAAATTAGTAAATTAGCTCATAAAACTACAAGAAGATACCCTTTCAAAAGAATTTCCAATTTTTACTTAAGCACCATGATTTACAGTACTGTTGATAATGTAGAGTCAGACATACAATGTTTCAGCTTCTCACGCATCATTGTTGTCAGGAATACCTCCATCAGTGTCTCAAGATCCGTCCCTTCCCAGCTACCTCTACCCCCTTGGCAAACTCATTAAAAAATTAATACAGTTTGGGTCACATATTTAATGTTAATGCTTATAAATAAGGTTTTGATAAATATAGCTCTCTCACCCTTCCACCCCCAAGGTACCTAATACATTCCACCAATTGTTCTTACTGTTACAGCAGCTCCAAGGAAAAACACTTTTTAAGATACTAAAAAAGAAACAAACCACAGACTGAAAAAAAGATGTTCACAGGAATTTATCTCATAAGGGACTTTTAAATCCAGAGTATATCAAATCTCCCAGAATGCAACAGTAAGGAGGGAAATAAAAAACCACAAGAAGATTTCAGCAGTTCACCAAGAAAATATATAGATCACACAGAACATTAAAAAATATTGCTGGGCATGATTAGTTACTAAGAAAATGCAGATAATACCAAATGAAATACTAGGAGGCGCCTGTTAGAATGGCTAAAATTTAAAAGCTTGGCCTAACAGCTGCTGGTGAGATGAGGGGAACTGGACTGTCCACGGGAATATAAGATAGAAATGTCAATGGAAAACAGTATGAAAGGTCTTTTAGAAGTTAAAATTATACCTTCTTACATACTCATTTCACTTGAGATAGTTGCTCAAGAAAACGGAAGATAATTTTTATGTTGACTTTAAAATGTTAATAGTAGATTTAGTTGTAATAATAAAAAATTAGAAACAACCTAAATGTTTATAGGTAAATAAACTGCAGTGTAGGTAATACAGTGGAACACTAGTTATTAATAAAAGGAAGTTTTCTATACAGGCTGAGTGAAGGAAGGCAAAGAAGTAAAAATTATATACTGTATAGTTCATATAAAATTGTAAAATAGGACAACTGTGGTGACAGTAGGTATTGGTAGAGTCAGGAGGGAAGGATTGTTTAGGTACACAAGGAAACTTTGACATATGTCCACTCTCTAGATTGGAGTAATTTCATAGGTGTCACATATATATCAAATTTTATTGAATTGTGTATTTTAAATATTTACATTTAGTTTGGCCAGAGTGATAGTACAGCAGGTAGGGGGAATTTGCCTTGCATGCTGCCGACCCAGGTTTTATTTCCAGCATCCCATATGGTCCCTGAGCACGTCAGGTGTAATTCTTGAGTGACGAAGCTAGGAATAAGCCCTGAGCATCGCCGGGTATTACCCAAAAAGCCAAAAAGAAAAAAAAATGGACAAGTGAGGAAATACTTTAGTTACTTGTATGTTAATTCAAATCAAGCTGCTGTTTAGTAAACTAAAACAAATTTTTGCTGATATTATGATACAGTGGAGAATTTAAACAACAAAAATAAGGTGAAAATAATTATGCAGTGTCTTACTTGAATATTATCTATATATTGTGGTATTTTAGATTGTTTCTGATGTTATTTAAATATTTTAATTTGAACTGTTTTAATTCTTTAAATATTTAAGTCTGCCTGTAAATGTACTGAAAAATGTAACGTTTTCCCCTGTTCTTTCTCTCCTCCCCATTTTTTAAACAAAGGAGTGACAGTTCATTCAGATTCTTTGTATTCTTCTTCGTCTATATTTGTCAGTTTGCTGTTCATGTACTCCAGGCTGCAGGATTTCATAATTGGGGCAACTGGTAAGTCATTTATTTTTGTTACTCTGCTTTTAATCTCTTAATCTAGCATATGTCTGTAATTTGGCTTCCTACAGGCTTCCTACAAATAATTAACATAGGCAAGCCAGACTGGTTGAAGCAAACAAAAGTAAAAATAATTTTAAAATGCACTTAATCAGCTCCCTAAGACATAACATTTCAACATACCATTCTATTTGAAAATTAAATTCCTAGTCTTAGAAAATAGCACATTTTACGTTCTCTGTCTTAACAGATAGCTTAAGAAAAATATGTTTAGGAAGACCACAGATTGTGGAAAGGAAGGAAAAGAACCTCAGGAATTTTAAGGGAAAAGGTACTGGTTTCATACCTAAAAGAACACTTTTTTAGGCACAGATTTTCATATACACACACGTACCCCATGGGCTCATCTTTGAAAGGCAGAGTCACGTACACGTATGTATTATTTTGGAAGTGGAATCATTCTCAGTCTGGTGGTACATTGTTCACTGAGTGAAACTGAGCATTTGAACCCTGACTGGAGGTAATAGCAGCTTGATTTCTCACTTTATGCAACCCAGAGTAAATTTTTTTTATTCCTTTTGTTTTGGGACCACACCCAGTGGTGCTTGGGGGCTACTTTTAACTCTGTGCTCGGGTTGCTCTTGACAGTGCTCTGCCCACTGGTCTCTCCAGCCCCAAGAAACATTTCTTGAATGAAATAACTGGTGGAGTAATATGCAGCTGAAATGGGTCTGCTCTTCTTTCTCTTATAACTGAGATGCATATAGTTATGTTCTTGGAAGGTGGATCACATCTGTAGCAGTTTTGCTCTGCTGTGTACATGTTACGAGAGATTGTTGAGAACTTATATTTAGTTTGCTCTCATCTCATTAATTGGTATAATGATTGTCAGATAGCTATTGTTGGTCATCTGTAAACATAGAGACTTTATAGAGATGTTTTAAGTAATTTTTAGAAGTAAAAATTTTTTTTTAATGTTCAGGAACAGAAAAAGTGCCTGCCTGAGAGATAGGCTGTGGGGCAGGAGAGAAAGGAAGGACCTTGGTGGAGGGAAGAGGACACTGATGGTCCATTACTGTACCCCTGAAATCCAATCATGAATAACTTTGTAACCTTGTAATTAACAGTGATTCAATAAATTAATTGAAAAATATTCAATCTGGTATTATAGTGTTTAAAAAAGACACTACTATTTTATTGAATACGTCATGGGTAGCTTGCCAGGCTTTGCTGTGAGGGCGAGATACTCTCAGTAGCTTGCCGGGCTCTCCAAGGGGGGCGGAGGAATTGAACTTGGGTTGGCCTGGTGGGCCGCATGCAAGGTAAGTGCCCTTCCCGCTGTGCTATCGCTCCAAGCACAGTAACAACAAGTCTCACAATGGAAACGTTACTGGGCCCTCTCAAACAAATAGATGAACAACGGGAAAACAGTACTAGAGTGCTGCTACTATTTTAATTATTGCAGTTCTTTATTCTGAAACAATTAAATTTCTTTTGCGTTTTAGTCAAAATTAGAAAAAAGTGAAAGCTGAAAATAGCATGTGTAGTGACTGAATAACACAGTCTTTCAGTAAGTGGACAGACAGGATGAATTGTTTAAAGATAGAACTCATGTAAGTTCGCTGATTTTAAATAAATTCAATTTGAGGTAATTATAGACTCCCATAGTTATTCCAGAGATAATGCAAGAGATCCAAAGTGCCCTTCACCCAGTTTCCTCCAATAGTAACATCTGGCTAAAGCAGAATTTAATATGAAAACCAGAATCTTGACACAGATTGTGGCCATCATCAGAGGCTCCTTCATCCTGTCCTTTCATAGCCAATCCTTCCCTCCTTCCTGTACTCCTAAGGTACAACTTACCTCCAGCAGCACAAATCCATTCATTTGGTATTTGGTCCTTCCAAGTGTGTTGCGTAAGTGTAGTCTGACTGGGTAATGTTTGTAGCTCTTCCACTCAGCATCACTTCCTGGAGATTGATCCAGGTTATTGCATCTGTCAGTGTTTCATTTCTTCTACTCCTGGGTAGTATCAAAGGTAGGAGTATTCACAGTTTGTACCATTCTGAAGTGGAAGGACTCTGGCCTTTTTCTAGTGTAGGGTTCTTAGCCATAAAACTGCCATAAGCAATTGTGAGAACATAGGTTTTTAATTTCTCTGTGATAAATATCTAAGAATGTGATTTTTGGGTCATGTGGTTTGTTTTTCTTGTGAAACTAATAGATTTCCAAATGGCTTTAAAGGAAAAAACCAAAAACATTCCCACCAATGATAGAGTCTTTTGGCTTCCACCTGGTCATGTTTTATTTTTTTTGGAAGCCATTCTTAGAGGTACGTAGTAATAGCTTGTTATGGTATTATTTTGCATTTTTCTTGTGACTCACATTGTTGGAAATATTTTCATATATTCTGCCATCTTTGTGTTTTCTCGTTGAAATTCTTTTCATGTCTTTCCCCTGTTTTCTACTTGGGTAGCTTTTTGATTTTTAAACCTGGTAAAAAATTTAGACTTAGGCACTTGGGTTTGAATTTACATCATATCATTACTTAGCTGTGTGCCCTTGCACAAATTACTGAATCTCACAGTTCCTTATCTGTTCAGTGTATATTTTATGGGGTTGTGAAAATGAAATGACTTAATTCATGTAAATAATTTTAAGAATTGCCTGGCTTGTTTGTGTTGACTTTGTTATTATGGTATTTTTTCAAAATGTGCCCTGAGCCAGAAGTGATAGTACAGCAGGTAGGTACTTGCCTTGCACGCACCCTACCCAGGTTTGATTCCCAACATGCCAAAAATTGACCCCTGATCACAGAGCCAGTAGTAAGCCTTGAGCACTGCTGGGTTTGACTCCAAAACTAAAGTAAAGGTGTGTTCTTATTTATTTGCACAGGGCTTATTTTGTGTGCATTTGTGTAATTACACTTTTCATTACTTCTTAGTGGTTGGATTTCATCCCTTACTGGTCTCAACAAAAATATTCCTGTTGGAATTATGATGATAATCATTGCAGCACTTTTCACAGCATCTGCAGTCATTTCACTAGTTATGTTTAAAAAGGTAAGTGAAAGTTTTTATGTTTTTCTAGTGAACCAGATAATCAGTTTTTATTTTCTCATATTGCTCTTAATTTAGTAACTTCAAGCTCTTCTGTTGTTCATATGCAAGTTTGCTGTCTCAGAATTAGTTTTTCAATAAAACGTATAGATAAATTTTAGAAAAATAAATCGCACATTTGACTTTATATAAAAAGAATATTAATATCCTGTTAATTGGAAACTTTCTATTTTATATTTGCTATGAAGCATGGTAATATGATTCACAAATAAAAGTAAAATTGTGTGGCATATGCATTTGATGTTTAAAATTTTGGTAGGGCATTTGCCTTGCATGTGGCCGACCCAGGTGACCCGAGTTCAGTTCTTCTGCCCCTCTCGGAGAGCCTGGCAAGCTACCGAGAGTATCTTGCCCACTCGGCAAAGCCTGACAAGCTACCTGTGATGTATTCAATATGCCAAAAACAGTAACAAGTCTCACAATGGAGACATTACTGGGCCCGCTCGAGCAAATCAGTGAACAACGGGAGGACAGTGCTACAGGATGTAAAGTGAACTGGTAACAGGTTCAAACTGAATAATGACATGAATTTTGTTTTTGCTGACTGCCAATTTTCTATGTGACCCGGCTTTCTATATAAATGGGGTTGATGTCACAACTTTTATGAGCGAACTAATAATAAAATAGAATTATGGGGGGGAAAGAAATCAGCGTTTCCAGTTTTGAGTCTCACTGCGTGCCCCACTCCAGTTCACCCCTGCCCCTCATCCCCATCTCCTACTGTCCCTCAAGCTAGTGTCCCCGCACCCAGGCTCCCTGTTCTCCAAAACTGTGGGTAGCAAGTACCCACAGGTCAGATAGTACAGTCAACATATGTAAAGTCCTTCTCTTTCTTCTGGGGAAGCTTGTTCAAGACAAATATCTCATCCTGCAAGGAGATCAGCTCAAGGGTAGACCTTCATCTAAGAGCAGACTTTCATCTAAGGGCACATTTCTCCTTTCCTTAGTCATGTACATTTAAATGGTCATCTTAAATTTACTTCTTAATCTTTCTAAACATTTTGTATGAACACAGTTAAGAGATTTATTAAAGGGTGGCTCTCCTGGGGGCATCTCACTATATATCCCAGACTACAGTCCTCAGGCCCAATTAGTCCTTTCTAACCCCATCAGGGTCCTTGTCCAGTCACCTCTTTGGGTTGTGACAGAATTTATCCATGACCATGCTCTTACTGTAAGTTTCATGGTGCTTGACTGTCCCGTTTTGATGCCAGGGTAACTTATAGCTTGCCCTGGGTCCATCCAGTCCCTTCGTTGGGACCCTGCTTTGGGGGTGTTAGGAACTAAGGGCAACCAAGGCGTACGCTGAATAAATATGACAGATGCCCAGGAGTAAATATTGTTTGGAGTCAGTTAACTCCCAAGTTACAAAGGCATAGCATTAGCTGTTTTCCTGTGTCTATTCAAAAGGACATCCTCCAAAGTAAACTATGCAAAGGACGTAAGTGAAAGAGAAAAGCAATATTTCACTTACAAGTACAAAGTCCAGAGTCCTTAGAAGGATCTGACCTTACAAATCACAGGGTGTGATTTGGGGATATAGGTGATTAACTGGTTGGGAAAGAGAGCACAGAGGAGAGGCTAAAGATAACACAGAGGAATGGGAGTGCCTCAGTAGCACTGTGATGGGTGTAACCTAAGCTCCCTGCAGCAGAGGAGAAAGGACACACCGGTGTTATCCTACACACATGGTGAACTGGCTTTGATTCTGACACCCCAACTGGTCCCCTGAGCCTCCCAAAGTGATCCCTGAGCATAGAGCCAGGTGTGGTTGTGCCCCAAATTGACTGATTGTTGAAGCTAACCAAAATCTACTGAATACTTACACAGCAACATCTGCACGAAAAGGTTTGAATACCTGGGCACTGGTCTATTTATATTGACACATAACCTGGTCATCACAACATCATTCTTTGGAGAATTCCTGTATTACTCCAAAGATACCATGAGGGTGCTTTACAGCAGTGTGATAAATTTAGGGTTGTGGAATGTGTCGTGCTCCATAGGTGTTAAACAACTCATTTTGATTGTGTATTAGGTGCCTGTCACTGTGCTATGAGTAAGCTCAAGGATTGCAGTTTTTATGTGGAGAAAAAGGGTACCGTGATCCAATAATTTAGTGGTTAATAGAACACACAGGAAGTACAGCTACCCAAGATTTAGTATTAAGTATTTATTATATACTTAAGTTGTAATTACTTCTCAGTGATCTTAAAGAATTTCCTCACTGAGATATCATGAGCAATAAGAACTGTCTAAATTTGGGAATAGGGAAGGGAGAAAAGTTGATGCCAGGTAGCAAGGATACATATTATAACTTGTTGCAGGAAATAAACATGACAAATTCAGGGAGTAAAAGCTTGGAACGGATGGGAAATTTAAACTTGGTGCATGAGTTGAGTAGGGAGAAGGGTGGTGGAAGAGTGGGGAGATGAGGCAGAACACAGAAACATAGTTATATCCTTCAGGGACTTGTGAATCTTGTTAAGAAGATTTGGACCCTCGCCTGGGTGGTGAAAAGCTGTAGAAGAGGTTTAATTAAAGTGGTGAGCAACTCATTTGCTCTGATTTGAGCTTCAGAAAGACTCTTTTGGAATAGATTTGGGATTTGTGGGGCAGAGACATGGTATTTGGAAAAATTAAGACTGCAAGATAAGCTGAATAGCTGGTAGTAATGATGGCGGCTGGAACAGGGACATGGCAGTGAGAAATACCTGTGAAGAATGGAAAATGAACACATAAGTGACAAATGAGATGGGTCCTGAAGTGAGGGACCAGGGAAGGGATGGTTGACTCTGCAGGAAATAGCAGATTTCTTCCAGCACAGGTTTTCAACTTTGAAGGGGCCAGTAAGCTAGTACAGTGGGTATGGTGCTCGCCTTGAATGTGGTCAACTCAGGCTCATTCCCCAGCACCACACATGGTCCCTCAAGCTCAGGAGCAGTCCCTGGACAAAGAGCCATGACTAAGCCTGATTGAGCCCCGAGCATGGCTGGATGTGGCCCCACACCAAAAACAAGTTTTAAGGGGGAGAATTAAAAAAACGGGGTGAGAGGTACTATTTTAGTAGAATGACTAGGTGTTTGAACAGTCAGTTGGCAGCAAAGGAAAGAGCTTTAGGCTAGATTTCTCAGGTTAGAAGCTGTTGACTTTTTTTTTTTCCCCCAGAAAACAAGTTTCTCATGTGTCACTTTTATTTTTATTTATTTTTGATTGAATCACCGTGAACTACAGTTACATGTAAAGCTTTCATGTTTGAGTTTCAGTCCTACAATGATCCAGTCGAATACCCATCCTTCCACCAGCATACATTCTCTACCAGCAATGTCCTTAGTATCTCTCCCTCCTCCTCTCCCTCCCCCTAATCCCACTCCTCCCCCTGCCTCTGTGGCAGAAAATTTCCCTCTTTCTCTCTGCTTTTGGGCATTATGGGTTGCACTACAGATACTGAGAGGTCCTTGTGTTTGGTCCTCTTTCTACTTTCAGCACACATCTCCCATCCCGAGTGATCCCTCCAACCATCATTGACTTCTCTGTCCCAGCTGCCTTCTCCCCAGCAGCTGTTGGCTTCTTGTTGTAAATGAAGTATAGAAAATGAGAAGGGCGTGAGGAGAGGCTCTGGGATAGCACACTCCTAATACTTAGAATCTGCTGAGAGGAGAAAGTGAAATTTGAACGTGAATGGTGGCACAGGCCCGGGTGGCACAGATGGTGAGCAGAGCCCGAGTGCGAAGGACCAGGTTATTCTGCAGCCATCAGTTATTATGCACAACTCTCAGTTCCTCCACTTGCTGCTCCCTCACAGGAGCAATTGTGAATACCCCTCAGATACACAATTTGTCAGGAACTAATTTGTGACAGGAGAGGTTCTAGAGATGTGTTCATTATATGCTGACATTCAAAAGAAGTAAAACTTAATTCGGGACTTGCAGCATACTCTGCTGTTTTGATTCACCTTTCAGCTCATAGTTTAAAATTTAAACAGTTACCAGTGGGCTGGAACGATAGCACAGCAGTAGGGCGTTTGCCTTGCATGCCGCCAACATGGCCGACCCGAGTTCGATTCCTCCCCCCCTCTCGGAGAGCCTGGCAAGCTACCGAGAGTATCTTGCCCGCACGGCAGAGCCTGGCAAGCCACCCGTGACGTATTCGATATGCCAAACACAGTAACAACAAAGTTTCCAATGGAGACGTTACTGGGCCCGCTTGAGCAAATCGATGAACAACGGGAGGGCCTTTACCTTTACCTTTACCTTTACCTTTACCAGTGGGACTGGAGTGATAGTACAACAGGTAGGGCATTTGTCTTGTATGTGGCCAAAGTGGGTTCAATCCTCGGCATCCCATCTGGCCTCCTGAGCACCACCAGGAGTAATTCCTGAGTGCAGAGCCAAGAGTAACCCCTGAGCATCACTGGGTGTGACACAAAAAGCAAAATAAGGTAGTAAATATATTAAAAAATAAGAAGTTACCAGTTACTTTGCTTTGTGTTCACTGTATTATACCAGTCCCCGTACTACTCTGAATTTTAATCTTTATGAAATAAGGAATGAAGATAATAATTTTCTATATGATTTCATGAAGTAAATGAGGATTATATAAAATGGAAAGCCTTTATATTTCTAAAATAAAATTGATATCTGGGGACTGAAGATGGTACAGCTGGTAGGATGCTTGCCTTCCATGTGGCTGACCTAGGTTTAATCCCCTGAACCCCATGTTTTCCCCTGAGCCCTGCCAGAAGTGATTCCAGAGTGTAGTCAGCAATAAACCCTGAACATAGCCAGTGTGGCGTCTCACACAAAAAAATTGAGATTGTTTTTTCACGCGTCTCAAAAACTGATTTTGTTTTTAAATAAATCTTTAATAAGAGTTTGTAGCTGCAGTTTAGAACCACAAGGTGTCAGGCTCTTCACAAATAGTTACTCAGTGTTTCTGTGCACATTGGGCTCTAGAGTTGTTTTACTTATACTGTATCACCAGCCCTAAAGTGCTCTGTGTGTGTGTGTGTTTGTGTGTGTGTGTGTACATATATGTATTTTTTAAGGAATTGTTGATTTTATTTTCACTAAAACTTTTTGTTGTTGTTGTTGTTATATTTATTTATTGAATCACTGTGGGAAAAGTTACAAAGCTTTCAGGTTTGAGTCTCGGTCATACAATGATCAAACACCTTTCCCTTCACCAGTACCATTTTTTCACCACCACAAACCCCAATATACCCCCCTCCCGAAGCCTGTGAGGCAGATGATTTCTACTTAACTCTTCTCTACATTGATTACATTCATTATTTCGACAAAAGATGCACCATTATTGTTTAGAATTTCCCCCCAACAATCAGAACTGCTGAAAAGGCATTGTGAAATAATTTGTTTTCTATAGTTGGTTATGAGAACCATATAGTGGCCGCGCGATTTTGGATTTCTGATATTTTACTAATTAAGTCTGGAGGGATTTCTGCCAAGAGCCAGATAATTACGAGATTGGTTTCTATGCATCTGGTGCAATGGCCATGCTGGAGAGCCGCTCATGGGGGGCAGGGGGGCAACTCGTGACCTCAGTAGAGCCTGAAGGATGAGCTGGTACAGTACCCCCATCCCATGAGGCTGCAGTTACCCCGTCACCTCTGGCTCATACCTGGCTTTCCAGTAAGCTTTGAGGGGGCAGTCACCTTGCTGCGGGTGGGGGGGGGAAGATGGGGGGAGACAGAAGGGACAGACACCCTTTCCCTCCCGGGGAGGCATGGCACCGTAGTTTAATGCATAGTCCATTCACTTTTCTGCCACAAGCTGCCGGGCTCTGGATTAAGTCCTTGTGCCTCTGGAGCCATGGCCATGCCAGAGAGCCACTTGTGAGGGGCAACTCGTGACCTTGGTCATATATGTATTTTTAATTTGAAGTAAATAAGACTTTTTTATTGGTCTTACAAAGTTTCGAATAATTGGGAGTAGGTAATTGTTGGGCTAGAGTGATAGCACAGCTGATAGTGCATTTTCCTTGCATGCGGCTGACCCGGGTTCGATTCCTCCATCCCTCTTGGAGAGCCTGGCAAACTGCTGAGGGTATCCCGCCCCCACGGCAGAGCCTGGCAAGCTTCCCATGGCGTATTCAATATGTCAAAAACAGTAACAACAAGTCTCACAATGGAGACATTAAGATGAACCACTGGAGGACAGTTGCTACAGTGCTACAGATAATTGTTAGTGTTTCAAGTGCCCAGTATGAGCATTATGGTACTATATTTGTTTTTCCCTTATATAAGTTGATACATAATTTTTTTAATTGACAAGCTAAGATGATCTTTCTTGTACTTTTTCACAGATAATGGGTTCTTTTCTTTCACAAATAGGTTTCTTAAATAGTCTCTTCAATTATTTCCTGGAAGTAAATACTTTAAAGTCTTTAAAGTCCTTACTTTAAAGAGTTTAAAGTCTTAAATTCTTCAAAGTCTTTCTACAGTAAACTCATGATTTTAGATTAAGGGGAAGGTACTATAAATGAGTCAAATAATTATTGAGTCCAGACTTTTAACAGAGGTATTCATAGATTTCCTTTTAATTGTTAAAAGAACTAGAATGACAATAGAAAGGATAATCATAATTGTATTACTCTGGGAGCCTAATTAAAAAAATTTTTTTCCTGGAATTTAAAAAATTGCTCATAGACTCCAGTATCCATATAGATAAAATAATTATTCATTGTGAATTTTGCATTTCAAAAGAATTTTAGAAAAATTATTTTACTTTAGAGAAAAATTTTTTAGAGTACTTAGAAGTATTTATTTTTATTTTTTTGTTTGTTTTTTGTTTTTGTTTTTGCTTTTTGAGTTACACCTAGTGATGCACAGGGATTACTCCTGGCTTATGCACTCAGGAATTGCTACTGGTGGTGCTCGGGGGACCATATGGGATACTGGGAATTAAACCCACGTGGCCAGGTGCAAGGCAAATGCCCTACCTGCTGTGCTATCGCTCCAGCCCCTATGTTTATTTTTTAGACACCCAAATCTTTTACAGGGGGGTGGGACACTGGGACGGCACAGGGCCTTCACCATACTGTCTGTTCATTGGCGCTGCTTCCTGAGTCCTGAGGCTAGAAGTCTTTTTTTCCCCCAAATATAGCACGGTGGTAGGGCGTTTGCCTTGCACGCAGCCAACATGGGCGACCCGAGTTCAATTCCTCTGCCCCTCTCGGAGAGCCTGGCAAGCTACCGAGAGTATCTCGCCCACACGGCAGAGCCTGGCAAGCCACCCGTGATATATTCGGTATGCCAAACACAGTAACAACAAAATCTCCAATGGAGACGTTACTGGGCCCGCTCAAGCAAATTGATGAACAACAGGAGGGCCTTTACCTTTACCTTATTTATTCTACAAATACTTTGATTTTGTATTGAGTGTATATAACTTTGGTATATGATCCACATTCATGTCAGTTGAGTCACATTTATCAGTTAAGTTAGTGCTTCAGACTAAATGCTCTTTGAAGATGTAAAAACAACTTACTCTCTTTGAAAGGTATTTGTCCCCTTTTGCTTTATTTTGAATCTAGGACCAAAAGATGATAATGTTACCATAATGTTTTCCCTATGGTCTAATGTAGCGCAAGCCTTTTCCTTGTCACTCCCCAAAACCAGTCTCTTTCAGAAACACATAACCTTTTAGCCCTCAACGTTTTTTAGGGAGGAGCTTCCTTCACCATCCTTCACCTGGTGCTTGTGAGGAACCTTTGTACCAGGATGGAACCCAGACCTCCTGCATTCAAACGTGCTTTGCCTGTGATTAGGCTGTTGAGTTCTTTCTCTAACCCCAAATAGTGACAGTGAAAGAAGTGCCGGTCCTTTGAAGAAAAGGGTGAGAATATGGGCGGGGGGAGAGAGAGAGACAGGCAGCGTGATTCATAATAAACATTCTGTTGCTGAGTTACATCTCCTGTGCTCCAACACTACAGTTTTTCCTGGTTCTGGCCAGTAGGCACACCTTGCCTATTCAAATGGTGGTCCGCCTGCCTTTGCTTTCATTCAGGGAGAACAGAGTCGATACTGTAATATTTAAATCCTTAGTAAATTCACACTCTGATCATCTTGTTTATAGCTTCTTTTCAGCTGATATCTTTAGTATTTTCACTTTTTTTTTTTTTTTTTTTTTTTTTTTTTGCTTTTTGAGTCACACCTGGCAATGCACAGGGGTTACTCCTGGCTCTGCACTCAGGAATTACCCCTGGTAGTGCTCAGCAGACCATATGGGATGCTGGGAATTGAACCCGGGTTGGCCGTGTGCAAGGCAAACGCCCTACCCGCTGTGCTATTGCTCCAGTCCCAGTATTTTCACTTTTTAAAAATTACTGCCAGTTCTTATTTTGCTACACTTTCCTGGATACTTTAGTAGCTTCCAAACCTAGTATATAATGAAATTATTGTGAATAATTTTCACTTATTTATACTTTCAAATTTGGTAGATCTGTTGATAATGATCTACATATCATAGCTGCATTTGAATCATCTTTATATATTTTGTCAATAGAGATTAAAATACTATGCAATAGCTCATCCATTTAATGTGAACAGTCCAGTGGTGTTTTACATGTTACATTATATGTTAAAAACTGGGAAATATACAAATAATTTTGCTTTACAGTTCAGTCATATTAATGATAATCACTATGCTGTCTCTTTCCAAAACTTCTCACCATTCCAACAGAAGCTCTGCAGTCAGTACCTAGCAGATCTTCCTTTCTCTCATTCCCAGCTGCTGGTAACCCCTAATTACCTTCTTGTTTCAGTGACTTCATTTATTGTAAAAATTTTGTAGAAGTTGAATAAAAATATATATGTCTAGCACAGCGGGTAGGGCATTTGCCTTGCATGAGGCCAGCCTGGGTTTGATTCCTCCATCCCTCTTGGAGAGCCTGGCAAGCTACTGAGAGTATCCCGCCCGCTGGGCAGAGCCTGGCAAGCTCCCTGTGGCGTATTCGATATGCCAAAAACAGTAACAAGTCTCACAATGGAATTAAGTGCTACAGTGTAGCTTATTTTACCTAGCATAATGTTTTCAAGACTCACCCGTCTGATAATGAAACATCAGAATTTTATTATATATGGCTACTTGCTCTATTGAGATAAAATAATTTATAATAGCTCATCCATTTAATGTGAATAATTCAGTGGTGTTTTGCCTGTTACATTTTATAACTCACTCGTATTGCACAGTATGTCTATACACATTGTGTTTTTAATCTATTGATAGTTTCTACTGTTGTGAATTAAGTCTCCATGATTAGTGATTTAGTGTTTGTTTTTCTGTTATTTGAGACATCATCTAGAAGTTGAATTGCTCAGTGATCACATGATAGTTCTATGTTTAGTCTTCCAAGGAACCACCACAATATTTTCTGATCTGCAGCAGTGTCTTACATCTTGCTAGCAATGCACAAGTCATTGTAACATGGTTCTTTGGTTCCCACAATGTATACATCTTTGTGTCTTGTATCCTCCCAGGCACAGCGAAATACTTGTGGTAATGCCTTCAGAGGCAAGATTGCCTTTTAGAGCTGCATGTGTATTCTGGCAGAGATACACTCAGATAGCCAAAAATTAATTTTATTAGCATAACACCTAATTTTTATTCTGTCACTTAAAATTAAGGCTGTAAATACTCATTTTATAGGAGGTTCACAACCTGAGTTGTGAAGTGGGCCAGTCACCTAGGAAGTAGTGGAATTGGTAGAAGAAAATCAAGTGTCCTTTCTGTGACACTCCGAGACCTGAATATTTAGGTTACTATAATTCTCCTAGGAAAGAGAGAGACAGACATAGAAAGATTGCACTAATCCGTGGAATATAAAGTAACAGAATGGGAGACTAATACCCAAGAATAGTAGAGAGAAGGACCAGGAGGTTTGCTCCACGACTTGGAAGCTGGCCTCATATGCTGAGGGAAAGGGCAGCTCAGATAGAGAAGGGAACACCAAGTAAAGTGTGGTTGGAGGACCCGCCCTGGATGGGAGATGTGTGCTGAAAGTAGACTATAGTTCGAACACGATGGCCACTTAAAACCTCTACTGCAGACCACAACACCCAAAGGGAGAGAGAGAATAAAAGGGAATGCCCTGCCACAGAGGCGGGGTGGGGAGGTGGGTGGGAGGGATGCTGGGATCGTTGGTGGTGGAGGGTGGGCACTGGTGGAAGAATGGGTGCTTGAGAATTGTATGACTGAAACACAAGCACAAAAATTTGTAAATCTGTAACTGTACCTCATGGTGACTCACTAATAAAAAAATTTTAAAAAATACAGCAAGTATGTATTTAAAAGTTATCCTATTTTATCTTGAAACTTTGTTCCAGATTCAGAGAATACAGTATGTGAATTTTGGTGCTTGCCTTGCATGGTGCTGACCCCAGTCTGATGTGTGGTTTAACATGGTCCTCCAAGCACTGATGGGAGTGAGCCCTGGAACACAGAGGCAAAAAAGTAGCCCCTGTGCACTGCTGGGTGTGTCCACAAATCCCAGCCCACCCCCTCTGAAATGTTTCAAATATCAAAAGGAATATTACAGTACTCAAACGTAGGGGGGAAGTGAGAAGGTTTCTGAGATGTCATTCTTCAGTTCAGCCGGCGTCTTCCTGGAGTACTAAAATGAGCAGTTGCTCTCTCCACAGGGAATTGTGCACAGAACACGTTTGCAGAGTCTTCCTCTAGATGGCTCTCTGAGTCTGTGAAGACTCCGGCTGTTGTGTGCTGTTTGAACCTTGACCACCCTGTTCTGTGGGGTTGTGAACTACATTTTAAATCAACTATGAAGCCCATAAATATAAAACTTGATACAGAAATGACAAAGCATATGAGAACGGTGTTTGTTTATTACATACCCACAAACTTAGGGGGAAACAGGAAGACCAGCGAGCTGGTTAATAATTTGCATGGTAAGCAGATCTACTGAGAAGTTTGTTCAGTTTCTAGGAAACGTTTCTAATTGTGTACATTCATGGCAAGATACATTTCTTGAGAATACGGAATAGTAATTTATCTTGATCTTTAAATTTTCATAGACAATTTGGTTTAGTAAAGGGATTAAAAATAGAGCTTTCATACTTAATATAATGGAAAAAAGAATTCTAGGGTTTATTGGTCTGTACGCTTGTCAGTGCTCTCTTTCTCTGAGCATTTGCACTTTGGTCCATGGTAATGCAATGTTTGCTTTCACCATTTTATCTTAAGAACTTAGGGTTATCAAAAAAAAAGAAGAACTTAGGGCTATCTAGGTATTTTTAAAAATGTATTGGAAGGCTTTTTTTTATTTATTGACGTGTCTTCTGTGACTTTCTGTTTTTTCCTGTTCCTCTCCTAGTCATTCATCGTGCGTGCCCCTTAAAATTTGATGGCTTAATAATCCCCTGTACTTGACTTTTTGCCCTTTTTAAAAACTTACTGTATTTCTCATGATCTGTTTATATCAGGACTTCTACCATTTATGAGCCAGTGGTTTCCAGGTCCATGTCTCTCCATGGTCATCTGCCTGACTGGAATATAAGTATTCAAAACCATTTGTGGGATGAATGGATGGTTAGAACATCTCCCTTCCCATCTAAAGCAGCCTTCTGCTTTTTCTTAGTAAATTTAAGTCATTTAAACTCTGCCTCTTCTTGAAATGACTTCCCAGTTACTCAGGTGTTCAAACTTTAGAGTCTTACTCATTCTGTTATCCTTACTCTCCACATTTATGTCACAATTTCTAGGTCCTTAAGGACTGACTTGCTGAACTTAGACTGGCTTGGATCATCCCCAGACCTGCCCAGACCGCTTTGATTGTGATCCAAGTGGGATGTGAATGTGGATCCAATCACAATGAAGTCTAGTTACAAGTTCACTTATTTATCTCTGCCTTTCATTCAGGAGCTTGCAGACATATCATACATATTTGTTCTGATTTGCTTTATTAGTGTTTCTTTTCTCAACTGTGTTAAATTGAGCAGCTGATGTTATATATTGATGAACTTCATAGTTGATGTATCTTCAAAGCTAATAACATGATTACTTTTGTTTTTTTTTCATGAAAATTGCAAGATTTGAGTAATGAATTTGTATAGACAGACAATTCCCAGAGTATTTCTTTGTAAATCCTTTAGGAGTTGACAATACACAAGTTAACATAAAGAGTAGATAGTGAAGTAGATAGTGAAGTACCAAGCACAACAAAATTAGTGCTTGGTACTAGAAATGGTACTATGGGACGACAGGTCAGTGGTAGATACGTAGTCAACAATTCTCTTTAAAATTGTCTAAGGTAGGTGCATATGCTGCCCAAGCCCATGTGCTGCTTGTGCCCACATGGCTGAACACATATGTCGCCCGCATCTCTGCTCTTGAGATGTGTACTTTCATGCTTTTGTGTCTAATGTTGGAATGTGTCTAGGGGCTCTCTCTGCCCTTAGAGAAGCCTGCGTTCTCTCTTGAGCATGTTGCTCTCTCTCCTTCCACACCTTAAAACCCTCCAAATAAAATCTGTTTTACATCAAAGAAAAAAAAAAGAACTTGTCCAAGTGTAGTAAATTTAAGTCATTCAGGCATTTAAGCAGATAGTCTTTTTATATGTAAGCCATTCTCCTTATTATTATTATTGGTATTATCCAAATATTAGTATTATCCAAATAACTAGTTAAGTACAGAGGAAAACAGCTTTTGTAGTTAAGAAGTATTTAAATTATGTTTGGTTTAGTATTGGCATGATTTAATCTCTCCTGCATTGAGGATAAAAAGGTAAGCCCTGTGCTAAAATATTTAAATACAGTATCACATGCCACCATGGTGGCTGGTGTTCTCCATCTCAGGAATCATGCCTAGAATCTTGTCACTTGTTTCTGAGCAGTGATGCACTTTAAGTAATTGAAGAGTCACTGAAAATGAACAGTTTGATTGCTATTACATCTCTTATTTATTTATTTATTTATTTATTTTTGTGGCTCCACAGGTACATGGACTATATCGGACAACAGGTGCTAGTTTTGAGAAGGCCCAACAAGAGTTTGCAACAGGTGTGATGTCCAACAAAACTGTCCAGACTGCAGCTGCAAACGCAGCTTCAACTGCAGCTACTAGTGCGGCTCAGAATGCTTTCAAGGGGAACCAGATTTAGAGAATCGGCAGACAAAACACTGTTAACTTTTGACTGTACTTTTTTCTCGAGTTACTGTATTCTATAAATATTTTTATGTTCAATACACACACACACACACACACACACACACACAGCATGTATATTTCCTATTCACTTGTGCATGGGATAAAACAGAAAAACTTCCTTGTCTTATTATTTACCTAAGTTTCCTGACTTTTCAGTGCCCCTTGCTGGAAACAATTACGTGCTGAATATTCTCCATATTTTTTGGGGGATGAATGCTCATCAAATTATTTCAGTGGTGACACACTGAATGATACCTACTACAGATGCTTTTAGTACTAGCTGCGGTCATTCCAGAATCTTAGACTTCACAGATTACACATTGAAGAAGTAAAGTGAAGCTTCATTTCTCTTTCATATTTATATTGAAAGAAATAGGCTGCCAGAGACTTGTAGATTTTTACATCCGCTTGCTTTTCAGCAGCTCAGTCACCATTGAAGAGCCTATGTGCATTTCATAGCAGATAATATAAATTTTATTTTATTTTATTTTCCTTTCCTTTTTTCTTTTTAGAATAGTTGGTATTTTGATATCAGTCTCTGATCTTGCATGGGTACCATGTTTCTTAAACTAAAATTAGCATTTTGGGTTCTGCACTGCTTGTTGTAGGGTTGAAAAGGTGTTTATAGGACTACAGAAATGATTTTCTCTTAATAGTTTCATCTAACTAAAAATTCTATGGGATGCAGTATGAGAATATAGCATACGCAGTGCATTATCCAAAAGAAAAGGTAGTTAATTGATGGAATAGATTGTAGTGATAATACCTTTCTAAAAAAATTTTTCAGTATTCATATCATAGTAAAAATATTATTGTATGGATACTTTGGTATTCTTGTGGTTACTCTTTTTCATTGAACTGCGATTGTGTTTGGCAGCTCTTTTTGGAGGTGTATGTAATTTTTAACAGGTATTAAAGTCTAGCCTAATTATTTGTCCAAAAAGAACATACAGTATTTAAGAGATTTATCTTTTAGTTTCTCAGCTCTAGTGGCATTAAAAATAAAGACCTTGGCTTTCTACATATAATTGAATCCTTAACACACCTCAGTCTATTTTTGAGACAGACCGAATAATTAACATTTTTCAGCAGTGGAGAAATAAAATATTAACTTGCACCAAAAAAGAAGATACAGATTCAGTTGGATGTATTAATATGAGTAGAATCATCTCAAAATTGTTGCTGTGCAAGTATGGAAGTTCAGAAAGTTTGAAACATTTTTAATACTGATTATTTAAAGACACTTGTAAAATTTTCTGTTTTATAAGTCATCAGCTAAAGATTGCAGAATGATAAATGATTTATGTAATTTCATTTTTAAAAGAGTAGTGGGTTGGGTCACATTATTGAAATTTTCAGATTGTTTCAGAAAATCAGATGGTCACAAATGGTTAAGTCACTTCATTCACCTTGAATCTTGAGGTTAGAAGAGTTCCAAACTGGGAGGTAGGACTGTGATTTCTCATTATTTATGAAAGAAGCTTTGTTGATACATCAGGTAATGCAAAACCATCCAGATGATGAATGCATTTAATTTGGGACTTTATTGAAATAATATACTTAGGATTTTTTTCTTTCATTCTGAAGATACTAGAATTCAGAATGTTGTTTTTATGATTATTTCCAATCATTGATACCTACCACCTACTTTTTGAACCAAGGTAGTTGTATAATTTTATTGAAAATCTTTCATCTGTGTGCTTCATTGTGGATTTTATAAATGTTTAAAACACTAGTCACAAAATACAAGAGCACTGATACATCTACCATTAGTTTATATTTCAAGTTTATTTTTCTTTTTTTTCTAAGCTATAAGTAAAAAATACAAAAACTGAAATATTACTGAGATGCTTTCCTCCAGATAAAGAATGTTTTACTATATGGAAATTCCCACAGGTAGCAGTGTTACATAGTAAGGAATAATTACCACCAATTATACTCTTTCTGTATGGGTGGGGGAAAGTGGTTTTAATCCAGTTATTTGGGTTAATTCAAGCTAAAGAGTGAAAATTATGTTTTTTAAAAGCAAATGTGCATTACAAAGATTACAAGGCTTATAGTTAATCAGTCATAGGGGCTTTCAATTCCTTCTCAGTGGTAATCAGTAATTGTCATATTTCCACTCAGTAAATAAGGCATTAGCTTTTTTTTTTTTGTTCTGTATTTAATACTAAAATTACCCACTATCACAGTCCTGGGAAGGTCCTTACCTTGTAAGTATTCTTATCATTCAGTTTTCAGTTTACAATATGAAATTGTGGATATTTTATTTCAGATTAAACTTTGAACACTGGAAAATCATCGCTTAGTGATTTGTAATTTGGGACTTAGATTATTTATCTAGGGAAGCTGTTCTCTTTGTCAGTGAGTAATGCTGCGCTGCCATCCTGGTGACTGTCCTGGCTCATAGAAATGCCCTATGTTCGTCCCTCGAATGTTGCATGTTTTCAGTGCTTTGGAAGTTTTGTATATTTATTGTATTAACACAGAGTGTCATAAATAAAATACTGTTTACTGGATGTTTATTTGTATTATTTTAAACATGAACATGTTAGGAACAGAAGTGAAAGCTTTAATGTATATAGAAGATCTACATTTGGCTTTTATTTTATTTGGGGGCCACACCCAGTGGTGCTCACAAAGAGCTTGAGAGATCATGTGGGGTATCAGGGTTCGAAACCAGATCAGCTGCATGCATGGCAAGCTCCCTACTGGCTGTACTACCTCTATAATGCTACATTTGTTTTCTTAATATAATAATTCTATCATGCACTAAGTAAATATATAAGATGACTTCTGTGCTGACTTTGTAATGGTTTTCTGTTGCTTTGGTCTCTACATAAAACATGAAGTTGACTCATTAAATATTTTGATCACTTTAAGCTTCAAAACCATATACTGGCAATTGGATTTAAAATGGAAAACCTATTTGGTGGCTCAGTTTTCCTTCCTGGTTAGGATGGATGCCTTTGTACTAGAACTACATCAATTTGATTGAACTTGTATTCTCTTATTCCACTGTCTTATGCTGTTTTATGTCATGATGAAAGTGCCTACTTGTGAATAATTGGAAATTTTCACTAAGTATCTGAAGACTTAAAAATTTCATCTAAATGGTGTTCATGGTTCAACTTATCCAAAAAAAGTTGTTCAGGGGACTATGTGGTGCTGAGGATTGAACTTGGATGAGCTGTATGCAAGGCAAGTGCCTGACATGCTGTGCTCACGCCGCCTCCTTTTTTTTTTTTTTCATAAAAATACTTAAATGAGAGGCTGGAGCGATAGTACAGCGGGTAGAGCATTTGCCTTGCATGCGGCCAACCTGGGTTCGATTCCTAGCTCCCATATGGTCCCCTGAGCACCACCAGGAGTAATTCCTGAGTGCAGAGCCAGGTGTAACCCCTGTGCATCGCCAGGTATGACCCCCCCCCAAAAAAAGTATATATTTAAATGAGTTTGTTGATTCTATGTGATTACCCAGAGAGATAAGAAAATTGGATTAAAATTAAACTACCTTCAATAATTTTAAGTGCCACAGTATATTTGCTTAGAGCAGAATAATATATTTAAAAACATTGAAGTTGTTACAAATATTAAGAACATGGAGAATTGGGGCTGGAGCAATAGCACAATGGGTAGGGCATTTACCTTGCATGGGGCTAACCCAGATTCGATTCCCAGCATCCCATATGGTCCCCTGAGCACTGCCAGGAGTAATTCCTGAGTGCAGAGCCAGGAGTAATCCCTGTGCATCTCTGGGTGTGACCCAAAAAAAAGCAAAAAAAAAAAAAAAAAATAGGAACATGGAGGATTTCTATTAGAATTTTAGGGAACATTTACAAAATGGGGCTTTTTATTTGTTCTTGATAGATCCTTGGTAACCTTTATAGAAATTTCCTAACCAGGCATTGCATCTATCCTGGATAAATGCAACTGTTGTTATTATAAAGATTCGAGGAACCCTGGCTGGCCAACACTGCTTGTGTGTTCTTACCCTTCCTCTCGGTCTTATCTCTACAACTTTGTGTTTTGGCTAAGGTAAAGCTTTCAACCTGTGCAAGTTTTATTAGCACTGTTTACACTGTTAAATCACCAGGGATATGGGAACCACTGTGGAACAGTACAATGAGTGTTAAATTTTATAATAATACAAATTTTCATTTGCTTTTCAGCTCATGGGTCTGGGCTTAGTGTGGCTAATGGTGTAGCTGAAACTTCCTGCAATTAAAACCTATTTTATTTTTTCTTTAAGAGGTGCTCATGGGACCTGCAGTGCCTGGGATCTTGCCTGAGAATCTGGCGTGCAAAGAGCTTGAGCTTCAGCCCTTACCACCATCTCCCCAGCCCACATTGTGGATTGTCGGAAGCCTCTTTTCCTTCTCTTAACAATATATAACGACCCAACAGTTTATTTTTTTTCAAGTAAATTTTTTTGGGGTACCTCCTTGGAGACTAAACCTGACAATATTTGCCCCCACTGTAGGGTGGACGTTTAGTGCTGCAGTTTGAATGTGATGCTGCTCCTGGCTCTTGGGGCTGGTACGAGTGAGGCTTGAGGGACTGCAGTGCTGGGGATTAAACTCGAGATATTTGCAAGGCATGCACTTGAGCCTTATCTCCCCAACCCTTAGTTAACTTTCAGTTTATAAAGTTAGTACACATTTTAGTATATATAATGGAAGATATCAGCAAAAGGTAATTGCTGGTAAATGTATACCAGTAAGTTTATACCCTAAAATGTGGTTTATATATTCCTATTAAATGTAGATCAATATCTTCAGGACATCTTTTCCATGAAGACAACTCTTCTAAAATTGGAAAATCAGATGTTCCACTTACAGCCTTGGAAGGTATCCCGCAGGGTTAGTTATCTGGCTCTCACCATCCCCATTTCTTAGAACTCCTTAGGACTACAATGGTACTAGTTGTCATCTCATCTTAGAAGACTTGTACTTGGGGCTGAAGCAATAGTACAGCAGGTAGAGCTTTTGCCTTGCATGCAGCTGACCTGAGTTTGATTTTCAGCATCCCATATGGTCCCCTGAGCACTGCCAGGAGTAACTCCTGAGTCCAAAGCCAGGAGTAACCCCTGTGCATCGCCAGATGTGACCCAAAAAGCAAAAAAAAAAAAAAAAAAAAAGACTTGTGCTTGGCTCATCATTTTTTAACTTTGTATTAATTTCCCAGAACTGCTGCTGTTTCAGAGCAGGAGCTCTGAGGAGGGAGTCACAAGGGGAGTCACAAGGAAGCTGACTGGTAATGGGAATGAAGTATACATGCAAAGAGAAGTTGGATGAATGATATGCAAAAACCTTAGTATCGGGGCTGGAGCAATAGCACAACGGGTAGGGCATTTGCCTTACGCGCACCCGACCTAGGTTCGATTCCCAGCATCCCATATGGTCCCCCAAGCACCGCCAGGAGTAATTCCTGAGTGCATGAACCAGGAATAATTCCTGTGCATCGCCGGGTGTGACCCAAAAAAAGAAAAAAAAACCTTAATATCTCCATTACTGTCATGGGACCTGCCCACCTCCCGTATTTCATCTCATTATCTTGATAGTACTCTTCTCTGCACTAGTTTAGTTTTCTGCTACTTGCCACTGAAAGTTTCAATAGTTTGAATCTTTTTAGCGTTATCAATATCTTGAGCTTCCCATGTTTCTAAATATTCTATAGTAGTAGCTATATGTTAAATTTATATGTACCATGAATTATTTTTCTAAGCCCTTTTATTCCTTTGGGTTCTGATTGTCAGTGTTAGAATTAAAAAAAATAGTTTGTATTTTTGGGTCATTCCCAACAGTTAATCCTGGCTCAGTGCTCAGGAGTGAGTCCCAGCAGAGCTTAGGAGACCATGCAGTGCTCAGATGGATCCTGGGCCCCTGCATGCAAAGTATGTGTTCAACCCTTTGAGCCCTCTCAGTATTAAAATTTATCAGGGAAGGTATTGTTGCCAGATTTGGGGACCTGACTCATTCTTTCCTTAGGGCAAACATCAAAGGCTGTGCATATTTCTAAGAGGACTTTGATGTATATTACCAAATTGTTTCCCAGAGAATTGTGTTAATTTGAGTCCATCAGCTTTGTACAGTTGGTCTCTCTTCATTCTACCAACATTGGATATTCCCTTTCTAAGATGCCTTTACTATTAATAAGTTTTGACAGATTTTCAACAAGTTTTTTTCTCTAAACATTCTGGTTTCCCACAGCAAATGGATCAGCACAGCAACCCTTGGTTAATGTTAGTTTTGCAGGAGGGGGTCTTATGTGCCCTGTATTCACTGAGAAATCTACTTCCTCACAGCATTAAGTTGAAGACAATTTGCTAAATTCTTCTTGTTTGTTTTTCAGCAATACCCAGTACTCAAGGGACCATAAATGTGGTACTGAGAATTGAACCAGGGTCAAACACATGCAGGGCAGGTGCCTTACCTGTATTATCTCTCCAGCCCTGCTAAATATAACAGTATGGGGAAAGAAATGGCCATCTCCATCAACACACTGGATCTCTTTAGGCAGAATGAGGTTGGTTTTGACAAGTTATATCATTCCTCACTTTGTTTAGAACAAATCTTAATTTATATGATAAACTATTTTTTTACTTTTTTAAAAATCGAATCACCGTGAGCAACACAAAGCTTTCATATTTGAGTTTCAGTCATACAGTGATTGAGTACCCATCCCTCCACCAGTGCACATTGTCCACCACCAGTATCCCCAGTATCTGCACCCCCATCCCACCACTCCCCCTGCTTCTATGGCAGACCATTCCCCCTTACTCTCTTTCTACTTCTGGGCATTACGTTTACAATATGAATACTGAGAGGCTACCACATTTGGTCCTTTATCTAACTTTCAGCATACATCTCCCATCCCGATCGATCCCTCTAACCATCATTGACTTAGTGATCCCTTCTCTATTCCAGCTGCCTTCAACTCCAGCTCATGAGGGAGGCTTCTAAACCATGAGCTATATTCCTGGTCCTTCTACTATCCTTGGGTATATACGATAAACTCTTAAGTGGTGGTCTGTACAAATGGAAGATTCTCTTGTCTGTTCAATGCTGTACCGACATCACAATTCTCACAGCAAACATATGAGAGAGTTTCTGTTGATTGCCATTCTGGCAGAGCACTAGGGAATGAGACCAGCCATCAGTGGACGGTGGTGAAGGCCCCAAGTGGCTGCTGAAACAGTCTTACTCATACCAAGTCTGATGTCGCTTCTGTCCCCCACTGCCAGCTGCCCAACCTTAGTTCTGTCTCCTTTCCACCCATGTTCCCCAGAGTCCATGTCCACCCTTTTGGGATAACAGGCATTATTGGGGAAAAAAATAATAATCAAGGAAAAAATGGTAGAGCTTGTTCTTGAACTGTCCAGTCTAGACCTTGCTCAGGAGCATGCAGGCCCATCCCTGCGGCCAGCTTTCCAGGCCCTAAGCTACTGAACTGATCGTGCATGCACATAGGGGTTTAGAGGGACTTGACTTGAGGACTGATCCTTTTCTAGATGAGTTGTGAAGGTAAGAGGAGCCAGAGTGATAGTACAGTGAGTAGGGCGTTTGCCTTGCACGCAGCTGACCTGGGTTCGATTCCCAGCATCCCATACAGTCCCCCGAGCACTGCCAGGAGTAATTCCTGAGTGCAGAGCCAGGAGTAACCCCTGAGCATCGCCAGGTATGACCCCCCCCCAAAAAAAATGTGAAGGAAAGAATGAGCTTGGTCAAAATAATGGCTTACTTGAGATAAGGGATTTACCAAGAAAATAAACTATCAAACTGCCATTTGTTTTATTGCTGCTGAGTTTCCCTAATGAATTTCCAGTGTCTGTTTTTTAGGATTATACAAACAGGGACATATGGAATCATCTTTAAAACATATGGGTAACTACATCATGGTGATTCAATTAAAATAAAAATAAAAAGATATGGGGAAGTACCAGGTAAGAAGGGAAGAAAGAGGATGTTTTTATGACTTGTCCTCTTGGGCTTTGGGGTTTTTCAATTCGAGTTATATTTAGAAGTTACCTAAAGTTTAGGATGTGCAGATGTCAGTATTCCCAGGGGTTTGTATTGCCATTCACTTTACTCTGTACTAGAATTTTAGGTCAAAAGAGAGTACAGGGGCTGGAGCGATAGTACAGTGGGTAGGGCATTTGCCTTGCTTGCGGCTAACCCAGGCTCGAGCCCCGGTATCCCATATGGTCCCCGGATACCACCAGGAGTGATCCCTGAGTGCAGATCCAAGAGTTAGCTCTGAGCATCACCAAGTGTGACCCCCCTCCCTCCCAAAAAAAAGTACATTAGGGCAGACTTTGATTCTAGTTTTTCAACATGGGTTAAATTACTTAATGTCAGGGCCAGAGTGATAGTACAGCAGGTACGGCATTTGCTTTGCATGCGGCCGACCCACGTTTGATCCCTGGCATTCCATATGGTCCCCCAAGCACCGCCAGGAGTAATTTCCTGAGTGCAAAGCCAGGAGTAACCTCTGAGCATCGCAGGGTGTGACCCAAAATAAAAGAAATAAAAATTACTTAATGTCAGTCAAGTAACAAGTTTAACTTACCTATAAAATGAGGATAATTGGGTTAGAGAGATCCTACAGTGCGAGAGGTACTTGTGTTGTATGTGGCCAAACTGGGTTCTATCCCCAGTACCACATAGGGTCCCTGAGCACAGCCAGAAGTGATCCCTGAGCATAGAACCAATAGTAAACCCTGAGCACTGCTAGGTGTAGTCCCAGTACCCTCACCCTCTCCAAGGAAAATGATAATCACTTTTATTCACAGGGTTTTGAAGAACAAATGAATTCTGTGAAATATTTAACAGTGCTTGCTCATGGAAAGGCACAATAATGAAAATCAGTGTCTGCCCATGTGTTTTGTCCACCTTTCCCATCTCTCCATATTAAGTTCTCACTGCACACAGGATTTCTCCATTGGTGTCTTAACTTTCACCATACTCCCTTTTAGAACCCTGATCAAATATAATTTTACACCCACAGTCCAAACTATATACCTTGCTAGCCTTCTGGATGATTTTCTCTCCCACTTGCCACTTTTTTTCAGCCACCAGCTATCCATTCTTTCTAGCATCTCTCTGATTCATTCTGTTGTTTTTGCTTTCATTGCCTGATTCAGGCTTTTGTTCTTTTATTAATAAGATTATATTGGTTTCCTCAAATATAAGCACTTGGTGAGGCCTCTTTGCCTATCGGTAGATTTTTTTCCCCCCAGAATGTTTGGCTATAAAATGCATAAGAACTGCTAATATCTACATGTTATTTGATTAATTTTCCCCTCCCATGTGGTTTTACTACTTCCTTTTTGTATTTATGCTTTTATCTATATCCTCTATACCTATGCAAAATGGGTAGTTCATTTCTTGAAGACTTGGCTTGTAGAACTCTTCAGTGTTAAGGAGGAAACTGCAAGGAAGAAGATAGGGCAGCAGTGGGATGGACCCCCAAATAACTAAGCTGATAGGGGCACTAAAATAGATGCCTTCTGGTGCTTTCTGCTTTGAAGACTAGGCTAGAAGTTTGCTGTGATGCCCTTATTCTTTAGTGCTTGAGAATTGAGAAAGGTGCTCAATTACTAGACATAGTTGAAATTAGCCACAGAAAGGAAATGTCCAAGAGAATCCGCTGGTTTTGTGCTAAGCTGACTTTAAGGAAAGCTAGGAGCAAGTGGAATGCCATGTGTTCCTGGAAGACCAGTCATAGAAAATGTCTTGGTAGAAAATTGCTAAATAAAACCTAGGATGAAATGGGAAGCACACGTCAATGCTTTGGCCTCTGCTCACGTTTGAAAAGGCAGGCTCCTTTCTGTGGTGGATTTGCTTTCGAGAAAGGTTAAAGGAAGAATGATTTCAGTTGCTTTTTCAGTTATTACTACAAGTTGGTTAGAATTTTTCAGACTGCGGCTTGGAAATGTGTGTGAGAGAAAGATTTAAGTATAGTTAGTGTTTCCTATGGTTTCTGACAGTAACCTGGTAGTTGTCAGGTATGTTTAAAAAAGGTAGTTTATGCTAGGAGTGATATGCACTGTCAAGAAATCTGAGGTGAAACTACTACCTGTGATTGACACTTTTATGGTGTCTCAGATGAATTTTGTCAGCATATGTATTTTTTTACTTTGTTTCAAGTATTTTTGTATTTCACAGCTTTAAAATGTTCATTTGTTTTTAGTATTGGAGGTTTCTTTCCTATCTGTAATTATGTTGATGCATCTCCAAGGGTGTACTATAACCTTTTCTGAGGTGAAAGCAAACTTAGGCTAAGGTATATGTATGCTATTATTAAATAAAATAGCTTAAAGTGCTGAATATATTCTTTCCTCTTGTCAGTACATACAAATATACATACAAAGGTAAGATTGGTGGCTATTTTCTTGATCAAATTATACACAAAGTACTGAAATCAACATACTCAGACTTAATCAGTTTGCAAAATCTGGTTTTAATTCATATCTGGGGAGGGGAGCATGTCATGAAAATACATATGCACAGAAACCTAATCAATGCTAGACAATGTATTAGTTTACAATACAATAGGATAACCACAAAATTGAAGGCTCAAGTTGAGTCCATCATGAGTAAATACAATTTCATATTTGGCTCAAGTGGCTGTTGAATATTAAGTGGTGCCGAGTTTCTCCAAAGCACCTGATGACATCTCCCTCCCCACACCTTGGAGGTTCCACCACAGTCTTGGAAGAAATCCCAGTGGGGCCTTTAATCTTTTTGGTCCCTGGGAGTCATCACTGCCCAAGAACAAACGCAGGCCAGGGATTTCCAGTGGCCACATGTTATTGCACAAAGTGGTCTGTTCTGAGTCAGACTCGAAAGGCTAAGAAGGTGGGAGAAAGCCCTGAAGTAGTGGTCTAGCATTAACATGGTCTATCGAGACATGTTAAGAAACAGCTCCTTAGTGATTATGTACCAACTACAAGTCAACACACTAACAGAAAAGGCAACGTGGCAGCTTCACATTTTACAAGAAAGACTAGCATTAGCTGGGCCTGGCTTGCTGGCATCAGCTTTCACATAAACCTAATGATGATTTTAATTTAGATGGGGGGGGGGATTAGCGGAGGAATTAATTTCATACCAGTCTTTTCTTCACATCGTTTTGTAGCATTAAACTTGTTATGGGTTAATGACCAGGCCATGAAGGCAAAACTAACTCTCCTTTGCCAAAACAGAAGCATCCTGTTCTGACCCCTGTCCAGTTTCCAAAACACAAAACATACACCTTTGTTATTGCACATCCTTCACACAGACTTGTGTATGTAGAATATATATAGATATTTTTAAAATATGCTACACATTAAAAAAAAAGACTATGGCACTTTACAGAATACATGTTTTAAAAAGATCATTACACCACAGATGTTTGGAAACTATACAGAAACCCTTACACAATTAAATTGTTGATTTAGCACACAGGTTTAAAGAATCCACAGAATCCAAGGCAACTATTTCTGCCACCTTAAAGTTTATTGAGGCAACCCGCCCATCGTGAAACTATAAGCACAAACAAATAAAAATAAATAAGACTTTTCTGGTAGAAGTGATGATCCAGCTATCTTGGATTTTTAGACTGAGGTGATTCTGTGTAGGACAACAATTGTCTAATTGTTTTGAACATATTTCTCACGTTCAGTGGTTTTCAAATAGTTTGTAGTTTAGGTCTGGAATAGCATGATTTGGGCTGTTCCAATCATCCCAACCAAAGCCTGGCTGTTGAGCTGAAGGTGTAAAAGGCCTGAGATGACATTTTTATCCTGTCTTTGCTAGAGAAATTCCATTTCTTCTCTGCTAATTCAGTGTTTAGGTTTTCAGTGGTCTGTGGTTTTGTATTTATGTGCTGTTTTTTTCCTTCTAGAAACCACTGCATGTGCTTTTTATACTTTGTAACATGCAAAGAAAAAGTAAAGGTATAAGTGAATTCTGGCCATGAGAGGTCATGTTTTTCACTTGTGGGATGGTCTGTGTATCTACGCCAGCACCTCAACCAGAGAGCAGCGAGTTGAGAAAGACGTGCCCAGAGCAGCCTCTGGGTCTAAGACTTATTTGTAAGAGCGAGACTGTAAAATAAGTGTCAGAAGATGGGTTCTTTAAAAAAAAAATCTCCCGATAATTATTTCTGTTTTAAATGATTGACAGGAGAATTACTTGTTCAGATTAATACATAGTCAGGAGCAGGCGCCCAGCCGGTGGCTGTTGAACCTGTTCTGTCTGTCAGAGAGAGAGAGGCCTCTAGCTAGAGGCCTGTTTCTCCTGGGCCTTTAGCACATGCTTGGAGGAAACCTTCTTATCCCTTTTCCCTTCCCCCAAAATAGTCACAGGATTTACCATGGCATATTCTGAATTCGGTCCAAGAATGGTAAACTAATAAGTAGGCCAGTTACAGTTCATTCCGCCTCTCTCTCACTAGCACTTGCTTTGCTCTTAGGCAGTTTTTTACTAGTACAGCTTTAAGATGACTCAGACGGACAAAGCTAGAAGAAAGTGCAGAGTATAGTTGCTGGTAATCTACATAGCTTTAGTGCTTTCGGAACTGAGTTTCTAAGGAGTGTTTGTTTCTCTATCATCTGGAATTCTGAAAGCTCATATTGGCTTTTGAGGAAGAGGGGCCTCCTGGGTTGCTGAGGGTCTAACCTGGTTGGCCATGTGCAAGGCAAACACCCTACCCACTGTGCTACTAAGCTGGCCTTTCAGACTAGCATCTTTCTAGCCACTTTGATCACTCAAAAGTAAATCTGAGGTGATGGCTAAATCAATAATATTGGTAATTTATGGAAACTGGATTAAAAGCTGTTGAATTTTTAATAGTGGTGTTCAGTTCCTTTTGTAAACAGGTGTTGACAGGTGCTACAGGCTTGGTCTAGCCTGTTTTCCCATATTCTACTGTGCCTTCCTGGGCATGAAGCTTCTAAAGCAACTCAACTCTTGTTGCAGCAACTCACTGTTATCTGAGCCTGCTTTCAAGGATCAGCAGCAGTAACAAGAAAATTGCAAGGCCCAAGACTCACTTGTTTTTCCTGCAAAGAATACCATTCTGTTTCTGAAGGGGGTGGGGAATACTGCTGACTTATATAATCAAACAATGGGAAAAATTCTCCCAGCGAACATCTGGATGAGTCACACCTGGCCTAGAGCCGTGTCCAGAAGAAGAAAAGCACCCCCAGGGGAAGGAGCCAGGTGAGTGTGGCTGCTGGTACGTTGAAGGACTTTCCCTTCCCCAGCAGGATTCTGTGCTTGGACTCTCATCTGACAGGTCTTTCTCGACTCAAATTTCACAATTCTGGGATGACCATCTGCTGATACACCTTGAGGGACTGATCCAATGGGTCCAGCCATGAAGTTTGCCCCCAGTATCCCTGCGAACCCCTTTGGTCAGTGAAGCAGGAGGCCTTGTGTCGTCTCGGTGGGAGAGATTGCGATTCACAAGCACTTGGGACTCACGAGCACATGAGCATGTATCAGAAGTCCTTCCTGCTGGCCTGGCTCATAGGGGCCTGTATGCAGAAAAGCTGCAGTTTTCGCAGCTGGAATTCTCCTCCTTCATCATTGCTGGCGCTGAGCATGTGGCAGAGTTTAATGTCCTCTTCCAGCTTCCATCCTTTGCACTGTGGCCCTGCTGGACGTGTTGCCTCTCAATGGTCCTGTTAAGGCTCAGGGCTGTGTCCTGTGGCTTTGGTAGGGACAAGAATAATTTTCCACTTGACACAAACGAAGAAACCAGGGATGGACTGATTCACAAGGTTACACGAGGAAGTCAAAGGTGCGGCCCTCTCTTCCCAACTAAAGGAGGCAGATCAGGTTTTTCCCCTCTTCGATCTCTTCCTGGACTTTGTCACTAGAAGTGGCGATTTCTGCTTGGGCAGAGAAGACAGCACAGATGAAGGTGAGGACCGTGCCCCCGATGGCGGTGTAAAAGGCCCAGCCCAGGGAGCAGTCTCCAGGCTTGTAGGCTGAAGCATAGTGTCCACAGTAGCTCACGGCCTTCTGGCAGCCCCAGCCAGCGGGGTAGAGGATCAGGCCGAGGATGAGGAACAGGCCTGTGGGGCAGAGAGACAACAGGTGAGAACCATGGAAGGAGCAAGTGTTAAGACAATATTTCCGGCAGCTCCTGCATAAACGCCAGCGCTGAGTTAGGAAAAACTCAGCGTGTCCTAGTTTGGACATGCTGGGCTGCGACCCCACCAATAACTCTTCTAGAAAAGCAAATGAACTAGTTACTCTTGCCCAAGAGCTTCCTACTGCTTATCTGGTCTGTGGAATGAGTTGGCAAACTAAGGCCCACAGGCCAACAAACCGAGGCAGGTGTTGTTTTAAGAACATACCCAGCTGGAACTGCCTTTGTGCTGGGGGCCCTGAACAACTGCTGCCACTAGACTGCCCCTGATGTACCAAGTCAAGGCCCATACCAAGGCAAGGCCCGAGTGGAAGGATGGCGTGGGGCAGTGCACACACTTTAGTTGGGCCTCGTGGCTATAAAAATGAAAATGGGGGTCAGGGAGATAAGTCAAAGGGCTGAATCATAAAGTTTTATTCCTGAGCACTGCTAGAGAAAGAGCATCCCTCTTCCAGATACAGTCTCAGGTGTGGGATCTTGCCTCCCTCTGCCTGCAGCCAGGCTTATACAGAAGCTTGAAACCAAATAACAGGCAACCCAGGGTCTCTCAATGTTGTCAATGCCAGCATCTTCCCATGTTGCAGCAATAGTGCCAAAGAATTCCCAGTTGGTGGTCATTCTGGGAGTTCTCTTCTTAAACTTTGCAGCCCTTTCTCCTGGCTCTGTGAAGTAGAATTTTGCACGAAGGAGACAGTGGTCCGATCCCGTTTGGAATTTTGGGACAACAGCGACATCGGTCAGGCAAAACTACATGTCAGAGGCACCTCATGGTGCACCAGTAATTACAATGGGTCTCATATGATATGTAAGGGCTAAATTAGAGTTTTCACTTTGCTTATCTTGGATTGTTAAGCTTAGAACTAAGCACAGGTAGCCAGCGAGGGAGCCAAAGGCCAGTCCTCTGAGCAGCCTGGAAACCCAGCATAGATAAACAGGTCATAAATCATGTTATGGTTAGAAGACAGAAGAGCCAGGCCGATCTGGCTGCCAAGAAAGGGAGAGGGAGTATAGGGTCACAGAGACAATATCCTTAGTAATAGAGTGTATCCACAAAGATTCCTAGTAACAAGCCCCTTTCCCCCCTCCCTCTCCTCCTCTCTGCCGCAAGTCCCTTGTTATGGCTCTCCAAATACCCTGCTGAAGCAGCCAATGGAGAACCCCCAGTCTTTTGCTTTTCACTTTGTCCCATATGTGTGATACAGTCAATGCCAGGAATCTTCCTACCTCAGGCTCTCTGGCCTCTGGCCGCAGTTTCAGGTGACAGCCTCGTTGCAATCCACTTAGACAGTAATGAAATGTCTTTGCCTTTTCACCTAGATTGTCTCAGTGTGATTAAGCAAATTCCATACAAGTAGCCTCAGAAAATGTAAACTGTTTTTCATCTTCTGCATCTGAGCATTTGTACTCATTGAGATGAGTAATGGATTCTGACGTTATTGAGTGGAGTCTTTAGTATTTCTCTGACTACTAGAGGGTAGAGGGAATCCCCATGAAACCCGTGGGTCCCAGTCACTGCCCTGGGAGGCACCACGAGGTGCCTCTGACATGTAGCTGCCTTTCAAAGGGCACCACTTCATCCTCCAGTTCCATGTAAACTGCACTGGGGTCACTGTGACGGTGGGAGTGTTAATGGTTACATAAGAGATGTGACCGGAAATCCTCTAATTGTATAAGCCAATGATAATTCAGTGAAGAACTGCAAAATGCAAAAGAAGGGCTGGAGGGATAGTACAGGGGTAGGGAGGGTGCTTGTCTTACACATGGATGACCTGGGTTCATTCCCCAGCACCACATGTGGTCTCGCCAAGCCCTGCCAGGAGAGATTCCTGTGATCAGTCAGGAGTAAGCCCTCAGCACCATCTCTCTCGGGGGAGTAAAGCCCCTGAAAGTAGAAATAAAAATTAAATACTTTTTTTTGGTAAGTGCAAAAAGACCAGATTTTATCAATAATAAACCACTTTATATAGTTCAACCTAAAGTATCATACAGCTATTTGGATTATCCAGGTCTATCCTATATTTTATGCTCCACGAGGGTTTGTATATATAAAGTTCAGTATTGTAAAACCAGTACTTGCGCCAGTACCTTCCACATACAGGCCCTTAATAAAACTATCAGTGCAGTGTGTGTCAGAATAAATTATTTCTAAACCGCAGTGGCTCCAGGGAGGAACTCTGACAAACCCTGGTGGTTAAGAATAAGACCATCAGTGTGAAAGGAACCACAGACCTTGCCCTCACTGGCTTCCCAAGCAAACTTGGGCTCCGAATTCCAGATGGGCCTGACGACCCACGCCCAGGGGACAGATTCAGTGCCCACAGCTTCTGAAACAGGCGTGTCCAGTAATGGCAGGTGAATCCAGTAACACGGCAAAACCACCTGTCTCCTTGGCATAGCTTACTCTGGTCCTCGGTTTGAACAACATCCAATGACTTAGCAGCGTGGTTGTGTCCATAGGTCAAAGAGAAGGGGAGATGTGCTTTGCTTTGGGTTTCACAGTAAGAGCCAAACCTGCAGTCCCTCTGCAGCTATGAGAAAAGCAGATGCTGGGCTGAGGAAACAGCTGAGTGCAGGTGCAGGAGTCTCATATGTGCAGGAAGCAGACTTTAACCCCCTCCAACCCCCCCCCCCCCGGTACTGTATGTGCCCCTGGCCCCAGCACCACTAGGCCCTGGCATCGAACCTTCCTGTCTGGGAGAAGCGCCTGGCTCCCCTGATCACTGTTTGCGCGTGCTCCCTCTAAACACACACTTGAGCAGTTCTGAAAGTTAGGCCAACTCTTGCACATTCTGGCTCATTCCGCCCCTTTGCTTGAGTGCAGCACTGTCGAGTGTATGCATGTGTGATGTCAGGAGGGTCATGGGTGACGAGTAAAGTGAGGTCTGTGAGCGCTGGCCTTCCTTCTGGCTGAGCTGGGGCGACAGCAGGGTGTACATGTGACGTTGGTCACGGCGAGGCACAGTGGGCACTCACTGGGTGCCAGAACCCGCGTCCATGAAAAGACCACTGCCCGCAGCCTGACAGGCAGGTTCTGCTTCTTCCTTTCTTCCGCCAACAGCCTCCCAGCTCACTGGTGCAGAAGGCTCAGAGGCGCCAGCACCCGCACCTTGGGGCAACCCCAGGGCATGGTGGTAAGTCATTCAGATGACCCTCCAGAGGTCTCCCTGCAGGCCAGCTCTCAGGTTATTGCCCACCACACCTTACTGCTCTGTTTGTCCTATTTCCCGTGACCTGGAAAAGTGCTGTGGGCTCGGCCCTGGCAGCAACTCCAGCTCACTCCCACTGCACAGGGACTTGCCGAGTCTCTCCAGGGAACCTTAATGCACGGCTTTGTTTAACAGAACGAGACTCCAAGAACTCCACTGAGTGCAGGGCTGTCTCGCCCTGGCATTTACAGACCCGAAAACAGACACAGCAGGAAAAGCAAATCCCAGCCACGCTTCCCGACCCCACTGTGAGGTTTCAGGCAGCTGCAAAATCAGACACCTTCAGGTATTTCCTTGCTCTGCCCCTGAAGTCAAATGGTTTGATATGAAATTTAAGTTCTCATCAACTCCCTCCAGACTCCTGCCAAGGCCTCGGCAGGGCTGAATGCCCTGGTGACATTTCACTGGGACTCAGAGCCAGCTGCAGGGCTGCTGCCCGGGGGGAGTGGGGAGGGGATCCCAGCCCTTCCTGGACTCTGGACTGATGCCTCGGGTGCAGTTGGTGATGCTTTCTGCTTGCATAAGACAGGCTTCTGGGGAGGGCCAGAATTCTTTTCTAGAGAGGGCAGTGGGCCACATCGCCTTGGACACTTCTGTGCTTGAGTGTTCTGTGAGATGCTAGAAGGCAAGTCTGAACCCCAGCACTCCAGTAGTTGAGGGAAGTTGGGGGGAAGAAAAACCTGACACCCCCCGTGCTTCCCCGCTCGGTCAGCTCCACTCGTAGGCAGGGCCTGGATGTGGCCCTGGGTGCAGAGAAGCCTTGAGGGGACAGAGGTGACTGGGTGAAAAGGCACCCAGGGGTGTCCTTCCTTGAGCCCCTGGCAGGCACTGTCCCAGACCCAGTGTCCTGCTTGGTGAGACACTAGCCACCACTTCCTGCCAGAAGGCTGCCCTGTGCATGGGCCTCTTGACTCTTTGTTTTTCAGGTCACATCCGCTGATGCTTGGGGGACCCTAGGGAGTGCGGAAATCAAACCCAGGTCAACCAAGTGCAAGGCAAGCGGCCTCTCCACTGTGCTATACCTGGAGGGTGGGGGGTAGGGCATCTATAGGATGTCACATCTTCAGATTCAAGGGTGCTACACTGAGTCCCTCCTCTAGATATGCCGGCCCCCCCCCGAACACGTTGGCTACTGGTGCTCCTGGGCAGGCCAAGCACCCAGACTTACAACGCTGAGCACTTGAGCACTTACAGAAACCTGCTGGGCGTGTCACTGTTTTCCTTCAACCCCTGAACTACTTTCTGGTTGTAAACAGTCAGCGACTCACCTAGGATCCCAGGAATCTAAGCAACCACCCTTTCCCCTTTCAAGCTACCTCTAAAAATAAATAAAAAACAGGAGTCGTGTCTCAGAGCATGCCTGTACTAAGCGCCCGGGGTCCTGGGAGTTGTGTGTGCAGGGGGAATCTTCTAGCACTACACATCCACCTGGCACAGCGATGCTGAACGCACACACGAAAGTCCACGTGCTTTCCCAGACAGTTGCTGTCAGGAGAACACAGCTCTGAGAACATGGGCCACCTTTGTGCCTCCAACAGCCTTCCCCTAGACATGGCTCAGAGCTGTGCTCTGTCCCCACTGCCTCTGGCCCTGAACCCTGACTCCATCCTCAGAGTCTGGCTCCTTCCCCTGGAAACTTGTGTCAACTCACATCCCATGATGGATGGCGGCCTCCAGGGCTCATTCTCCACCCAAGCAGAATTCAAGTCCCCCATACCCCAAGCGTCAAAGCTACTGACCATAATATTCCAGAGGCCTGACTTCTGGAGGTCAGTGGGTGCCCTCCATTCTCAGGACCCCAATGTTGGTCGGCCACTTCAAGTCAAGGCACATGCAAATAATAGCAGCCTTATGAAGTATGGGTAATAAAGCGAATCCAGGATTTCTGCTCAAGTATCATGTGGCTCAAGAGGGAGAGCAGGGGCCCTCCATAAGTGACATCCTAGATTCCATTCCCTGGGCCCCTGTGCACTGCCAAGTGTGATTCTCCACAATAAAAAAAGAAACAAAAAGATGTGTGATTTTTGGGCAATTTAGATCTTTGCAATCTCTTTAAGATTTTTCAGTTTTTTTTTTTAATTTTAGAATGTATTTCAGAAAACCCAAACAACTGGGGGTTGAAGAGACAGCACAGAAGCTAACACGCTTGCTTTGCAGGAAGCCACTATGGCTGCAATCCTGGTTTGACCCTCAGAATCAGGTCACGGTCATGGTCCTCCCATTGTTCGTGGATTTGCTGAGGCGGGCCCAGTAACATCTCCATTGTGAGACTCGTTGTTACTGTGTTTGGCATGTCGAATACATCACAGGTAGCTTGCCAGGCTTTGCCGTGTGGGCAAGATACTCTCCGTAGCTTGCCGGGGGAAGGGGGGGCAGAAGAATCGAACCCAGCTCAGCCGGGCCGGCTGCGCGCAAGGCAAACGCCTTATCACTGTGCTATCGCTCCTCCAGAATCAGGTAGGGAGCATAAAGCATCTTCAAGAAAGAACCCTGAGGGGCCAGAGCGATAGTACAGCAGATAGGGTGTTTGCCTTGCATGCGGAAGACCGGGGTTCAATCCTCAGCGTTCCATAAGGTTCCCCCAGCACCACCAGAAGTAATTCCTGAGTGCAGAGCCAGGAGTAACCACTGATCACTGCTGGGTGTGACCCAGAAAGAGAAAAAAAAAAAACCCAAAACCCTGAGCACAGAGCACAAAGTCAGGAGTTGGCCCTGAATATTGCAGGGTGTGGTCTAAAAACAATGACAGCTCTCCCCCACCCACCCCACCACCTCAGCAGTTGGGTTTTAGGGATCTTCGCCAAACTCTGAAATAATCCTCACTGGTGCTTTGGAGAATGGCTATCTGTTATCATGCCCTGACCAGGAGGGCAGAGTTCACATCAGAGCTGACACTTGGCATTTGCTAAACCCTCTTCTGCTTCCCCCCTAGGCCCAGAAAGGCACAGTACAGATTTGTCAGCAGAGGCTTAGATGTTTAGGCAGCGAACATTCTCCCAGGCCTGGGATGCAGGCAGGAGTACCCATCACCTAGTGCTCAAGCATCCACCTGTGCTGACACTGAAACAGTGGCTTTGCCACTGGGTGTCACACGCTGGCCAGAAAATAGAATAGCCAGGAAAGAGAAGGGAGATGTTATTTGTAATACAGACACTGGAAATAACCATCATCTCCTTTCATTACCATTTTATAAAGAAAAGAGGGGGCTGGGGGAAATAGGGGAGGAGAGGATACAGCAGGTAGGGCACTTGCTTTGCACACAACCTGTGTTTGATCTCCAGCACCCCATATGGTCTCCTGAGCATCTCCAGGAGTACTCCCTGAGATAAGCCCTGAGCACAGCCAGGTGTGACCCAACCCCATCTGCTTCCCCCACCAAAAAAGAGTGGGGAGGAAACATCTGAGATAAAAGGAAAAATCTTTCAACTGAATGCACCTAGCTGTATAAATAAAATATTGCTACACGGAGCTGGAGAGAGTACGGGGGCACACATCTTGCATGTGGCCGACCCTGGGTCACTCCCCAACACCACATGGTCCTGCAAGCATTGCTGGGTGCAGCCCTGGAGGCCCCCAAGCAAATAGGGGTCAGTCACCCAGAGGATCCCTGGCACAGCAGGGTCCAGGAAGCATGGCATCCATCGCCCTTGCTTTTGGTGCAAGATTCCTCAGGGAGTAGAGAAGCACCCCTTCTGGGGCCCTCCTGAGAGCAGAGGTGGGTGCTGTGAGGGAAGGGCTCCCCTTCTAAGAGAACCAACTTGGAACCCTGTAAGGGACAGGGGAGAGGTGAGGAGACCTTCCCCAGCCTCGGTCCCTCCAGAATTCAGAATCAAAACTTGTTTCCCTGCACATCATTTGCAAATCCAGTGAGTGGGCAAGTCATACTGGCCCTGACTCTGACACTGATCCCCTGGGGGTGCTCAGGGGACCATATGGGATGCTGGGAATCAAATCTGGGTTGGCCGCGTGCAAGGCAAACACCCTAACCGCTGTGCTATTGCTCCAGCCCCACATTAGAGGTTTTTAGGGTCACTCCTGGCAATGTACAGGGGAACTAGGGTGCTGGGGATCAGACTGAGTGGGCCCAACAGACAAGGTAAACACCTTAAACCCTATACTATTTCTAGCCACACAGGAGGGTTTTAATCAGGATTTTCAGAGGGGAAGGACAGAAGAAGGGAAATGCCAGATGTCCATCATTTCTTTTTAAAGTTGGCACTAAAGTTTATACTCACAGCCAGGGGGTTTCAAGGCAGAATTATTTGCTAAAAAACACTCTCATAAACACTAATTGGTCAGGAAAGCACTCCTGGAGTTGGGGGTAGGACACAACAAATGACTGGGAAACTTCAACCAGAGTAAAAGATTAGAGTCATTTAACCTCCAGAGGAAATTTGTTTTAATTTATTGATTTTAATGGCCATCAATTAAGATTTATCTGATGGCGCCATAATCAGCGAAGAAACAATTTATAAGGAAGTGCCATTTCTGTTTTTCTGCTGAAGCTTCCCATTCTTTTCTCTGCAAAGACAGGTGTTGAGATGCAAATGACTTCACTGGCAGCCTAGACTGCTAAAATGCAACCCCAAGAGCTAATTTAGCAGTGAATTAGTGAGGAAGTTTACCTTGGATTCCAAGCAAGAAGCTATTTCCTAAACTGTTTATGTGCAACTGGGAGAAATTCATGAAACATTTTCTTGATAAATTATTCATCTGACATGCCAGATTAGAAGGAATTCCTGTTTTTGACTATAACCAACATACATTGATAATTCAAAACAAGCTGACAAAATAAATGCAGAGCACCACAGTGTAAAAGGCCCTTGGGGCTTTTCTTTTCAGGATAATAGGCCATTTCTTGCCTCTTAAAGATCTCAGGGGACAAGAGAGTTAAAACATTCCTACAAGAAATAAGGTACCATCTTTTCAAGACCATACTCTGGCTGTTAGCCTCAACACTCTGACAGTCACTAGGCTTTTCTGGTTTCACTTAATCACTTAATCACTTAACTTCCCGTTAGTCTTCGAGTTGCTCGAGCGGGCGCCAGTAACGTCTCCATTTGTCCCTGTCACGTGCTAGTGTAGCCCAATGGCATCTGTTCGCTCCGGGAACATGAAGGGCCTCAAACCGATCGTTCATGATCTTGACGAAGAAGTCTGACCATCTGGAAGGTGGGCGGCCACGCGGTCTTTTGACATCCCGTGGAATCCAGTCGGGTAACAGCTCTAGTCCAGCGGTCGTCTTTAAATCTCATTACATGACCAGCCCATCTGATTTTCGACACCTTGGCATATGAGACAGCATCCCTGATTCTTGATCGTTGACGGATGTCAGAACTCCAGATCCTCTCTCTCATTTGAGTGAAACGTGATATTCCAAGCATAGCTCTTTCTATTCTTCTTTGGGAGACCTGAATAGCGTTCTCATCTTGTTTGTGTAGGGCCCAGGTCTCTGAGGCATATGTTAATGCAGGAAGAACAGTGGAATCAAAGAGATGTGCCCGGAGCCAGAGGTTCTTCGTCCTCTTAGCTATTTCTTCGACGTTCTTGAAGGCGTTCCAAGCCGCTCTCTTCCTCCTGCGCAGCTCGGGTGCCAGGTCATTTGTCATGTTGACCTCTCGACCTAGGTACACATAGCTGTTGCATTCGGAGATGGTCGTTCCATTGAGAGCGAATGGGGTGTCAGGAACAAGGCTGTTTCTCATAAACATTGTCTTCGTAAGATTCAGCTGTAGTCCGACCTTTCCACACTCACGGTCAAAGTCGGCCAGCATTTGTGCCGCTTGGCTGATGTTTGGTGTTATTAAAACAATGTCATCAGCAAAGCGGAGGTGGTGTAGTTGCCGACCATCTATCTTCACTCCCATTCCTTCCCATTCCAGTCGTCGCATGATGTTCTCGAGGGTGGCACTGAAGAGTTTTGGTGAAATGGTATCACCCTGCCGAACCCCTCTCTTGACATCAACGATCACCTCTCTGTAGAATGGTGAGATCCTGGTAGTGAATCCGCAATACAGCTCACGGAGGATCCTGATGTATTGGGCTTGAATGCCCTGATTGGCTAGGGCTTCAATGACCGCTTCCGTCTCAACAGAATCAAAGGCCTTCTTTAAATCAATGAACGTTAAACAGAGCGGCATCTTGAACTCCCGAGAAACCTCAATGAGCTTGGTTATCGTGTGGATATGGTCGATGGTGCTGAATCCTTTGCGGAACCCTGCTTGCTCGCATGGTTGTCCTTCATCTAGTGTTCTGCCAATCCTATTTAGGATGACTCGAGTGAACAACTTGTAGATGACAGACAATAGGCAGATCGGGCGATAGTTGCCAATGTCATGGATGTCTCCCTTCTTGAACAGTAGTATGGTCCTGCTGGTTTTCCATTGGAACGGAACCTTGCATTCAGACAGGTAGCGAGTGAAGAGCCGAGCCAGTGTATTGATGAGTACTGACGGCAGGTTCTTCAGGTGTTCAGGTCTGACCTTGTCTGGGCCGGGTGCTGTTTGTTTCTTTACTGACGAAATGGCGTGTCGGATTTCGGAAGGGAGAACGTTGGGAACGACATATCCATCCTGTGGAATTTGGTATGTCGGCAAGTGGTTTAAAATTCTTTAAATTGGGGCTGGAGTGATAGTACAGAGGGAAGGGTGCCTGCTTTGCATGTGGTTGACCCAGATTCGATCCTCAGCATCTCACATCTTGCCTTGAGCCTACCAGGAGTGCTCCCTGAGCACAGAGCCAGGAGTATGTCCTGAGAACCACTGGGTGTGCCACACCGCCCCAGGCTCCAGAACACAGCTTAGTTTTTTTCTCTTTTGAAAGGGTCATGGATGAGAATAGCACCACTGCATTAAGCTCTCAAGCAGAGTGCACACACAGCTCAGGTAAATATTCAGAGCCATACTAAAGCAATTATTAGTTAATAGAATTGGAACATAGATCTTCCCTAGCTCTGTGATAATTTATGTCTACAATGAAGTGGTTTCCATGGCAAACCACCTTCCACATTTTATTTGCATCTCATTTGCTATATCTGAATTTTAAGAGGGTTGGTAATTGTCTTCTAGACCGTCCATTGGATCATTTAAAAATAGATCCTGGTCCCTAGATTTACTCAAATTAAGGCCTGCCTGGTTCAGTAGCTTTTAGGCAGTAATTTTTTATCTAATGATATGGTTGAAAATATTTCAAAAATTTGTTCCCTTTATAATGATATATAAGCATACACATATAATATACACATGTATATAAGCATATATACATAATACATATATAATGTATATATACACATATATATGCATATACATATATACACATTATGTGTGTATATATACACATTATATATATGTATATATATACACACATTATATATATATGCTTTTCAAGGAGACAGTTTATAAAACAAGGATTTAAATGTGACTTGGAAGCAGAAACTCACATTATAGATCCAAATCCATAGGTCTTTTGCTTTAGGTAGGCAGCCAATAAAAGCTCTTTGAACTGAAATTTAATTCTGGCCCACCTTATAACTCTTCTGCAGGTGTTAGCTGTTTCCAAGGGATTGCTAAAAGTTGCTGAATTAGCAAGTGTCCATCAGTGATGTTCACTACTGATCCAGAGACAGAAGCTGAATGGTGGTAGAAGGATCCAGAAACCAAGCCCTCCTTTTGCCAGCCAGAAGGGCCTGGGATTGGCCTTAAGGAAAAAACCAGGAAGGTTCCTCTACTTTTCCTGGGTGTTTAGAAATTGGGCAAGGAAGGCCACAGTACCCTCTGAGAGGGTGTCAACTAGTAAACCTGCCCATGAACCCAGAGTCCCACACCTCTGACCACTCCCTCTCTCACACCCAAGGTTCTTGCCCTCTACTCCAAAGGTTGGGCTGGTATTTTCTGGGAAGGGTCAGATATAAGTCAAAACTGGTTTGAGCAGAGGGTTATCTTCCACCTCAGGAAAACAGCAAGGAGAATACCAAGCTAGGATAGCGATCAGCCCTGGGGCCTCAGAACCTCCACCCACAAAGTACTTTTTTCTCCCCAGCAGCAAAGGCAAAACTTTGCCACCAGGCTCAGATTCTCTCCTTTGAGTCCCTTCCTGGCATTTTTCCTAGGGCCCTCGGCATCCTAATCATGGGAAAGCTGAGCCTGCTCCTTAGACCCTGAAACATCACAGCAGAGTAACAACCCTCCCCAGCCAAGGCAGAGTTCAGCCCCAAAGCTATCTACGTGGTGGGGCTGGCCAAGCAGCCTGCTGGAGACAGCCCTGGCCATGCACCGAGGAGCAGAGGGCGTGAGCACCAGGCACAGAGGAGCAAAGAAGCCTGAGAGAGGCTTCAAGAGCACGCAGCCAAGCCCCCTGCTCTTGTGCTCATCCAAGCTCCAGGGCAACCCCAGGGGAACGGTCCAAGCCAGGGCAAGGAGCCAACTCCTGAGCTCACTTTAATGGCGTCTGTCCCAAACCTCAGTCACTGGGGATTCCACAGACTTCTAAGAGAGTCCTCCATGCATTTCCAAAAACAAACAGCTTGATGTCATGGAAAACCAGGATCTTTACGTTCTACAGTTTCACCATGGATTACATCCAGGTCACAACCTAAGGAAGACAGCTGGCGAAGAGCGGCCTTGCTGGCCCAGGACCCGGCTTTTGTAATGAATCCCAGTGGACTCAGAGCCACATGTGTTTCTGGCCCTGCCAAGTCTCAGACAAGTCTGCACCTAGCAAAAAAGCCATCAGCCTGTGATTTATTCCACCAGAGGTGCTGAGGAGCCACCTGCAAACAAGCTGCATAAATGTCCTCCAGGAAGGGAAGGAGAAGGTATGTCTTGGGGAGAGAAGTCACGAGGAAACAGGGAGCTTGTTTTTCTAGTGCTTCAGTTTTAAAAATAAGGCTCAAGGAACCTCAAAAACTACAGCTTTTAACACAAGCTATAGTTAAGGAGTCCGGGGATGGACTGATCTTTAAACCTCCTTACTCCTATGGACCAGCACATGCCCTGTATTATCGCCAGGATGAACAATTACAACCAAGGCAGGAGACCAGGTTTCACACCCTTCTACATGTGCACTGTTCCATGGATCTGCGGCTGAGACGCCCTGACTGAATGGAGTCAGTGGAACAAGATATATTTTAGTGGAACAAGATATATTTAAGACCTGGGGAGTGGGGAGGTGATTCAAAATAGGCTGAATGTCCACTGGGTGTGCCTCTCCACCACCACCACCACCACCACCACCACCAACAACAACAACAAGAAAAACAAAAACAACCAAGCCCCTACCCTACCCTTGGTCAAAATAACAACTCTAGAAATGATTAACTATGCCATTCCTCAGGATGCAGCAATTCTAGGAAACATCATACCAAATCCGGCAGCCCGCCCTAAAGCAGAAATATTTCAGCGTCAGGGTCTATAGCACCACAGCCACGCACAGCTGTCCTTACTACTGAGTCCCAGCACCAAACATAAACCTTTCTCTTCTATGATTTAATTCGATCCTCAGAACAACTCTGAGGTACGTGTTATTACCGGAACTATTTCGCAAATGAGAAAAAGGAGGCCTGGATAAGTGAGGTCAGGACTGGCCTTGGCCCGTGAGGTCTGAACTCTAATGGCTACTGCATGCAGAACCCAAGACCTTGCAGTTAGAAAGTGTCAGTGGAGCCCCTCCAATCAACTCAAACGGGTGTTAGTTTGCCACCAACTGGCAAGTTCTGCCAGCAGGTTAACGTAATGATAATAACTGTATTTTCTCATTCCTTTAACCTATATTCTGAGGTCTTCACAGGGGCAGCATATTCTTTTATACTCTACTTCAACAACAACAAAAAACCCTCAAGATCTGATGATTCTGTTATACTGAGTGCAGATCATGAAGGCCATACAAACTTACAAGGTAGGCGTCATAAAGGTATGTGCTTATAATACCTCGAAATTTTTTACTCAGTTCCATGTTAAATTGTCATTTCAGCCCAGTGAAAAGCATTGGAACACATACTGTGCAATTCCAAAGAATGCTTTTGTTACTCTGGCAACTGCTTCGTTTCTCACCATTTGCTCACTGGCTGGTAGGCTCAGGGCAGAGAGGGACCTGGGGAATGAGCAGGCTGCAGGGCTCGATGCTGGATGTGCACAGCTGCAAGCTGTCTGCGCTCTTCGAGGCTGAGCAGATGCTGTGAGAGACTGGCCGGGAGAAGAGAAGCAGGGCAGCTGTTTCACATACTGATGAGGTGATTCTCTGGGCTGCCACTAAGAGTGGCCTGCACTGCCCGGTGCGGGCCTCAAGTCCACAGAAAGGGCCACTGAGAATCCCTACAGCTGGGCACCCATCCCCAAGGGCGGCTCCTCAGTGAGCAGCTAAGAATCATTCATCCCGGATTCTCTGGGAGGAAAGACAATGGCTCTTTCCTCTTTTTCCACTCTGAGCACTCACTCAGTGGCCTCCAGAGAAGGAACCGGGCTCCACAGGAACCCTGCCTCTAAGCTTTAAAGTAGTAATTTTGGGCCTTTTTCCCTTTGAGATGTGAGGCAGATCCAGGAACCTAAGGGGCAAGGGTGGGAAGAAGCCGAGATTTTCTTATAGAAAATCTGGACTTTGGAGGCTGGAGAGATTGTATGGTGGGTAGGGCTTTTGCCTTGCACATGTCTGACCGGGGTTTGATCCCCAGTTTCTCAAAAGGTACCCTGAACCCCTCCAGGAGTAATCCATGAATGCACAGCCAGGGTTAAGTTCTGAGCACGGAAAAAAAAAAAAAAAGACTTGAACTTTTGGAAGAGGCAGATGAAGGTGAGCTCATGACCAATGTCCCTGGCAGACGATGACTTTCCTTGTCTCACCCACCTTCCCAGGGGTCTGGTGTGGGAAGAAGCATCAGGACTAAGTCACTGAAGAGGATGAATAATGCCTAGAATACGTACTGATCTCAGTGCCAGTTGGCCACTTCTGTGAAATAGTAAAGAGCACCAGAAAGATTTGCTGGATTAATTCGCAAGCTTAAAGCTTGGAATCAGCTCACTTCCCGCCTAGAAATGGCCCGTCCAACTCCTCCCAGCTAAAGGACACTCTGCACTCTACTTCTGCAGACAACAACAACAAAAAACCATCAGGCCAGTGTCAAGCCTGCAATGTCCCAGCCCTCTCTGTGAATGACGATTGGTTTTCTGAAACCATGACAGTCCCAGGGAAGACAGCCCCGAAACTCCCATAGTGGAGTGTCAGCGCTTACTAAAGGCAAATGAATCCCAGAGAAGGGGCAGCTCCAGTCAAGCTGGTGAAATAACCACATCCGCCTCCGGTCAAAGAGGGCTCCTCAACAAGACCAACAAACTCTTTGGCTTCCCTTGAGCTACCTGTCCCTTAGACTTTTCAGAAGCCTTGGGCAAACTTTCAGCAGTGTAAGAGACACATGTATGTGTACAACCCCCACCACCGGGTCCCCAGTTGGGGCATTTCTCTGATAAAATGAATCAGCACTGAAACCTTTCCCGTTCCACACTCCGGGGAGGTGAAATGCCAAATGGAAGGGAATTCATTCCAGATTTCAGAAATGACTCAAAAAGGAGGCAGTGGGCTTCACAGAATCAAAAAGCTGGGATTAAAATGAAAACAAAGGTTTCCACTGCAGAAGAGAAATGCTAAGGAGTAGGAGCAGATGCATGTGCCCAAGGGAACAGGACTGGCCACTGCCCAGGTTGAAACCTCAATCCCCCACCCCCATTCCCCGCGTGCCTATGAGTGCCTGGTGACTTGTGCTCTGGCCTCTCCGTGCAGATAATAGGCGACAAGGGTCCCAGTACATGTCCTGAGTCCATGCAAATGCATCAGACTGTAAAGCAGGTCGCCTGGTCATTTCTCAGAGCTGTTACACCCCCTCCCTCATAGGTCGCTGAGATCTGAGAGACAGAAAATATTTCCTTATCAGCTCTTTGGGAGAAAAAATGTTGTTTGATCTGTAATTTTGGACGCGAGCCCTGCTGAGCTGCAGTTTGCTACAAGGCAGCCTGGAGTTCATTCATTTAGGGGTTGCTGTGTTATGGTCATGACTCCAGGGGCTCTTGGTCACTGTGGGCGGTGCCCCACCGCACAGCATCAGGACTCACAGGTGTGAGTCACTGAGCCTGAGAGTTGTGGTGGTGGGTGGATCTCGGGTTCTCCTGACGCTGATTATGACTGCTGAAAAAGTGGATAACAGGGTGATGTGGGGCAGACAGTTCAAGGGGCTGGAGCACATGTGGTGGACAATGTGCAGAGCCCTGGGTTGAAACCCTGGCACAGAGCCTACCTGGACAAACCTCTTTTTTTTTTTTTCTTTTTGGGCTGTACCAGGTGGTGCTCAGAGCTTACTCCTGGCTTTACAATCAGGAATCACTAATGGAGCTTGAAAAACATATGGGATGCCAGGGATCAAACCTGGGTCAGCTGCGTTCAAGGTAAACCCCTTACCCGCTGTACTTTGGCTCTGGTTCCTGGATGTAGTTCTGGTGTCCCCAGCACACTGGGGAGGTACCATCTCCCCCCAAAGTGAATAAACTGGGCCAGGGCGATAATGAAAAAGGCTGAAGTTCATGCCTGGCATGAGGAGACCCCCATGCTGGATCCCTAAGCAGCACATGGTCTAAGCACTGCTGCGAATAGCCCGAGTAGGCCAGCACTGCTGGATTCAAGGGACTAGGGTTCACTGACCCACAAGGCCCACCCAACTGGGCTGAGTGTCACTGGGAGTGGCCTACCCCCCCCCCCCCCATAAGATATAGAACATGAGAGATCTGGGCCAGAGAGATAGTTCATGCCATGGCAGAGCACATGCTAGGCAACACCAGTGTGGTCCCCCTCTCCATGGCTCCCCAGCACCTCCAGGTACAAAGTTGGTCGCCCTGGATCAACACAGACCTTATTAGCATTGTCAAGTGTGGCTGCCCATAAAACGTGATTCTTTTCCCCTCCTACAAACAAATTCATGTTTTCTAGAATATGTCTTAGCCCTCAGCGAGAGAGACACACTTAAAGAAGAGAGAGAGATTTTTGGCTGCTCAGAGAAAGTCTCCTAAGGCTGGACAGACCGGTACTTCTTTGCTCCGGAACCATCTTTCAGACTCACCCGGAAAAGTCTGAGAAAGTGCTGTTAGCAGCGGGGGTTTCCCCTGAGCCACCAGCTCTCCTCTTGGGTCTCCGCAGAGAGCTCATACTCTCTGCCTATTCCAAGGGAGCTCATTACAGAGAAAGTCCCAAAAAGTACAAGAGCTTGTCTGTTCTGATGTGAGTCTGTAGAATATGCGGCCAGGCTCCAGAAGACAGACAATTTAAACCAGAACATCATTCAGCAGCAGAACAGCTGGTCCTGATTCCGCCCAGCCAGGGCTGAGTGGGTGGTAAGCAGAGCGTACCCACCTGCACCCCTATTTCTCTGTCCACTCTGCCTAAGAGAGGTGGGGCTCCCACATGGTGCCCCCACAGATGTGGAGAGATGCCCTACCCCACGGGAAATGCTGACAATGTAGCAGAGGTCCCTCCAACAAAAACCAATTTAGGATGGGAGGAAAGCACTGTGGTGGTGGATGGTCCTGGTGAGGCAGGGCTGACCCTTTTCCTGGTAGGGGACAGTGAGCTGGGAAAGGGCACCAGGAGGACGGCAGGCTCAAGCCGAGAGCAGGAACCGCCAGCGGACACAGAGCGTCTCCTTCGAAACTGGCCATAAATGAGTCATCAGGCAGCCCGGTGGCGCCAGCCCACACCTGGCACTTACCTGCGATTCCTTGCAACAGCCCGCAGACATTGAAAATGCTTTTCTTCATGATGCTTTGGACACACATGGTGAAGACGGACACCAAGGCCACGGTGCAGAGAATGAAGATGCCCACAGCCAGGAAAATCGCCGTGGCCTGCCAGAAGCCGCTGGCAATCTCCCCGAAGCTCTCAGCGTAGGGCCCGCACAGTGTCTCCCGCTGGAAGTGCTGCATCCCGGGGTTCCGGATGCAACGGGCGTAGATGCCCAAGGTGGGGTGGTGGGGCTCCGAGGGGCCCCCGCTCGGCTCATCCGGCTCCGCGTGGCTGCGCGTCTTGGCTTTCCCGATGAGCCAGTCTGCGCTCATGAAGGCAATGAGCTCGGCAAAAGCCACCACAATGCTCAAGAGGGTCCAGAGCATCGAGCGACAGGTGACAATGACATGACACATATTGATATTCGAGGCGAAGAAAAAGCCAGGCGTCCGCGGAGTTAACAGTCTAGAGAAGGAGGCGCTGGAGGAAGTGGCAGCCGGGCCGGCCAGGGGTGTTCACTCTCCCAGCCGGGCGCTCCTCGTCCCAGCCAGCTGCTGGCAGCGCCGTCTGCAGTCTCGTCCGCCGCCGTCCAGGGCTGTCATGCTCCCTTGGCCGGGTTGCTGCGCCTCACCTACGGGACAGTGGGCAGGAGGCGGGGTTAGTGGCAGGACCCGCCCTGGCTCAGGTCCCCAAACCCAGTGACCCGCCCCCCACGAGGACGTAGGCGTAGCCTTGCGCCAAGCCCAGCCCCAGGCGCCCGCTCCAGAAGGACGGCGCATAGGGAGCGCAGATCTTGGGTCCCAGTTGCTGGCTGCTCTGAGCACGTTTGCGGCTTGTCATTGTTTCAGGTTCTTCCTTACTACCCACTGGGAACGGGGGTGGGGTGAAATGGGGGTTGTTCCCTTATCTCCAGGCTGCACGCCCCAAGAGGCAGTGCCAGCAGCCCCTGCTCTGACCCCGGGCTCCGTCTTTTAGTAAAAAAAAAAAAGTCTCAGGGCTCGGGAGTAAACAGAGCCATATAGGACTGGCCAGCAACCGTGTCGGCACGCTGGATCTGCTTTTTTTTTTTTTTTTATCTATTTATTTTTTTACAGTTGTAGATTTACAATTTTTTTTGTGCTTGGGTTTCAATTATACAATGATCAGATACCCATCCCTCCACCAGTGCCCGTTTTAAAAGAAGTTTGCAGGGTCCTTGGCTGTCCTGGTACAATGTGAGTTACTAACTTTGCACTGAGAACTGTTGCTTAACAGCAGGGCGCAACACCACCCAGTTTTATTGGTTGGAATCAAAGGACTAGCAGAGACTCAGTACTCCCTTAGAGGTAATGCCCACATGGAAAGAAACTGCTTTGGAAACATTAAACACTGTGGCCCAAACTTACTTTTCTTACATCCATTTCTCACAGGGTTGAGTTAAAAACGTAAATGACATTAAATAAAACTCAAGGGGCTGAAGGGATAGTAGAGAGGGTAGGGGGTTTGCCTTGCTGGCCACCAACCTGGCTTTGATCCCATATGGTCCACTGTGCCATGGGAGGAGTGATTCCTGAGCACCCCAGGGTGTGACCCCAAAAACAAAACAAAACACTCAAGGCAGAAAACCTCAAAAACAACTCACTACCAGAAAAGCTCATGACTTAATCATTGGGGGAATCATCCAGACACAGATGAATGAACACTGACTGTCACCATACAGCCAGCTTGTTGACAACAGAAACCCGCCCATTTGGAATGTGCCCCTTGAACTGTCCCAATTTGTCACATGTGCCCCTACTAAGGCCCAGTTCCCCCAGGTCTGGAACTCAACATGCCCATTGTTCACCAGCATACAAGGACTTCCTCTGTTCCCGGACCCAGGCGCTGCCCCACCAGAGGGCTTTGCTCAGGGCCCACAGAGGGGACATCTGGGCATGCAGTGCTCTGAATGTGAGGTCTGATCAACTGAGGTCCTCCCAGAGAACCACCCAGAGCTAGCAGGTGGGCAGGGAATCCTGGAAGCAGGAGGACAAGAGGAAGGAAGGAGGCCTGGGGCAGTTTCTGCACCACATACATGACAGCCTGGTGCGGGTGATCGTGGTCTCACATAAGACAACAAAGCACTGAAAAATCCTCATGTCACCACAAAGTGGCATACTAGGAACATAGACACGAATAAGTGTGTTTGTGTGTGTGTGTGTGTGTGTGCATGTGCGTGTGTGTGACAGAGAGAATGTACGAGAATGTGTGTGAAAGTGTATGGGTGTGGGAGAAAGTATGAGTTTGAGTATGAGTGTGTATCAGTGTGAGAAAGTACAAGAGTGTGTGAGTGTGAGTACAAGAGAAGGTATATGAGTGTGTGCCTGGGAAAAAGAGTGTGAGTCTATGAGTATGAATGTGAGAAAGTTCATGTGAGTGTGTGTAAGAGAAGGTATATGAGTGTGAGAAGATATCTAAGTGTATGTGTGAAAAGGTATAAGTGTGTAAGTACTTGAGTGTGTGTGTCTTTTGCATGCATGCACGCATGCACACACACACATAACAAGCCTGCACGGCACTGAGGAAGTGATGTACCCACTGCAAGTATGGTAGAACTCACCAGGTCTGAGTTCCAAATCCAGCTCTCCCCACAAAGACCACAGTGACATCTAAGCTCACGTTCAGCATATCTGGCTCTCAGAGTCCCTCAGACTGCTGTCTGTTGTGGACAGTTAGGCCACCAACACAGTGCCCCACAAAGATGTGCTCAGTAAAGGGTGAGTCCTTGTGCTCTGAAGTTTTTCCCTCAACACTAGTGACCCCAGTCACATGCGGTGGGATTAAGGGAAATGGCCCACGGAGACGAAAGATGGAAGACGGGCTCCTTGGGTGCATTTGGAGCACAGGGTCCTGGGTTGGTCCCCATTTCCCCACTGCCATCAAATTCAAGTGCAGTACATAAACTAGTGTTGGGGCAGGGCCCATCTGTCCTCACCCCCTCCCCACGTTAACAGGTGGAACAAAACTACCTGCAGGAGAGTGCTCTGAGGGGAGTGTGTGCCCTGAGAACCGGCCTCCCTCTGAAAGACAAGAAAGTGGGCTGAGACCTAGAGTTCTCAAGGATAGGTCTCACCCACCAGGCTCCGCCATCCTGAACCTCCAGGTGAGAACACTGCACTGCCAGCTACCCAGTCTGTCTAATCCAGGCAGAAACTCCCCCTTTTTAGCGGAAGTGCCCACTCCCGGCTGCTCCTGTCCTCTCCCGGCACCTCAGCATTCTGCCACCCCGAAGGAACCTGGATCTCCATGAACACATGGACACATGGACACACACACACACACACACAAATGCACACACACAGGAAGGCAGGAAAGCAACTTGGCAGGGAGGGAAGAAGAGGGGAAACTTCAGAAACAGAGTGGACAGTTTAGCAAACTGTCAAATGGAAGACAGGGTTATTTAGAGACCCATGTTTCGGTTTGAGAAAAACAGCTTCCTTATCTGTGCTAAGATAGATCCCCAAATTCTAGGTTCAGTGGCCTCTTCGCCCTTTCCCACACACAAGTGGGAGCTAATGCAAGAATTTTATTCTTCTCTGCTGGAAGAGTGCTGGGAGCTAAGTGCTGTGTTCTGGCTGTGATCTCAGGGCCAAGGCTGCTAGTTAGGACTTCAGAAGGCATAGTAGTATTCCTGAGGGTCCGAGAAAAGTCCTCAGTGGAGTCAGTCCTGGGTCGCAGGGGAAGTGCAACTGTGGGCATGATGCGATGACCACACAGGATCAGGTGCACAAGGTCCCCAGAACAGACCTCTCAGCTTATTGTCATTCTTGCTTCTCCAAGCCCATTTAGTTCACCCTAACCCCCACACTGACGCTCCACCTTCTATCCTCTCTCCATGCACCTCCAAATACATTTCTCCTCCAGGATATCTGATGTGATAATCACTTCTGGGAGGTTGAGGACAGTGCACACGGTGCATTGCCTTTCTGAAGATGAGACCATAACTGGCACAAAGGTCCGGAGAGCACCCCTTAGCAGCAGTAAGGAAGAGGCAGTGAGGAGCCTACAGGAACCAAGAATGCTCCCATGGCCTGGAGCCTGCAAGAGCCAGAGATGGCTGGGCAGTGGCAGTCGGGCCCAGGGACTCACCCTACCTGCCGTACTATCATTCTGGCTCCAGCAGGCACATTTTTAAGTTTGGTTTTGAAGTTTGGATCTCATGTTTTCAGAAACACTATCTACACACACAAATGCTGACACATAGCATGCCTGTGTGTGCATGTGCGTGTGCGTGCGCGCTCACACCCACACACAAAAAGACATATACATTCATGTGTGCAGAGGAGATACAGAGAGCATGACCAGGATTCTTTCTCTGTAGTTTTTTAAATTGCTCTTTTAAACAAAGAACGCTGCCCTTCAGACAGACACGTCTACAGGCTGGGGAGGGTCTCTGGGGGCCGCAATATTGCAAGGCAGCAGGGAAGATGACGCTGAGCTGAGCTGGTAAACCGACTTACACTCCCCTCTCTCCTGGGTCCAATCTTCCACAGTCTCCTGTGAGGAAGCTGACCCACCTACACTGTTGGTGGGATTCCCCTCACAGACACCTGGAGCAAAGTTCACAACTGCCTAGAAAGGCAGAGACCAAATGAAAGGATTCAATCCCAGTTAAACCAGGTGCGTGCCCACCCCATGAGGCCATAGCCAGGAGGGCGGCCAGGGTGATTTTTCCAGACTGCTACCTCACTGACTTACTCACCTGGGTCCCGTCTTCTAATTTCACTATGAAAATTCAGAAACATCACCTGCAGCTCCACCCTTTGCTAAGACTTTGCCATGTTTATTCCATCGAGATATGGGATATACACTCACACACTAATGCGCACAGACGTTTTTCCCACACCACTCGAAAATGAGTTGCAGATGTCTTGACACTTCACCCCTAAATATTATAGCACACACCTCCTAAAAATAAGGGCATTTTCCTACACAGTCCCAATAAAATTCACACATCCAAGACAAGTGATAATAATTCCCTTATATTCAAAAGCCTTGTCCATACTCAAGTTTCTCGATCCTGCCCCATATTTTATAGCTTTTTTTTAACCCCTCTTGACTCAAGAGTTCATGAATTGCATTTGCTTATGTCTTCAGTTTCTTTCACCCAAAATCAGTCCTCCCATCCCTACAACTATACCGCACACCCCCACAGGCCCACATAGGAACTCTTTCTTAAAGCTCACAGGCTAATTGTTTTATGAATACTCCAGTAATTTTGGCTTGTCTCTTTCTTCATCCTGTCCTAGAAATTTGTTCTCTGTCCCCTGATATACAAAATCTGGCAATAAATGTAAAGCTAGTTTAGATTTGGCTTAACCACTTTTGGTCAGAAACCTTTATGGATGACCCTCTTTAATTTCCATAGCACACAACTGGGAGGTTGCTGTAATTCCTAGACTATCCTGGAATTAGAATCACTTGACTTTAAAAATAATTTATATTAAGGAACCAGGAGCCCCAGGTTCAAACCCTAGCACCAAGCATCGAGCCAGGAGTCTCCAACTCAAAAATCAAGATCCGCCACATTGACCTTTGGGGTGCCCTGCCCACATCTCCAAATACTGCTGCACAAAAACTCAGCTGAGAAGGGCTGATCCAGGGAAGGCTGGCTTCTGGCTCACAGGGGCAGACAGCTGGGCACCCCTCCCTGGGCTGCAGAGCACCAGCCCTCATTCCCACAGCAACTGTGGCTTTCCAGTCCCTCCTGCACTGGACAAAAAGAATCCCCTCTTATTTGGAAAACACAAAGTCGGGGCCAGGTTCCTTTCCAACAGCTTAAGGAAACCCAAACATGATGGATGGAGAGGATTATACCATCTGTTCCTGCTGGGTCTCCCACACAAATTGACACACCAGCCGCAAACCCCACATCCACCAGGGCCAAAGTCCCTTCAGGACTGGAAGCTTCTACTAAGCTCTCAGGGTAGACTGTCCGTGTTTTAAACACTCTCGACCCTCCCCAGAGGAGGTTACACTGTGACACCCCATAGGCCACCCAGGGGACGAGGCAAAGTGGGAGCAGAGGCAAGTCCATTGGGACATTTCTTCCCTCTCCTCCTTCTCAACCCGTCACATCTATCAGAACAACCTCTGAACAACTGCACACAGAGACATTCTGTCCTGGGAACCGAACAGCACTGAACAGAGACACTGCCCAGTGGGATGGACACGCTGCATGAGATCAGGTGGACAATCAAGTCTCTGTGTGGCCAAGGCCGGGACGTTAGTGTCCCTGCACAACCCCAGCTATGCTGAGGGTCATACTGGCATTCCTCAACCTGAAGCCATAAGGGCCCAGAATATTCCAATGGTCTCAGGTGGAAACTGCTCAAATGAGGGTCCAGAGCATCAGATGAGGGGGCCAACTGGTAGGCTGAGGGGGAGAGGGCACAAGAAGGAAGCAAGGTCAGAAGGGAGCCAGCCTGGATGAAGGTGGGCACAGTGAGCTTTGGCTCCCATCTCCCTTTATGGGGCTCAGCTCAACCCCCCCATCCCCGACACAGCGATACTGTAGAACTTCTTAAAACAAAGCAATAATAGAAGTGAGACCCATTGAACATAGCAGCTATCTCCAAAGCATTCGGTGTCCAATTTAATGAGGCAGGCTGCTACCATAAAACTTTTGCTCTCTCCCATGTTTATTTTAGGGTTAATGAATCTAAGTACTAAGGGGGAAAATTCCCACTGGAGTGAAAGGGGGACGATCAGGAGTGACTCCATGTGACAAACCTGAGGTCAGAGATACAGTGCAAGGGGTTGACAGGCTTTGCACGCAGGAGACGTAGGCTGGATCCCTGATGCTGCAGAGTCCCTCAAGTACCATCAAAAATGACCCCTGAACACTGCAGAACATGGCCTCAAAATACAATAACAAAAAGAATGAGAGCCTGAGGAGTCTTTTTCCTCAGGAGGTGGGGAAGGAAGGACTCTTCCCCACTTAGGTGTGTGCTCCCACCCACCCCTGCCCTGACCTGGAGCTTCCCAGGTGGTCCTGGCACTGCTCTAGCTACTGGTACTGTTGCAAGTCAGGGCCATAACAGGGAAGGGTCCTGTGGCAAACGGGCACCCGAGACTTGGAGGACTGCCCAGGACCTGCAGTGCCAGGTAGCAGCAATCAGGGGCTGTGTCTGTCTACAGATGCAGACCACAGGGTTGGGGAGGAGGTGAATACTAAGAGCGAGAAAGAAAGCACCCAGGAGAGCTCCCCCAAGACCCAAAGACCTCAAAATGCACCAAAGCCTTAGGTATTGACAAAAGAAACCAGCAAGAACAAAACATTCACTGCATTCAGAGTAATGCTCACAGATACTTTATGCATGCATTGAACATTTCCTCTATCTGCTGCCTGATTTCATCCTGTACTTCAGGCCCAGGAGATACTGATACTTGAGATGTGCATGCGTAGATGTGGACATCTCTAACGGTAACTTAAAAAAGTCCCTAAAAACTCAGCCAGACAAATGTGCACGCTGCATCCACTCCCAGTTCATTAAACATTGTTCATCTTAGAGATTTCCTGCCCTGAAATCTAGCTACCCAGTGTTTGTTCAACTTTCTCTAATGAGAAGACCAAATTCAAAACCATAGACAGGTTTAAGCTCTTCATTTATTAACTAGAGGAATTCCCCAGATATTTAGGATTCAAACTGTGTTTTGAAAACAGATGGGCTTAAGTATGGTTCCCCACGGGCTGTCCTGGCTCGGAGGCCAGGCCAGCGCTGCAGACAGCTGGCAGGTACTCACAGACACAGAATCACCCCATTTTGTGGCCCACAGCAGCCCTGGCCAGCACTGCCCGCCTGGCCTAATGACTCAGGAATGTGCTGGGTGGGCGGGAGGTCCACTGAGCTTCCCTCCTCGTGGCCTAGATGAAGTCACTGGGCCTCCAAGTTCAAGACGGTGAGAGAAAACCCCTGCTCTGGAAGTCTGAACCCTTGACTGCTCTCTCGCTCTTGGTCCCTCTTTCTAATTGCAGCTTCTAGTGAGTTGAGGCCAGGAGACAGATAAAGCTTCCCTGGTTGTCTCCAAGAAAAGAGAGAATGGGTCAGAAGACCAGATGCTTGCCAGGGAAGTAAAGCCCTAACACGGGCTGGAGTGGAAAGCCCCCTCTCTTGCTCCGTTCCCTGGCTTCTCTCCTGTAAGGGCTGCTAAGGTGGGCCAAGTGGACGCTTGGGGAGTGGGGCGAGGCACAGTCTGTGTGTGCTCTGGCCTGCAAAGGCCACAGTGCTGCTCAGCGGAGCACAGGAGCCACTGAGAACCCAGCTCAGGAGGGGATGGACACTGGGCCAGAGAGGGCCACAGGAATCCACAGGCAGAAAAAGACTGGCCAGGTTTCAGTGGGATAATAAGGAACATCCCTGGGCTGCTCCGAGGTGGTCAGGTCAGACTGCATCACAACCAACCTGCTGGCCATGGGCAAAGGGAGGCAGCCCCAAGGCAGGCAGGGACTCAATCCCCAGCACTCATATGGTCCTTTAGCCCTGCCAGAGGAAGCCCTGAGCACTGCCATGTGTAGTCCAAGACCCTCTCCCTCCCCCACAGCACCCAGAGCTATGCACCTGGACCACCTCTGACTACTTACACCCAGACCAGGGGCTCTCCTGGAGAAGTTCCCCAGGAACCCCACCTCTGTTGGCTGGAAGAAAGGGAAATCTCTAGGGGTTATGCATGAGAAATGCCAAGCACGGTGGCTGACAGGTGGCAAAAAAACACATCCAATTCCACAGCTAGGGAGAGCAGAGTCTGGGGATGTGGCCTTGGCCTCTGCAAGGAGAGTCGCCCACACCCCAGTGTCGCAGTTACCAAGTATGGGCTGGCCCAGCTTCCTCTTCCCATCTTCTGTTTTACTGATTCCTGGGTTTATTAATTTTTTTTTTGGGGGGGAGGGTGTCTCAACCCTAATGTTTCACTCCTGATTCTAACAGTCTCATTTTGGGAAAAAGTCCAACACAGTCCTCAGGTTGCAGCCGTTTGAGGACCTTTCTGTCCTTCCCTGCAGAACTGGACCCCGGATAAAACCCCCCGCCACACACGCCACTCAGCTCTGCAACATCCTCTTCCTTCCATACTTTTGCTTCCTTTTGGAGATAAGTAAAATGCTTGATCAGGAAGAATTTCAGAGCCCCAGGCCAGAGGGCAGGATCATCAGTTTTTTGGACGTGTCTGCGGTTTGGTTTCTTGGGTTTCATAAAGGATGTGAACTGATCAGCAAACACACACGGGGGTGAGCCCGGCCGGGAAAGGCAGCAACGTGGACACCCTTTCTCAGCACTTTGTCTCAGGCAGAGTCAAGAGTCACATCCCTTTTATTTCAAAACATAAACTGTCCAATAAAATTAGTGTCTGCTGTTATTTAGTCTCTGCCCCTGGGTGAATTATTAAAGTCAACCAATGCGAATTCTCTCATCAGTCATCAGTAGCCCCAGAAGGCTGATTTGCATCCATCCTGGGACACTTAGTTTTGATACGCATTCTTATTAGTGATCTAATAAAATGTCTTGTTTTGTGATAATCAACCGAATTATTCAAATGATGTTTGAAAAACCCAACACTTCTACCCCACAGCTGCCGAGCAGATACTAATCGAAAGCGATTTTTCATTTTACTTGGCACTATTAGTGAGACTGTAGATGAATAAAAACACTGGGAAAAAAATCCTGCTGCTGCCAAAGGCACTACTTGATCACAATTCAGAAAAATTGATCCAATGACAATGACAATCACAGCTGACAAAGGCCAAGGTGAGAGGGCCTAGAAAGACAATAATGGGGTGGTCAGCCACACACCCAAAACTGGCCATGGAGGGAGAATCAAGCCATGTTCTTAGTAATACTCACAGACCTATCCTGTTTCTCTCCTCCTGACTTCCTCAACCAGGCTCCAAACCACCTTTGAGGGAGATTGGAGGTTGATTCCCCAAACAATTGCTAATACCATGGTGAGACTTTGGTGTTGCAGAACCTGGCTGTGATCCAAATGGCAGAGCACACGCTGGCATGGGCATGGCAGCCTGGGTCCCCTCCCTGGCATCCTGGGCCCTGAACACTAAGGGTTGGGGGGTAGAGAGGACTTGCCCCCAAAGCCCACTGGGAGCCATCCCCACAATAATAGCAGCAACAGGAAAATAGAGCACAGACCTGGGGAGGAGGCTGTAGTAGCCAAGTTATCAGCTGAGGAGAGAGCTGGCTTTGTTTCAGGGCTTTGAATATATGCCTCCTGCAGTGGTGCTCAGGAGACACAGGGCCACTCCCAGCAATGCTTGGACCAACAGCATCAGCCCAAGAGTTTAATGCTCAGAACTAGTGGTTCTAGGGGTGGGGTGTGTGGGAGGGGGGCTAATAGGGCTACACCCAATGGTGGTGGGGGTAACGTGATGCCGAGTTGTATTTTTTTAAAGGGGATGGTGATGGTGACAAAAACTTACCCAGGGTTCACTCCTGGCTCTGAACTTGGGGATCACTCCTGATGGGGCTCAGGGGACCATAAGTGGTTCCAGGAATCAAACGGGCATTGGCCAAATCCAAGGCAAGCACCTTACTCCTGTACTATCTCTCTAGCCCTGATACTGAAGTTTGGACCCAGGGCCCTGCACGAAGCCACGTGTTCAGTCTTGTTCCCACACATGGAAACGCCCCTGTCTCAAGTGCTTATCGGCACTGAGTGATGCATGTGAGAGGGATGGGCCGGCTTCCAGGCCACCATGAGAGCTCCTCCTCTTCCCAGACCCCAGAGTCGATCTCCTGATTTCCTCTTTCATCTCCCCTCACGACACCCTATGCTTCTCTGGAAAGCATGCACAGTAAATACACTGTAGCCCTGTTCTCCTGTTGTTTATCGATTTGCTCAAGCAGGCACCAGTAAC